>NC_045440.1:50128489-50129615 GCF_002776525.5 Piliocolobus tephrosceles
TCTGACAAAGGGCTAATATCCAGAATCTACAAAGAACTCAAACAAATTTACAAGAAAAAAACAAACAACACCATCAAAAAGTGGGCAAAGCATATGAACAGACAATTCTGAAAAGAAGACATTCATACAGCCAACAGACACATGAAAAAATGCTTATCATCACTGGCCATCAGAGAAATGCAAATCAAAACCACAATTAGATACCATTTCACACCAGTTAGAATGGCAATCATTAAAAAAGTCAGGAAACAACAGGTGCTGGAGAGGATGTGGAGAAATAGGAACACTTTTACTCTGTTGGTGGGACTGTAAACTAGTTCAACCATTATGGAAAACAGTATGGTGATTCCTTGGGGATCTAGAACTAGAAGTACCATATGACCCAGCCATCCCACTACTGGGTATATACCCAAAGGATTATAAATCATGCTGCTATAAAGACACATGCACACGTATGTTCATTGCGGCACTATTCACAATAGCAAAGACTTGGAATCAACCCAAATGTCCATCAGTGACAGACTGGATTAAGAAAATGTGGCACATATACACCATGGAATACTATGCAGCCATAAAAAAGGATGAGTTTGTGTCCTATGTAGGGATATGAATGCAGCTGGAAACCATCATTCTCAGCAAACTATGGCAAGAACAGAAAACCAAACACCACATATTCTCACTCATAGGTGGGATCTGAACAATGAGATCACTTGGACTCAGGAAGGGGAACATCACACACCAGAGCCTATTATGCCTATTATAGGGAGAGGGAGGGTGGAGGGATTGCACTGGGAGTTATACTTGATGTAAATGATGAGTTGATGGGTGCTGATGAGTTGATGGGTGCAGCACACCAACATGGCACAAGTATACATATGTAACAAACCTGCACGTTGTGCACATGTACCTTAGAACTTAAAGGATAATAATAAAAAATAAAAAAATAAGATAAAATAAAATAAAAATAAAAAAATAAAAACAAATTTTCCTCTCTCGTCTACCAACAAGAAAAATCCAACTCTCACAATGTTTTTCTTTTTTCCTGTCTATATCTTATTTTACCAAATCTTTATTTTAATGCGGAGCTGATTAATTTCATTATGTTTCTTTCTTTTTTTTTTTTTTT
>NC_045440.1:50134615-50205784 GCF_002776525.5 Piliocolobus tephrosceles
GCCTAGGGCAATCAGGCAAGAGAAAGAAATCAAGGGTATTCAGTTAGGAAAAGAAGAAGTCAAATTGTCCCTGTTTGCAGATGATATGATTGTATATTTAGAAAACCCCATCATCTCAGCCCAAAATCTCCTTAAGCTGATAAGCAACTTCAGCAAAGTCTCAGGATACAAAATTAATGTGCAAAAATCACAAGCATTCTTATACACCAGTAACAGACAAACAGAGAGCCAAATCATGAATGAACTTATATTCACAATTGCTTCAAAGAGAATAAAATACCTAAGAATACAACTTACAAGGGATGTAAAGGACCTCTTCAAGGAGAATTACAAACCACTGCTCAGTGAAATAAAAGAGGACAGAAACAAATGGAAGAACATACCATGCTCATGAATAGGAAGAATCAATATTGTGAAAATGGCCATACTGCCCAAGGTAATTTATAGATTCAATGCCATCCCCATCAAGTTACCAATGAGTTTCTTCACAGAATTGGAAAAAACTTCTTTAAAGTTCATATGGAATCAAAAAAGAGCCCGCATTGCCAAGACAATCCAAAGTCAAAAGAACAAAGCTGGAGGCATCACGCTACCTGACTTCAAACTATACTACAAGGCTACAGTAACCAAAACAGCATGGTACTGGCACCAAAATAGAGATACAGACCAATGGAAGAGAACAGAGCCCTCAGAAATAATACCACACATCTACAGCCATCTGATCTTTGACAAACCTGAGAAAAACAAGAAATGGGGAAAGGATTCCCTATTTAATAAATGGTTCTGGAAAAATTGGCTAGCCATAAGTAGAAAGCTGAAACTTGATCCTTTCCTTACTCCTTATACGAAAATTAATTCAAGATACATTAGAGACTTAAATGTTAGACCTAAAACCATAAAAACATAGAAGAAAACCTAGGTAATACCATTCAGGACATAGGCATGGGCAAGGACTTCATGTCTAAAACACCAAAAGCAACAGCAACAAAAGCAAAAATTGACAAATGGGATCTCATTAAACTAAAGAGCTTCTGCACAGCAAAAGAAACTACCATCAGAGTGAACAGGCAACCTACAGAATGGGAGAACATTTTTGCAACCTACTCATCTGACAAAGGGCTAATATCCAGAATCTACAAAGAACTCAAACAAATTTACAAGAAAAAAACAAACAACACCATCAAAAAGTGGGCAAAGCATATGAACAGACAATTCTGAAAAGAAGACATTCATACAGCCAACAGACACATGAAAAAATGCTTATCATCACTGGCCATCAGAGAAATGCAAATCAAAACCACAATTAGATACCATTTCACACCAGTTAGAATGGCAATCATTAAAAAAGTCAGGAAACAACAGGTGCTGGAGAGGATGTGGAGAAATAGGAACACTTTTACTCTGTTGGTGGGACTGTAAACTAGTTCAACCATTATGGAAAACAGTATGGTGATTCCTTGGGGATCTAGAACTAGAAGTACCATATGACCCAGCCATCCCACTACTGGGTATATACCCAAAGGATTATAAATCATGCTGCTATAAAGACACATGCACACGTATGTTCATTGCGGCACTATTCACAATAGCAAAGACTTGGAATCAACCCAAATGTCCATCAGTGACAGACTGGATTAAGAAAATGTGGCACATATACACCATGGAATACTATGCAGCCATAAAAAAGGATGAGTTTGTGTCCTATGTAGGGATATGAATGCAGCTGGAAACCATCATTCTCAGCAAACTATGGCAAGAACAGAAAACCAAACACCACATATTCTCACTCATAGGTGGGATCTGAACAATGAGATCACTTGGACTCAGGAAGGGGAGCATCACACACCAGAGCCTATTATGCCTATTATGGGGAGAGGGAGGGTGGAGGGATTGCACTGGGAGTTATACTTGATGTAAATGACGAGTTGATGGGTGCTGATGAGTTGATGGGTGCAGCACACCAACATGGCACAAGTATACATATGTAACAAACCTGCACGTTGTGCACATGTACCTTAGAACTTAAAGGATAATAATAAAAAATAAAAAAATAAGATAAAATAAAATAAAAATAAAAAAATAAAAACAAATTTTCCTCTCTCGTCTACCAACAAGAAAAATCCAACTCTCACAATGTTTTTCTTTTTTCCTGTCTATATCTTATTTTACCAAATCTTTATTTTAATGCGGAGCTGATTAATTTCATTATGTTTCTTTCTTTTTTTTTTTTTTTCGAGATTGAGTTTCACTCTTGTGGCCCAGGCTGGAGTGCAATGGCACAATCTCAGCTCACTGCAACCTCTGCCTCCCGAGTTCGAGTGATTCTCCTCCCACAGCCTCCCAAGTAGCTGGGATTACAAGAGTGTGGCACCTTGCCAAGCTAATTTTTGTATTTTTAGTACAGACGGGGTTTCACCACATTGACCAGGCTGATCTCAAAGTCCTGACCTAGGTGATCTGCAAGCCTTGGCCTCCCAAAGTACTGGGATTACAGGTGTGAGCCACTGTGCCCAGCCATTATGTTTCTTTCTCTTGCTCTTCTGCACATCTTTTCTGTCCTGCTGTGTGTAATTCTCCATAATCAATGATGCCCAGTATTTATCTTTGTCATCTTGGAGGGCCTTTCATGACAATGCAATGTAACATCAGCCTAAGCTTCCCTTCCCTCCTCATCTGTTTATCTTATTGGAATGTTGAGAATAAACCACCTTTGACTCAGGAGCTGCTGCTCTGCAATCCATCCCACTCTTTGCAAGAATTGACCTATGTGATTGTCTGGAGCCATGAGACCCGGAATTAGCCGACCTCTGTTGCTCGATCTCCACAAAGCGGAGACAAGATGGCACATTTCCGGGTTCTTTATTAAAAATTGTTCCTGCGCGCACCTGAAACCTTTCCCGCGCGTGCCCAAACCTTTCCCGCTCGCCCAAACCTTTCCCGCAGGCGCAAACCTTTTCGCGCCCAGAAAGATATGCAGCCTACGGCACAGGTGCGATCCCGCGCCTGGGAAAATTACAAACCCACGGCGCATGCGCAATTGTAATTTGAGAAGACCCGGCCCCCCGTCACCGCCCTGGCCCGACCTCTTCCCCTGCCAGCCTATATAAGGCATCACCCCACCATTATTAAACGAGACTTGATCAGGCTATTTGTCTTGTCTCCATTTCTCATGTTTTCTTGTCTCCTCCATTCCACTCCCCCTTCCAGGGCCCGTTTGACTGTCCTGCGGGTCGGGACACCTGGCGCCCGAACAGGGACCTGGACACGGGGGAAGAAGTGAGGAAGAAGGCACTAAAGTCGGCCAAAAGTGAAAGTGGAAGAAAAATTCCTCCGGACGTCACAGGAACCTGCCGCGTCAGAACCAGAGGTGAGTAATAGTGTCTGATTATGGGACAAGAATTAAGCCAGCATCAGATTTATGTAGGGCAATTAAAAGAGGCTTTAAAAGCACGAGGAGTAAAGGTTAAAAGTAATGATTTGTTTAAATTTTTTGATTTTGTAAAGGATACCTGCCCTTGGTTTCCACAAGAGGGAACCATTGACATAAAGAGGTGGCGTAGAGTGGGAGACTGTTTTCAAGATTATTATAGTACTTTTGGACCAGAGAAGGTCCTGGTGACAGCCTTTCCCTATTGGAACTTAATCAGAGATATAATAGATAAAAAGGAAAAAGAAAAAGATCCTGAGGTAATGGCGGTGGTTTACTCAGACTGAGGAAATATTAAGAGGCAGCTCCCAAACTGACCTCGAAAAATCCACACCTAACAAAGAAGTAGACCTTATATCACTACAAAGTGACGAGGAAGAGGCTGGGGTCCCCTCAATAATAAATATAGAAACATCAAATAAGAAAAAGGCCAAAAAGTACCCAGTTTTAGCTACAGCTAATGAGAATAAAGGTAAAAATAACCCTGACCCTTCAGAAGTAGACTGGGGTAACTTAGAGGAAGAGGCAGCAAAATATCATAATTCTGACTGGCCACAGTCTCTTACAAACCCCCCTCCCCACAACAAGTCTTCCGCTCCCTATAACATGGCTTCCGCCCCCGCAGTTATGGCAGTAATAGACCCAAAAGAAGAACTTAGAGAAAAGATTGCACAACTTGAAGAGCAAATAAAGCTCGAAGAGCTACATCAGTCCTTAATCACTAGATTACAAAAATTAAGGACAGGAAATGAGAGCGTTCAATACCCTAAAGAAATAGAAAAACACTCTCACCCTCAGAGACCGGGACAACATATCCCAAAAGGAAGGCCATTTGGTAACAGGGATAGGGAGGAGTCCTCTCCTCCAGACGTCTTTCCAGTAACTGAAACTACAGATGCGCAGGGCCGAGCCTGGAGACACCACAATGGGTTTGAATTTACTGTAATGAAAGAACTAAAAACTGCTGTCTCGCAATACGGAGCTACTGCCCCGTACACCCTGGCCATAGTCGAATCTGTGGCCGAAAATTGGCTCACTCCCATAGATTGGAATACCTTAGTTAGAGCAGTTCTTTCCGGAGGCGACCATCTGATTTGGAAGTCAGAATTTTATGAAAATTGTAGAGATACGGCCAAAAGAAACCAACAAGCCGGAAATGATTGGGATTTTGATATGCTAACTGGCTCGGGTAACTACACAGAAACTGATGCTCAGATGCAGTATGATCCTGGACTGTTTTCTCAAATCAAAACAGCGGCTACCAAAGCCTGGAGAAAACTCCCTGTTAAAGCAGATCCAGGAGCCTCGCTCACAGGGGTCAAACAGGGGCCTGATGAGCCTTTTGCAGACTTTGTACATAGACTTTTGACCACGGCCAGCAGAATATTTGGAAATGCCAAGGCAGGAGTGGATTATGTGAAACAATTAGCTTATGAAAACACTAACCCGGCTTGTCAGGCAGCAATCAGACCTTATAGAAAGAAAACAGACTTAACAGGCTACATCCGCCTCTGTTCAGACATAGGGCCCTCATATCAATAGGGCTTGGCTATGGCTACTGCCTTTAGTGGACAAACCATAAAAGACTTCCTCGCTAGTAAAAATAAGAATAGCAAGGGGTGCTTCAAGTGCGGAAAAATAGGGATTGTAAGGGAGAGCTAGCTAAGACTTTAGAGGCAAAAGCTCCAGGCCTCTGTCCTAGGTGTAAAAGAGGAAAACATTGGGCCAACGAATGTAAATCTAAAATTGACAATCAAGGAAATCCCCTAACACCTCAACAGGGAAACGGATTGAGGGGTTGGCCCCAGGCCCCAAAACAAGCTTATGGGGTGGTCAGTTTTGTACCAACCAGCCACAATCCGTTTCACAACTTAGCAGAGCAACCCCAGGAAGCGCAGGATTGGACCTCTGTTCTGCCTCCCACACAGTATTAACCCCTGAAATGGGACCACAGGCCCTAGGTACGGGTATATATGGGCCCCTACCCTCAAACATGTTTGGATTAATCCTAGGAAGAGGCAGTGCCACTATAAAAGGCCTACAGGTCTTTCTGGGAATAATTGATAGTGATTATACAGGAGAAATCAAAATTATGGCCAAGGCCATTAGCAACATCATCACCATTCCTCAAGGAAATAGAATAGCACAGTTACTCCTGTTACCATTGTTAAAAACAGCTAATAAGGTACAATCACCTTCGAGAGGGGAAGGAGGATTTGGATCCTCAGACATCTACTGGGTACAGCCCATTACTAATCAAAAACCCTCTCTCACCTTATGGCTAGACGGAAAATTATTTACAGGACTAATAGACACAGGGGCCAATGTAACAATTATTAAACAACAAGATTGGCCCGCCAGTTGGCGGGCCCAATTTACGAGGAATTGGGCAAAGTAATTCCTCGTAAAATCCCAATTTACGAGGAATTGGGCAAAGTAATAACCCTAGACAAAGTTCCAAATATCTCACCTGGAGAGATCAAGAAAGTGATTCCGGTCTCATTAAGCCATTTGTTATCCCTGATTTGCCTGTTAACCTTTGGGGTAGAGATCTTCTCTCCCAAATGAGGGTCATGATGTGTAGTCCAAATGATATAGTTACTGCACAAATGTTGGCTCAGGGCTACCAACCTGGGAAAGGGTTAAGAAAAAGAGAAGATGGCATTTTACAGCCAATCCCAGCCATAGGAAAATTAGATGAAAGGGGGTTTGGAAATTTTTAACCGAGGCCATTGACATGCCTGCACCCCAGAAAAGTGCTGACGCAATCACTTGGAAGTCAGATGAACCCGTTTGGGTAGATCAATGGCCACTAACCAATGAGAAGCTTGCCACTGCCCAACAGTTAGTGCAGGAACAATTAGAGGCAGGACACATTTCAGAAAGCAACTGTCCTTGGAACACCCCCATATTCGTCATAAAAAGAAATCTGGAAAGTGGAGACTCTTACAAGATTTGAGAGCAGTAAATGCTACTATGGTTCTTATGGGCGCCTTACAGCCAGGGCTACCTTCTCCAGTTGCAATCCCTCAAAGATGTTTTAAAATTATCATAGACCTTAAGGATTGCTTTTTTACAATTCCCCTTCATCCTACTGACCAAAAACGATTCACCTTTAGCTTACCATCTGTAAATTTTAGAGAACCAATGAAGCGATACCAATGGAAAGTGTTACCTCAAGGTATGGCCAACAGTCCCACCTTGTGTCAGAAATATGTGGCTATAGCCATACACTCAGTTAGAGAGACATGGAAACAAATATACATTATATATTACATGGATGATATCCTAATAGCAGGAAAAATGGGAGAACAAGTTTTACAATGTTTTGCTCAACTCAAACAAGAACTAACCACAGTGGGGTTACAAATAGCTCCAGAAAAAATACAACTACAAGACCCTTACACATATTTAGGTTTTCAAATAAATGGACCTAAAATTACTAATCAAAAGGCAGTTATCCGTAAAGATAAGTTACAAACCCTCAATGATTTCCAAAAGCTCCTTGGAGACATAAATTGGCTTCGACCCAACTTAAAACTCACCATGGGAGACTTAAAACCTTTATTCGACACCCTGAGAGGTGACCCCAACCCTAAGTCCCCTAGGTCTTTATCAAAAGACGCTCTTTTATCACTTAATAGGGTAGAGACAGCCATTGCTGAACAATTTGTTACTAACATAGACTATTCACAGTCATTAACCTTTTTCATCTTTAACACAACACTGACACCTACTGGTTTATTCTGGCAAAATAACCCTAATATGTGGGTCCATTTGCCTTCATCTCCCAAAAAGGTATTACTCCCCTATTACGATGCCATAGCAGATTTAATCATCTTAGGTAGAGACAATAGCAAAAAATATTTTGGAATTGAACTCTCTACAATCATACAACCTTATTCTAAGCCACAAATCCATTGGCTAATGCAAAACACTGAAACATGGCCGATTGCTTGCGCCTCTTATGCCGGTAACTTAGATAACCATTACCTGCCAAATAAGCTTATCCAATTTTGTAAACTACATGCTTTTGTTTTCCCTCATGTCATCAGTAAAACACCTTTAGACAATGCCTTATTAGTTTTCACTGATGGGTCATCCACAGGAACTGCTGCATATACCTTTGCTGACACCACTGTTGAATTCAAAACCAGCCATACCTCGGCTCAGCTAGTAGAATTGCAGGCCGTAATTGCGGTGCTGTCAGTCTTCCCTGATCAGGCTCTTAATATTTATACCGATAGTGCATACTTAGCTCATTCAATATCTTTACTTGAGACCATAGCACAAATCAAACATGTGTCAGACACAGCCAAGTTATTTTTACAATGCCAACAATTAATACTTAATAGAACAACACCCTTCTTTCTTGGACTCATTAGAGCTCATTCAGGATTACCAGGACCTCTATCCCAGGGCAACCAACTGGCTGATATGGCAACCAAGATGGTAGCCATAGCTACAAATACAAACCTAGCCCAAGCACAGGCTATTCATGCCTTACACCACCTTAATGCTCAAACTTTGAGACTGATGTTTAAAATAACTAGAGAACAAGCAAGACAAATAGTTAAACAATGTCAGACCTGTATAACATACCTGCCAGTCCCTCACTTAGGAATTAACCCAAGAGGACTAGTTCCCAATATGATCTGGCAAATGGATGTCACTCATTATTTAGAATTTGCCAATTTAAAATATATCCATGTATGTAGAGATACATTTAGTGGATTTATACTTGCCACCCTACAGACAGGAGAAGCTACCAAACATGTCATAGCTCATTTACCACACTGTTTTTCCATAATCGGAAAACCTAAAACAAATAAAAACAGATAATGGTCCTGGCTATACATCCAAAGCCTTCCAAGACTTCTGTCTTAAATTACAAATAAAACACATTACTGGAATTCCCTATAACCCTCAGGGACAAGGAATAGTTGAAAGAGCTCACCTATCCTTAAAGACCACCATTGAAAAAATAAAAAAGGGAGAATGGTACCCTACTAAGGGCACCCCTAGAAACATACTTAATCACACACTTTTTATTTTGAATTTTTTAAATTTAGATGATCTGAACAAATCAGCAGCCGATCGATTTTGGCATTCTGAATCAAAAAAACAATTTGCCATGGTTATGTGGAAAGACCCCTTAGACAACACATGGCATGGTCCAGACGCAGTGTTAATCTGGGGAAGAGGCTCAGTTTGTGTTTTTTCCCAAACTCATGATACAGCCAGATGGCTGCCAGAGCGACTGGTGAGACAGGTACCTAACAATAGCCAATCCAGGGAGTAACTCTCTCCCTGAGAGTATTCTTTCCTTCTATTGCAGAGATGAACTCCAACTACTGGCCCCTCTGGACCATAGTGCTGACTTGCCAAGCATTCCAGGTTCATGCCGGCTTCGGTAATCCCCATGAGGCCCGTAAATATATACGACAACGATATGGTAAGCCCTGTGATTGTTATGGGGGATATGTGGCCTCCCTTCCAAATGTGTATATCTCAGCTGTGTCCTGCTCCGCTTACACAGCATACCTGTCTAGTGACTCTCTTAAGTGGAGGTGTGTGTCAACCCCAAGATTATTTAGTGGAGGGGATACCACAACCTGCCCTTGTGACACATTTGAGACTGCTATGCGTAGTTCCTGCTACACTACTTATCTAGAATGTACCTCTGGCGGTAAAACATACTATACTGCTATCTTAACTACAACTAGAACCCCTACTATAGGGTCCAGTAATGTCCCTACAGTTTTAGGAAATACCCACAACCTTGAATCGGCTGGCTGTACTGGTGTCGTAGGGCAGCCTGTCTGCTGGAGTACTCACCCCCTTCTACATACCTCTGACGGGGGAGGCCCACAAGACAGGGCCCGAGAAATAATAGTGCACAAAAAACTTGAGGAGTTGCAAAAATCCCTATATCCAGAAATTCACTACCACCCCTTGGCTCTGCCCAAGATCCGAGGGAAAGAAAAAATTGATGCCCAGACCTTTGACCTCCTCACTGCTACTCATAACCTGCTTAACAATTCCAACTCTAGTCTAGCAAATGGCTGCTGGCTGTGTCTGCAATCAGGAGATCCCGTTCCCCTTGCTATACCCAGCAATGACTTAAATTATACATCCAATACCCTTTGCACCATAATTCCTCCCCTTAAAGTACAGCCTTTAGAATTTCCTAGTTCCTCTTGCATCTACTCCCCTCCCCTAAATAACGCTTACGACCTTGATGTAGGATTCAATGAGTTTAATAATTGCTCCACCATAGCAAGTGTTTCCCAATCGCTGTGTGCCCCAAAGAGTTCAGTTTTTATATGTGGCAATAATAGAGCCTATACCCATTTGCCCGTAAACTGGACAGGACGTTGTGTCTTAGCCACTCTTCTGCCAGATATAGACATTATCCCTGGAGATGAACCTGTACCTATCCCAGCTATAGATCGCTTTTTAGGAAGAACCAAAAAAGCTATACACTTTATCCCCTTACTTGTAGGATTAGGCATAACTACTGCCGTAACAACTGGGGCTTCAGGCCTAGGGGTCTCTGTTACTCAATACACCAAATTGTCTTGCCAATTGATCTCAGATATGCAGGCCGTCTCAAGTACTAGACAAGATCTACAAGATCAAGTAGATTCTCTGGCAGAAGTAGTGCTCCAAAATAGAAGAGGCCTAGACTTACTAACTGCAGAACAGGGAGGCATCTGCTTAGCTTTACAGGAAAAGTGCTGTTTCTACGCCAACAAGTCCGGAATCGTCAGAGATAACATCAAGCCTCTACAAGAAGACCTAGAAGGACGACTAAAAGAGATGGCCGATAACCCGTTTTGGACTGGGTTCCATGGACTCCTTCCCTATCTTATGCCATTCCTGGGCCCCCTGCTTTGCCTATTGCTCCTACTCTCTGTAGGACCTTTGGTCTTCAATAAGCTCATGACATTCATTAAGCAACAAATCGAGGCTATCCAAGCGAAACCTATACAGGTCCATTATCATCGCCTAGAACAAGAAGATCTCGGTGGTTCATACTCACACCCATTATGACCACCTTCCCTATGCACTGAACTGGACAGCCAATGACCGGTAAGAGAGCATCATCTCTCACTAACCTAAGACAGGAGGGCCGTCATAAGCTACTGCCTAATCCCATGACGGGTACCAGTGATGAGATGTATTACTCCAACCTAAGACAGGCGCAGTTCCCGAGGCATAATCTTCTAGCCACAATTATACATAAAAAAAAGGGGGACCTGTCCGGAGCCATGAGACCCGGAATTAGCCGACCTCTGTTGCTTGATCTCTGCAAAGCGGAGACAAAAATGGCACATTTCCGGGTTCTTTATTATAAATTGTTCCTGCGCGCACCTAAAACCTTTCCTGCGCGCCCAAACCTTTCCCGCAGGCGCAAACCTTTTCGTGACCAGAAAGATATGCAGCCTACGGGGCAGGTGCGATCCCGCCCCGGGAAAATTACAAACCCACGGCGCCTGCGCAATTGTAATTTGAGAAGACCGGCCCCCCGTCACCGCCCTGGCCCAACCTCTTCCCCTGCCAGCCTATATAAGGCATCGCACCACCATTATTAAACGAGACTTGATCAGGCTATTTGCCTTGTCTCCATTTCTCATGTTTTCTTGTCTCCTCCATTCCCACTCCCCCTTCCAGGGCCCGTTTGACTGTCCTGCGGGTCGGGACATGTGATAGTGAAGATCTCTTCAAAGCTCCAATGCAGTAATATTGGCATATATATTTCTACCTTGAATACTGCCTGGTGGCTAGTGGAAAGAGGGTATCTTTGTCACTCTTGGAGCAAGCTTGGACAATTAACCATTCCCTGGATTAGGGGATTATCCTAACGCGTTAAAGTATTTTTGAATCCAGAGGATGTTGATAGTTCCAAATGACACAAGGGTGCTGCTTAAAGTGCACTTTTTAAACCCCTTTTTGAGTTGCTATAAAGGAATATCTGAAACTGGGTAATTTATAGAGAAAAATGTTTTATTTTTGCTCACAGTACTGCAGCCTGTACGAAAAGCATGGTATTAACATCTTCTTCTTCTGAGGGCCTCAGGAAGCTTCCAATCATGGCAGAACGTGAAGAGGGTATCACATGGCAAGAAACGATATGCCAGGCTGTTTTTAAACAAGCAGTTCTCATGTGAAATAATGGAGAACTGACTCATCACCTTGGGGAGGGGACCAAGTCAAGCATGAGGTGTCTGTCCCTCTGACTGAAACACCTCTCACTAAGCCCTACTTCTGACATTGGGATCACATTTCAATGTGAGATTTGGAAGGGATAAACATCAAACTATATTATGTACTGTGCCGTATTGGCAGAGAACAAGCAAAGCAAGGCCCAAGACAGACCCCAAGCTGGTAGAGAGTCCACAACCTGAGATTCTTTAACTTTCCTGTTCTGTTTCAGGTGGGGTTACCCCTCCCTTGATTCTCGCCCCTAAATCCACAGAGATATCCTAGATCTGAGCTCCCTGGCACTGCTTTGCTCTGGCACATGAATTACTTTTTTCTTTTCATCCAGGTTCACGTCACCAGCTTTAAAAATATAGATGATTCTACTAAGCAGTATTTCTCAATTACTTATGTTCATGGCATTAGCCTCCTTTATGCATCAAAACTCCCATCTAATTCATTAGAAATCTGGCTATCCACAGAGGATAATAAAAGCAAATTCTCTGTTAGCAATTTTAGTAGGGTTTTTTGTAAACGTCTTTAATTCAATGGCTTCACTGCCAAGAGAAATAACTCTAGTTCTCCAGCTGTTATAATGCATTTCCCCAAGCCAGAATTCCTGCTTTATCACGGGTTCCAAAAAGTCTGACTCACTTTGGACAACATTTCAGCATATCTCAGTCTTCCTTGGGATTAATCCACAAAAAGACCAACCCTTGGGTTCAAATGCATTCTAGAACCAGATGTAGGGTAATTATTTTGTCATAAGATACATATGAGTGTAGAGGTTATATCTAAAAGTCTTAGATGATAAATTCCAAAATTACAATTAAAAAATATCCTTTGCATAAGGATCAGCCCATTTTAAGGGTTGAGATTAAATTAAGGTATAAGCCATTCAGTCAAAAGTAATTCCAAAATTATTTAAGATTGTAATATTATTTCTACATCATAAAAAGCACTCTTCATTCTTACAATATCTCTTCAAATCAATGCCACTATTTTTTCCTACCTATATAATACTGTTGAGTTCATCTTTGTTCCCGAGTCTCTTCCTTTTAAATTTTACCCAAACCTCTCCAGTCACTACTGTTTATTTTAGCCTGAACCTTTAGACCTTGATACTCATGTTAATGCATTGCTTTTGGATCACTGGTATACCATACCATGCCAGACAGCCCCTTAGTCACTGTCTTAGACTATTTTGTGCTGCTATAACAGATTACCTAAGACTGGGTAATTTATAAAGAACAGATTTATTTCTCAGCATTCCAGAGACTGGGAGGTCCAAGGTTGAGGGGCCCACATCTGATGGAAGGCATCACATGGCAAGAGAACACACAAAGAGAGAGGAAGAAGGCCAAAGTTATCCTTCTTGTCAGGAGCTCACTGCTGCAATAATAAGGACATTAATCCATTCATAAAGGCGGAGCCCTCATGACCTTGTCAGCTCTTTAAGGTCCCATCTCCCAATACAGTTGCATTGAAGATTAAGTTTCCATCATATATATTAACACGTTAAAACTTTAGTCATCATCCCTAGGTCTCCATAAAGTGTTTAAGTAGAGGAAGTAGGGCATCAGAAGATGAAACAAAGAAATCCACCAGATAATGGGACTGGTCAAAAGAAAAACCTGGAACAAGAGACTGAAATTTAGGCTAACTGGGCAGAGGAAGGAGCTGGCGAGAAAGAGAAGGAGGAGGAAGTGGTCGATTTTGTAGAGAAGAGGGTCATGAACCTGAGATCTAAGACAGTTTTGGCCAAACAGGCAGCTGAAAATGGGAAGGATAATGATTGTAGGCAAGAAGAAACAGAAAGGTGATTAAAAGAAGATTAAACAAGCACAAGTGGAGAAAACTAGATGAAAAGAAAAAATAGGCTTTGTGAACAAATAGCATGTCACTGTCAGTCTTATAACTGAAAGTCCATCTCCTTCCGGCAGGGGACTCCCTCAGTGAGCCCCAGGCACAGCCCCTGGTGCTGCCCTGCAGCCCTGCAGCCCTCACCAGCCCAAGGAGAAGGCCCAGTAGAACGTTTGAATCCAAGAGCACCTGGTGAGGATCTCTCCTCTGCCTTCTAGCTTAGAATGCTGTTCTGGAAATAATTGAAAGAGAAGCTCAATTTTGTTTTTATTAATGACTTGATTATTTTTGCCCAGAAGAATATAATTCTTTCCCTATTCTGAAAGTCCAGTGTTTTATCAGGACATGTCTCATTGTTTCAAAGTTTCAAGTTCACTTTAAGAAAGTCGTCTTGAATCATATTTAATACATGTTTTTTCAGGACACAAATTCTCTATACTTTAAGCTTGCTTCTTTTAGTCTCATATATCTTTCATTTTACTTGAAAATTTTTAAGCCTTTGTTACCTTCCATATGACTCTTAACTCTCTCTCTTTCTATCCTTTTCTTCTTTTTCTAAAAGAGATAGGTAATCCATATTGCACAAAGGAAAAGAAAGTAGGAGTGCCAAGTAAACCTATAGCTTCCAATCTTTGTCACTTGGAAATCACACTCTCACACATACACACACACACACACACACACAGTCCTCACATACACATAGTGGGCCATAACATAATAACATAAGCTTTAGAGCAAGGCTGCGTAGTTGGAGTCACAGCTGTGTCACACACTTTGTGTGTGACAGTGTTCAAATATTGCATTTCTCTGTTCCTCTATCAACTCATCAGTCAATTGAGACTATTGACGTTTTCTAACCCAGATAGTTGAATAAATTAATAAATAAAGCTTCTTATGATTGTTCTTGGCAAATACTACATACACAATGAATATTGCCTCAGGTGATATTGTCAGTCAGGGCTTCACAGTAGCCTATGGGGCCAAGGACGTGTCCTGCACATTCGGAGCAGAGACCCATTCACAGGACAGAGCGGCAGTGAGGGAAATTTCTGGCATTAGATCAGACTTCATGCTGCCCACCAGTATTGCTCCGTTTCTCACTCCTCCCACCACCATATTCCACAAGCACCATACCCAGAATGGAAGATTTTACCTTCTTCAGTGGAGAAAAAAGGCAGTCATTTCAGAAATCACATTTATTGGGGTATATATGATAAAACTTACTCTTCTGAGCATTTTCTGTGCCTTCTTTGATTCAAAGGCCATTGGAACACAGTGACATAAAGGTTATCATTCTCATTTTTCAGACCCACTTCCTCACCTTAGGAGAGTCACACCGCTAACGCGTGGAGGAAACTTAACTTCAGTCAAGGCCTCTGTATTTCCCAAATCTCCTCTCCTTACACTCTGCCATGATATCTCCACATAACATAAGTGTTCTCTTTTTATATCCCACAGTGGGTAATGTCTACTTTGATGATTATTTTTATCCTTAATAAATGTTTGTTAAACAACAAGATAACTTCTTGTGTAAGAGTTGTGAAATACAGATGTTTCTTGACTTCCGTAAATTTGATACACAGAAAAATTAAATCTACAACTTTTTTGTTTTTTTTTTTGAGACAGAGTCTTGCACTGTTGCCTGGGCTGGAGTGCAATGGCGCAATCTCAGCTCACTACAACCGCTGTCTCCCGGATTCACGTGGTTCTCCTGCCTCAGCCTCCCAAGTAGCTGGGATTACAGGCACACACCACCACACCCAGCTAATTTTTTGTTATTTTTAGTAGAGATGAGGTTTCACTATGTTGGCCAGACTGTTCCCGAGCTCCTGACCTCGTGATCTGCCCGCCTCAGCCTCCCAAAGTGCTGGGATTACAGGCGTGTCACCACATCTGGCCCAGATCTGCAACTTTCAAAGTGATTTTAAGTATAGTCTGCTCTCTCTGTCCACAAAATCCATGAATTCAACCAACCATGAATTGAAAATATTCAGAAAAAGAAATAAAAATTGGAAATACAACAATAAAAATAATACATTAACATAATACATAAACAGAAAAAGTAACAATACAACAATAAAAATGATACAAATAAAAATAACAACTATTTGCATAGCATTTACATTGTATTAGATATTATAAAAATCTAGAGATAATTTAGTGTATAGAGGATGATGTGCACAGGTTATATGCAAAGATTATATTATTTTATAGAAGGCACTTGTGCATCAACAGATTCGAGTATGCAAGATGGTATCCTGGAACCAGTCCCCTGTGGATTCCAAGGAAAGGCTGTAAACTATTTAAACTGATGTATCAAAATGAAGAAGTCAGTATATATATGTATATATACACACATATATATGACAACCTGAGTATTTTACATATGTGTACATATATATACACATATATAAAATATTTGTGTATACACACAAACATATACACATGTATACATGTATATTCATATATACACACACACACATATATACAGAGAGAGAAAATTCAATTGTTTTCAGTAGTTATTTGCAAAAACATTATTTTAAATGTCTTAAATTTTCTAGGATTTTTTTAGATTTCCAGAAAACATTGCTATTTTTCAAACTCTGCATATATAGAAATTTATGAGCTTCTTATAAGTATCTCAAATCCTCTGCTATATAAAAATTAGATAGTTTAGTATTTAGAAAATTAAAACTCCTGATTTCAGAAAGGATGTAATTAAAATAAACAGTGAACATATGATAGATAATGTTTGAATCATATTATAATAAGAGACAGAAGACAAGCCCCTTATATGTTATATATAATTCCCAATGCTCCTCCTGTTTACTATGAAAAAAGCCAACATGTTGGAATCCACAAAAGCATCAAAATATCCTTCCTAAAGGGAGATGTGAGGTGTCAAGTGCATCTGTATCACTGATATCTTGGATTTGTGAAAATAACATAATTTTCTGAAGTATTGTATTGAAGTTGTCCAGGGAGACAGAACCAATAGGAACACATACATAGACTTACATATGCACCCCCACACAGAAAGAAAGAGACAGACAGAGAGGGAGAGAGAGAGAGGGAGAGAAAGAGAGAGATTAATTATGGGAATTGGCTTAGGTGACTACCGAGGCTGAAAAGTCCCACAATCTGCCATTTGCAAGCTGGAGAACCAGAAAAGCCAGAAAGCCAGTGATACAATGCACTCTAAGTTCAAACAAAGTCCTAAGAGCAGACAGTCACTAGGGTGATGGTGTAAGTCCTGGAGTCCCATAGGCCAGAGAACAAGGAACACCAATGTCCAAAGCAGGAGATGATGTCCCAGCTCGGAAGAGAGAGAGAGAATTGTCCTGCCTCCATCTTTTGGTCCTATTTGAGTCCTCAAGTGAATAAATGCTATCTGCCCACAGACTCTCTTTACTCAGTCTACTGATTTAAATGCTAGCCTCTTATGGAAAAATCCTTACCCTGAAATAATGACTTGCCAGCTCTCTGACCAACCTTAGCCCAGCCAAATCTACACATGAAATTAACTTTCACAAGTACTATACTCTCCATGCTTATGTACTTTCTAATTTAGCCTTACACTCTTAAGGCTACTGGTCAGGATAGGACGAATTGGAGGACCTTACTTGCCACTGGGGAAAGAAATGCTACCCAAGATTCTGTGGAACAATATAATTTTCCCATTGAGGACTAGATTATACATTAGTGATACAGGAGGGGGGAAGGAAAGGTGTGGTCCCTTTACGTGATACAGAAGTAGGGAAGGAAGTGCTAAGTAGAGGAGGGCAATGGTCTCTGGCTGGGGCTCCACCCCTGGGCCGGTGCCCATTGACCTAGGTAAACAGGCATTTTTGTTTGCCTGCCCAAATGTTGCATTTCCCAAGACTACCCTGGCCTGCCACGCCCCCATCCCGTGCCTATAAAAACCCTGAGACCGCAGGGCGCGGTGCCTCACGCCTGTAATCCCAGCACTTTGGAAGACCGAGGCAGGAGGATCACCTGAGGTTGGGAGTTCCAGACAAACCTGACCAACATGGAGGAACACCGTCTCTACTAAATATACAAAATTAGCCGGGCGTGGTGGCGTATGCCCATAATCCCAGCTACTTGGGAGACTGAGGCAGGAGAATCTCTTGAAACCGGGAGGCGGAGGTTGCCGTGAGCTGAGATCGCGCCACTGCGCTCTAGCCCAGGCAATAAGAGCGAAACTCCGTCTCAAAACAAAACAAAACAAACAGAACAAAACAACCCCTGAGGCCCCAGCAGGCAGACATACAGGTGGCTGGACCTCGAGAGGAGCACACCAAAGGAGAAGACACAAGTGACTGGACATGGAGAGGATGTTGAGGGGAGGACGCCGGCAGAAGAGCATAGGACAGACACCTGCATGCTGGCAGGCCATTGGCTGGCGGAACAAGGCAAAGTTTGGCCTGGGCAGTGGGAGGAAAGCCAGGGCGGCTGAGGGGCCAGACTCCAGGGGAAATCTTCCCACTCCATGCCCTTCTGATTTCCCCCATCTGCTGAGAGCTACCTCCACTCAATAAAATCTTGCACTCATTCTCTAAGCCCAGGTGTGACCTGATTCCTCTGGTGCACCAAGACAAGAACCCGGGATACAGAAAACTCTATCCTTGTGACAAGGTAAAAAGTAATTGAGCTGGTTAACGCAAACCGCCTGTAGACGGCAAAACTGAAAGAGCACACAGTAGCCCACGCCCACTGGGGCTTCAGGAGCTGTAAATATCCACCGTGAGATGCTGTCGTGGGGTCAGAGCCCAACAGCTCCTGCCGGTCTGTATGCTCTCCTAGAGGTTTGAGCAGCAGGGCATTGAAGAAGTGAGCTACTCCTCCTGGTCGTGCACCCTGCGAGGGGCTCAAGAGAACCTTTCCCATTTCATTAGGGAGGATTTGGGGGGGAGGGGGGAAACACGCAATTATTTCTAGGGGATAAATTTCAATTCTTCAATTAGCAATATGTTACCTAAAAACTTGATACAGTGAGACATCACACACAGGTGCATATTTTCTTCAACTGACTCTGTGCATGTGCATGTAGATAATAATAAATTTAGTTCCAGTGAAATTCTAATAATGAGAATGAACAGGTCAGTTATAATTTTTTTCTTGGGGTGACAGGGAAACATGTCCGTAGAAACACATTACTTATTAGCAAAATGTTAAAGAAGCTCATTTGTGGTTCCATTGAGCTTGAATAGGATCCGCAGAGATACCCAGGCTCTCAGTCCTTCAATCCCACTGTTTTGGCAGGCCGGCTTTCTTTTAGCCTTCAGTTTGTTGCTTCATTATCTCATGATGGCTGTCACAGATCCAGGCATCACTTCTTTATAACACTGATGTGAAAAGTAGGAGACACAGAAGTTACAAAGAATGCTCTTGATGTGTTTACTTTCATTGACCTAAACTGGGTCATATAGTTGTCACTAGCTGCAAAAAATGATTTCAAAACTCAAAGTTTATCATGTTCATTTGTTATGATGGAAGGCAAATTAAAAAAAAAAGCAAGGCTATGTAATAGAAGTTTGGTGGCCTTTCTAAGATTTTAGCCTAATGAAGAAATGGGATTAGCAGGACAAAATGAAGGAAGAGGGGGAAAAGAGTAACAGAAAATGAGGAGAAGAAAGATATGATTATATGAAAAGAAGATACATGTTACAATTTTTAAAGTTACAAATATATCTCATGTCAATTCTAGAGCAACACTTGCTTTTTATCTATTTTATAATTTAATATATAACTGTAATTAAGATGCTCAAAAATTTTATATTCACAGGTATAAACTATTGAAAATTATTTAAACTAAGGAACTTTAAGGAATGAGAAAGGCACATAGTTGTTGACTATTACATGATTTTTGATTTTTGTTTTATCCCTGCCTTGAGGATTTTTATTTGAAACGACTGCCCCAATATTGAAACATCTAATAGGTAAAGGCTGAGTCCAAGCATGGATATGGGTCCAGTTCCTGAGGGTTTTCATTTCTTAGCAATATGCCTCACTGTCTTGCATCTGGGTACACATTCATGAGCTCTCTTTGCAGTTTAATGTTATCCATTCGGCTTCATGAATTACTAGGACAATCTGCTCTTTGTCTCTACCCTCTAAAATTGTAGGTGAAAGATACACATAGCTGCAATCCCAGCATCTCCTTGACATCAGTTTTACCAGCCACTTGCCACCACCTAAACACGAGGGCCAGTGCATAGCCAGGATTAGGACATCCAAGACATTTCCACTTATGCAAATCCCCATTTAAGCATCAACCATGTAATAACAACTACCACTATCAATTCTGTTAGATAACTCTATTTCAGACACAAGTGAGAGAAATGCACCTTCAGACTAGCTCACACACAAAAAAAGAATTTTATTGACTAATTAAATAAGGAAGTTCAAGTTGTCAATTTTCAGGAATTTAGGGTTTCAAATAATATAATCAGGAATCTGAATATTTTTATTCATTCTGCATTCTGTATTGGATTATTCTCAAATTAACTATCTTTTGAGACAAAAAAGGAACAATAGTGTCTTTTGGCTCCTATTGTCTTTCCAATCACATTTTTCTTATTATCCCACAGAAGCCATAGACATTTCTCCCAGTTTTCTTCTCTAGGTTGTATGATGAACATCAAACCAATGACCTAGTCCAGCATTATGGACTCATCCTTTGGCCAGCACTGGGTTATGTGCCTCTTCTATATATAGCATGGAAAGATAGGGCATTTTCTAATAAACCACAAAGGAAAGTGTTTTCAATAGGAAATACGTATTCTCCTATCAAAATACTTGGAAAAGGAAAAGTGAGATTAATTGATAAAAACAACAGCAACTGTATTCACCAAACTTCAAAAAGTGTTAAGATAAAGTGAAATATATACAGATTCTCAGGGTAAAAATATATATGTTTTAAAGGTATTGATACTGTGTTGTGTCTTCCTTTATCTGTGATTTTATTGAGACTCAATGGCAAAAACACAAAACAACAAAGAATGCTCTTGAAATATAGTTTTTATCTGTCAGTATATGGCAGCTGTTTAAATTAATAGACCTACAAGACGTTTTATAAAGATAAGCCAGTCCATGCCACATAGAGTTATAGACTTCATTTAGTGCTATTGAACTCTATAGCCAATAAAAATGAAAGATCATCCTGGAAACTATATATAAATGACAGATTTTTCTGAAGGGTCTGTGTGTACATGTATCTGCATGTCTATATGAAGTGTTCAAGTGTCAGAGACTATAGAAATGTATCCCTAAAGAATAACTTTTCGTTAAATATTTAGTTTCACATATAAATGGTGAGTGTTGTAAGGAAACAATACATTCAATTAAAGTCATCTGTTAAATTATAACAACTAAAGTTGTACTTATTATCCAGTGGAAGATCAGTTTCCAGAAATACAATCAAGAACAAGTTAACACATTTCTAGTTCTGAAATAACACTCTTATCTAGTCTGTCTAATAGCTTTCAATTTTGTGTTTAAGAAAATCAAGAAGTTTTTAAAGAAATTTTTTTTTCCATATCAAATATACTGCCTTCCATTCAAAATGGTTTATGAGATACACATTTTTAGCACCATTCTCTCTCAAAGTTCTATTGAAATAAATGACTACATAAAAAATAAGTTTTAATTTATTTTACCATTTTAAAACTAGGAGGAGTGCCACCAGAAGACTTGAGCAGTGAGGAATTAATGGACCCAATGAAGCAGGCATGAGAGAAAGGACATAAAAATATGTTCACATTCAAGCAGAGCCTGGAAATAGAACTCAGACAGGAAGCAACAGAGAGGAGGAGAGCTCGGGGAGAAGTCAGCTATGCATGGCTGGCCAGCGGCTAATAAGAAGGGGCAAATTGAAAGTATGTCACGTTTTGTGGCAGGCATAAAGATGGGATCATTATCCTGGGTTATTCATATGGGTCCAATATAATTATGTGCTCTTACAATGAAAGGATGAAGGCCAGGGAGTCAGGGACATCAAATTATAAAAGCCTAAGTTGGAATGATGTGGCCATGAATTCAGGCAGCCTCCAGAAACTGGAAAGGGCAGGGAACAGAATTGCCTCCCGAGCTCACAGAAGCAACACCGCTCTGCAAACACCTTGACTTTAGCTTCACAAAACCCATTTCAGACATCTGACATCCAGAACTGTAAGATGGCGAAAGATACTAAATCTGTGTTGTTTTAAGCTATCAAATTTGTAATAATTTCTTAGATCAGCAATAGGAAACTAATACAAATATCAACAACAAAAAAGAGTTTTCAGTCTTTATACTTGAGCAACAAAAACAGGCTTAAGTTGGAGTTCTAATTCTGGAAAGTTCCAGTGTTTTGTTTTGTTTTTATTGTTTAGATCAGAGAAGCAGGATAGTACTCTACTTATTTTATGGCCGTATGGGGACATGACCCTACCAAACATATTATCCTACTGTGGACATCCTGACTTGGCTGAGATCCAGTCCTCCCACATCATCACTAGAGTGCCACAAGGACACTAGGGCCCTGCATATATCACAAGAAAACAAAAATGTTTCATCTGGGTGTAGAAAAAATGCCCATATAAAAAAAGTTTATTTTCTTAAAAGTATAGATTGAACAGAGTCTATATTCTAGACTTTTACATGTAAGTATAAACAATCATACCAAACAATATCTGCAGAACACAAACAAAATATAAGGGAGGCACTAAATCCAATGAACATTACATATTTTTTTTTTTAAAAAAAAACAGAATTAATGCAGGAGAAAATGAAAAAAATAAAGTTTTCTTAATATCCAACTAAACTGCAGTGATAATGTTTATAGTTCTACTTCCTTTCTCCTAGAATTCTCTTTTGCCTAATCTTGACATGGAAAGCTGTCTCATTTAATGTGAGTTTGAAGTATTAGTTCTCAGAGATAATTTCCTGAACACGCTAAAAACAAAACCAAAAACTCTCTTGTTTATTTTTTTCTCTTTCCTTGCTTTATATATATATTTTTTAAAATTTATCTTTCCCCTCCTTAAACTAGGAGTAAAGAAGAAATTTATTTAAAAGAACATCTACGGGCCGGGCGCGGTGGCTCAAGCCTGTAATCCCAGCACTTTGGGAGGCCGAGACGGGCGGATCACGAGGTCAGGAGATCGAGACCATCCTGGCTAACACGGTGAAACCCCGTCACTACAAAAAACTAGCCGGGCGAGGTAGCGGCGCCTGTAGTCCCAGCTACTGGGAGGCTGAGGCAGGAGAATGGCGTGAACCCAGGAGGCGGAGCTTGCAGTGAGCTGAGATCCGGCCACAGCACTCCAGCCTGGGCCACAGAGCCAGACTCCGTCTCAAAAAAAAAAAAAAAAAAAAAAAAGAACATCTACAAAAACCATAAAGCTGACCTCATACTTAATGGTGAAAAACAAGATACTTTCTCCCTAAGGCTGGGAGCAATGCAAATATAGTCCCTCTCATCACTTCTATTCACACTGTACTAGAACACCTAGATAATGCAGTAAGACAAGCAAAAAAAAAGAAAGGTGACTCGTATTGAGAAAGAAGATATCAAACTATTTCTGTTCACAAACAAAATACAAACTTTGATAAAAGAAATCAACAATGTTCTAAATAAACAAAGAGAAATTCCATGTTCATACATAAGAAAACTGTATTTTCAGATGTCAGTTCTTCCCACTTTGATCTATAGGTCGAATGCAATCCCAATCAAAATTCCAAACAAGTTATTCCATTGATATTGATAAACTGATTCAAAAGTTTATAACGGGAGGTAAAAGTCTCACAATAACCAACACAGTAGTTTGTATAGAATTGTACCTCTCAGTTAGCAGGTGTCCAATATTGGTTAACTATTTCATCATACCTTAGTAAAAATAAATGACTATAGTCATATGAATTTTTTTTTTGTAATTTATGTGTGATGAGGTTAAGTAGAAAAAAACGAAACAATTTATAATCTAGATTGTGAGTAGTATTATCTGTTCCATGCCCTCACCCCTTCCAAAGTGTGGTCCTAATGAGAATTATTTGGGTGACATTTGCTACATCTGACAGATTCATGCTAAAACAGAAAGATAGCAAAACATGATACGAGAAGTGAAGACAAAGGACAACTTCAACTGACTAATAAGCTCTAAAATACTGACAATTTCTATTTCTCTATGGAAAACAACAAACATTTCTGACTTTGTGTTTAATTGTAATTTATTTATTTATTTATTTATTTATTTATTTATTTATTTATTTATTTTTTGGAGACGGAGTCTCGCTGTCGCCCAGGCTGGAGTGCAGTGGCCGGATCTCAGCTCACTGCAAGCTCCACCTCCCGGGTTTAAGCCATTCTCCTGCCTCAGCCTCCCGAGTAGCTGGGACTACAGGCGCCTGCCACCTCGCCCGGCTAGTTTTTTGTATTTTTTAGTAGAGACGGGGTTTCACCGTGTTAGCCAGGATGGTCTCGATCTCCTGACCTCGTGATCCGCCCGTCTCGGCCTCCCAAAGTGCTGGGATTACAGGCTTGAGCCACCGCGCCCGGCCTTTAATTGTAATTTAAACATTACATTTCTGTGTGCTGCCTAAGACCCAGTTATACCTTGTCTTAATAATTTAATGCATTATAAAACCTACATAATTTTAAAATTTGACAAACTGCTTGAAAATACATATTTCTCTCAAAGTCCAGTATAAGCACTTCACATGAACATTTTCATAAATCAGACATAATTACAGTAATAAAATTACTAATCTCTACCTTGTATTCATACTTTTGTTCACTAACTCTGCTTCTTCCAGGCATATGCCATTTTCTTCATTGTATCATCAGGGAAGTGTGCATTAATACAACATGTTGGATAGCATCAACATGCTGTTCTGGAAAAAGGAGGATACTACCTATGGGGTCATAAGAAGGTGATTTACAACAGCAACATATTCTAATTTGTATTTTAAGATATTAACCAAGTCTGGAATAGACTTAAAAGTTGACAACACAATTTCAGTCTATAGTTTTAGTTTATTGTTTCCTAATTATAATGGCATTATCAAGCCAATTGGAAGTAAGAATCTGAGACAGAAAAAGAACATATTTCAAGAAGTAACCAATGAAAATAATGTTTACTAATATTTTACCCTGTCTTCTAGGGCAAGGTTATTTTAAATGGAAATTTAAAAAATAGAACTATTACATAGACTGTGGAATTGGAGTAATGTAAACATTTTCCTAAGATCAGAAATAAATGGGAAAAGGCCTTGTATGACCTGACAGTCAAGAAAATAAAAACAAAAAATAAAAAGAAATAAATAAGGTGAGAGATGAGGATTCAATTTCGTTTTCCTACGTGTGGCTTGCCAATTATCCCAGCAACGTTTCTTGAATAGGGTGTACTTTCTCCACTTTATATTTTTGTTTGCTTTGTCAAAGATCAGTTGGTTGTAAGTATTTGGGTTTATTCCTGGGTTCTCTATTCTATTCCATTGGTCTGTGTGCCTAATTTTATACCAGTACCATGCTGTTTCAGTGACAATTGCCTTATAGTACAGTTTGGACTCAAGTAGTGTGATGCTTCCAGATTTGTTCTTTTTTGATATAAAAATCAACTCAAGATGGTTAAGGACTTAAATCTAATACCTGAAATGGTAAAAATTCTAGAAGATAACATTGGAAAAATCCTTCTAGACATTGTCTTAGGCATGGATTTCATGACCAAAAATCCAAAGCAAATGCAATTAAAACAAAGATAAACAGTTGAGACTTAATTAAACTAAAGAACCTTTGCGTGGCAAAAGGAGCAGTCAGTAGAGTAAACAGACAACCCACAGAGTGGGAGAAAATCATCACAATCCATATATCTGACAAAGGACTAATAATCAGAATCTACAACGAACTCAAACAAATCAGCAAGAAAAAAACAATCCCATCAAAAAGTGGGCTAAGAACGTGAATAGACAATTCTTAAAAGAAGATATAGAAATGGCCAAAAAACGTGAAAAAATGGTCAACATTGCTAATTATCAGGGAAATACAAATTAAAACCGTAATGTGATACCACCTTACTCCTGCAAGAATGGCCACAAACCAAAAAATGAAAAAAAAAAAAAAAAAAAAAAACAGGAGATGTTGGAGTGAATGTGGTGAACAGGGAACACTTTTACACTGCTGGTAGGAATGTAAACGAGTACATCCGCTATGGAAAACAGTGAACTTAAAGAACTAAAAGTAGAACTACCATTTGATCCAGCAATTCCACTACTGAGTGGCGAAAGGAGTTGTTATATGAAAAAGATATTTCCACATGCATGTTTATAGCAGCACAACTCGCAATTGCAAAATCGTGGAACCAACCCAAATGCCCATCAATCAACGAGTGGATAAAGAAACCATGGTATATTTATATGGTAGAATACTACTCAGTCATAAAAAGGAATGAATTAATGTCATTCATAGCAACCTGGATGAGATCGTAGACTATGATTCTAAGTGAAGTTACTCAGGAATGGAAAGCCAAATATTGTATGTTCACACTGATATGTGGAAACAAAGGTATGAATGCAAAGGCATAAGAATGATAAAAAGGACACTGGGGACTTGGGGGGAAGAGTGGGAGATGGGTGAGGGATAAAAGACTACACATATGATGTGGTGTATACCTCTCGGGTGACAGGTGCACCAAAATCTCACAAATCATCACTAAAGAACTTACCCATGTAACCAAATACCACCTGTACCCCAGTAACACAGGGAACAATAAAAAGGAAATAAAAGAAATAAATAGGAAGACATGAAGTGAAGCAAAAAGTGAACCACATCAACCAGGCTCACTAGGGAAATAGGCTAATAGGAGAGATATCCAAATGTACATATATAGGAGAAATTTATGCAAAGGAATTGCCTCACATGATTGTGGGGGATGGCAAGTTTGAAAGTGGTAGAGGCTGGAAACTCAGGCAGGATTAATGATGTCATCTTGATGCCAAATTTCTTCTCTGGGAAACCTCAGTATTTGACTTTTAAGGACTTTCAATGGAATAAATGAGGCCCTTCCACACTATTGAGGATATTGGACTCCTGCTGTCTGAGATATTTGTTTACTTGGTGTTTTCATGAGATCCAGCCCCAGTTCTAGCAGAATGCAGAGAGAATTCACAGGGTGTTTTATGATGAGGAGGGTATCCAGAAGCCAAATGAACTGGGAACATTATGAGTTTTAAAATTCTATTCCTATGTGGCAATATCCTTTCTTAATCTTTAAGCAGAGTAGAAGGAGACTTGATTTGGTGGCACTGCTATACACTGCAGAGCCTGAGCAGGAAATGTTAAAGCCGTAACTAAAGATCGCAGCACCTGTGATCCAAGGCCACATCTAGTTGCAGATATTAACCACATCTAGAAAGTACCCCCACAGCAACACTTAGATTGGTGTTTGGTTAAATAGCTGGGGACTCTGCCAAGCCAAGCTGACACATACAACTAAACTAATATAATAAGTTCCAAAGCTACAATCACAGCCCAAGGATTGGTGATTGAACTAATTACTAATAGATTCATAGATATGAAATAATGAATGTCTGTGTCCAAACATCTCTTAAAAAGGTGACAGAGTAACAACAAATACATAGTTTACCAAAGAATAAAATGAGAATTAATCCTGAACCTTGAGCAATGGAAGAAGAAAAGAAGAAAAAAGAATTAGGTCCTCACAGCATAATAAAAATAGGATCAAAACTAAAAAAAAAAAAAAAAAAAAAAAAATTACATGCAATTACATGGAAATTAAACAACTTTCCCCTGAATGACTTTTGGTTAAATAATGAAATTAAGACAGAAATCAAGAAGTTATTTGAAACGAATGAGAACAAAGATACAACATAACAAAATCTCAGGAACACAGCTAAGGCAATATTAAGATAAAAATTAATAGTACTAAATGCCCAAATCACAAAGCTACACAAGTCTTAAATTAACAATATCATAACTAAAAGAATTAGAGAAGCAAGAACAAACGAACCCCAAAAGTATCAGAAGACAAGAAGTAACCAAAAGAAAACCTGAACTGAAGGAGATCGAGACGTGGAAAAACATCCAAAAGATCAATGAAATGAGGAGTTGTTCTCTTTTTCTTTTGAAAAAATTAATAAGATAGTTGGCCACTAGTTAGATGAATAAAGAAGGAAAGAGAGGATATTCAAATAAGCACAGTAAGAAATGAAAATGGGGATATTACCATTGAACTCACAGAAACACAAATAACCATCAGAGACCACTATGAACACCTCTGTGCATACAAACTAGAAAATCTAGAAGAAATGAATAAATTACTGTACACATAGACCCTCTCAAGACTGAACCAGGAAGAAATTGATTCCCTTTACGAACCAAAAATAATGAGCTTCAAAATGGAATAATTAATTAATAACGTACCAACAACAAATAAAAGGCCAGGACCAGACAGTAGAATTTTAGAAGTGTAAAAATTCTAAATTTTTCTGAAAGTATTCCAAAAAATTGAGAAGGAGAGACTCCTCTCTAACTCATTATATGAGACTGGCATCGTCCTGATACCAAAATCCGACAGAGCCACCACCACCACCACCACCACCACCACCACCACCACAACAACAACAAGAAAACTTCAGGCCAATATTATTGATGAAAATTAATGCAAAAATCCTCAACAAAATACTTACAAACTGATTCCAGCAGCACATCAGAAAGGTAATCCACCATGATCAAGTAGGCTCTATTCCTGGGATGCAGGGTTGATTCAACATACACAAATCAATAAATTTAATTCATTACGTAAACAGAAATAAAGACAAACACCACATGATTATCTCAATAGAGGCAGAAAAGGCTTTTGATAAAATTCAACATCCTTTCATGTTAAAAACTCTCAATAAACTAGGTATTGAAGGAGTATGCCTCAAACTAGAAAGATAAATTTCTTTCTCTTTTTTTTAAAGGGCATCCAAATAGGAAGAGAGGAAGCCAAACTATTTCTGTTTGCAGACGTGATTCTATATCTAGAAAATCCAACCTATATCTAGGTTCAGCCCCAAAGCTTCTTCAGATGATAAACAACTTCAGCAAAGTTTCAGAATACAAAATTAATGTACAAAAATCACTAGCATTCCTATACGCAAACAACAGCCAAGTCAAGGGCCAAATCCTAAGTGCAATCCCATTCACAACTGCCATGAAAAGAAGAAAACACATAGGCATACAGCAAAGCAGGGAGGTGAAATATCTCTACAATGAGAGTTACAACAGTGCTCAAAGAAATCAGAGAAGACACAAACAAATGGAAAAACATTCCATGCCCACGGATAGGAGGAATCAATATAATTAAAATGATCATACTGTTCAAAGTAACGTACATGTTCAATCCTATTCCTATTAAATTACCAATGACATTCTTCACAGAAGTGGAAAAATCTATTTTGAAATTCCTATGGAAGCGAAAAGGAGCCCTAATAGAGAAGGAATCCTAAGGAAAAAGCAAAGCTGGAGGCATCATGTTACCTGACTTCAAACTATAATACAGGGCCACAGTAACCAAAGCAGCATGGTACTGGTACAAAAACAGAATCATAGACCATACCAATGAAACAGAATAGAGAACCCAGAAATAAGGCCACACACCTACAACCATCTGATCTTCAACAAAGCTGACAAAAACAACCAGTAGGGAAAAGGATTCCCTATCCAATAAATGGTGTTGTGGTAACTGGCTAGCCATATGCAGAAGATTGAAACTGTACCTCTTCCTTACAGCACATACAAAAATAAACTCACGATGGATTAAAGACTTAAATGTAAAACCCAAAACTGTAAAATCTCTGGAAGACAACCTAGGCAATACCATCCCGGACATAGAAATGGGCAAAGATTTTATGACGAAGATGCCAAAAACAGTTGCAACAAAAGCAAAACTTGACTAATGAGATCTGATTAAACTAAAGAGCTTCTGCACAGCAAAAGATACAACCAACAGAGTAAACAGACAACCTACAGAATGGGAGAAAATGTTTGCAAACTATGCACCTGACAAAAATCTAATATTCAGCATCTATAAGAAACTTGAACAGATTTACAAGAAAAAGTCTAACACCCCATTCAAAAGTGGACAAAGGACATGAACAGACATGTCTCAATAGAAGACGTACATGTGGTAAAAAAGCATGTGAAAAAAAAGCTCAATATCACTGGCAATTAGAGAAATGCAAATCAAAACCACAGTGAGATACCATTTCACACCACTCAGAATGGCTATTACTAAAAAGTCAAAAAATAACAGTTGCTGGTGAGGTAGCAGAGAAAAGGAACACTTATACACTGTTGATCAGAGTGTAAATTAGCTCAGTCATTGTGAAAAACAGTGTAGTGATTCTTCAAAGAGCTAAAAACAGAACTACCATTCAGCCGAGCAATCCCATTACTGGGTATATATGCATAGGAATGTAAATCATTCTACCATAAAGACGCATGCACATATACATTCATTGCAGCACTATTCACCAAAACAAATACATAGAATTAACCTAAATGCCCTTCACTGGCATATTGGATAAAGACAACATGTACATATACACCATGTAATACTATGCAGCCATAAGAAATGAGATTATGTCCTTTGCAGGAACATGAATGTACCTGGAGGCCATTATTTTTAGCACACTAATAGAGGAACAGAAAACTAAATATCATATATTCTCACTTACATGTGGTAGCTAAATGATAAGAACAGCTGGACGCAAGGAGGGGAACAGTAGACACTGAGGGAACAATAGACACTGGGACACTTCATGCCCTATGGTGGGTGAAGGGTAGCAGGAGGGAGGTGATCAGAAAAAAATGACTATTGGGTACTAGGCTTAGTACCTGGGCAACAAAATAATCTGTACAACAAACCCCAATGACATGAGTTTACCCGTATAACAAACCTGCACTTGTGCCCCTCAACCTAAAATAGATTTTTTTTTTAAAGAACTAGATCCTAAAAGAAGCAACTGGTAACTAATAGGGAATTCTATACATTCACTTAGAAGAGATTTTTAAACTAAAGCATTTGATTAATGTAAGCTGGTCCTACATGAGGACACAGCCTGACAAATATTTAGTAACTTAGTTTTTTCTAACATCGGAAGTATTTTCACAGTATGTAATGCTTCATAATTTACTTTTATCTTACAAAAATAACTACAATAACTTTACACTCACATACAAAAACTATGACTTGCACAGTTATCTATGGGATCATAAAACTATAGATAGTTTTGGGGTAGAAAACAAAGGAAAAAAAGCCAGGTGTGGTGGCTTGTGCCTGTAACTTCAGGAATTTGGGCAGTCGAAGTGGGAGGATCCCTTGAGCTCAGGAGTTTGAGACCAGCCTGGGCAACATAATGAGACCCCATCTTTATGAAAAATATAATAATAAATTATCCAGGTGTGGTGGTGCCTGCCTGTACTCCCTGCTTCTCTGGAGGCTAAGGTGGGAGGACTGATTGAGCCCAGGAGCTCAAGGCAGCAGGGAGCCATGATCATGCCACTGCACTCCAGCCTGGATGACAGAGTGAAACATGCTGTTAAACTAGCATAGTGAAGGCATCCTTAAATGAGCAGTAATTAGAAAAAAGGTCAGCTCAGATTATGAGAACTTTTTATAATTAAGTCAGTGGATCCATCCTTACCTGATGGGAAAACAGATAATATTTACTTTCTAATGAGTGATATAAAATGTGGATTTTTGAAACAAAGTGGCTTAAATCCTAAAATATGAAACAAAATTTTAAATAATCTCTGAAGGTTTGGCAAGTCATTAAGCAGATTTCTACTCAAACTCTCACTCATAGTAAGTTGAAGTTATACACTAGAAATAAATCTAAATTAGTACATTTGGCTTAAATGCTTTATATATTATTTTTATACCATATAATTCACCAAAGAGTAAAAATTGGGGTTTTCTAGGATTTGCAAAGTCTTGCAGCCAATACTGCTATCTAATTTTACAACATTTTCATTATCCCAAAATGGGCTCATTTGAAGTTATTTTCTATCTTCTATCCAACCCTAGGCAAACAGTCACCTACTTTCAGTCTCTGTGTTCTGGAAACTGTATATAAATGGAATTATTTATGGAAGATAACATCAGAGGCCTTCTTTTGCAATTTCTCCTGTTGTCACCTTTTTTTTTTTTTTTTTTTGAGATGGAGTCTGTCTCCCTCTGTCACCCAGCCTGGAGTGCAGTGGCTTGATCTTGGCTCACTGCAACCTCTGCCTCCCAGGTTCAAGGGATTCTCCTGCGTCAGCCTCCTGAGTAGCTGGGACTACAGGTGCACACCACCACACCAGGCTAACTTTTATATTTTTACCAGAGACAGGGTTTCACCATGTTAGCCAGACTGATTTCAAACTCTGACCTCATGCGATCCGCCTGCCTCGGCCTCCCAAAGTACTGGGATTATAGGCATAAGCCACCGCACATGGCCAGTCACTTTGTATTTTACTTGTAAACACTCTAAATGCATGAAGAAATGTCTGGGTCAGCAGTTATTGCTAGTCATACACACCTATCCTGGCAATATATACCCCTCACAAATATTTCGGATTACATGTAGACACAGAATGCAAGAGGGCAGTATATCCACCTGGAGCCTGTATTGACGTCTGTGGAGGGTGACAGTGGTGTACATAGAGGACCAAGTCGGGATAGGCGGCTTCTCTGTGGTGCTGCTGGTCCTGCAGTCCTGGGACTGGGATGCTGCCGTCAGAACTGGCTGGAAATAAGATTCTTAGCATAAATGCTTCAGTCAGATTATGAGTTTAAGATGAAATAATAAAAAACTAAGTGCAACAAAGGGCTGTTTTTGGAAATCAAAGCTCTCTTTTCAAGTGTGCACAGCATGTAGCAAATAATCATCGCACAAGGGTCTTTTCAGTAAATACCCCACACAGAGAATAATTGCAGTCAATAGTGTTATTGCTCAAATAGGAAGGATAGCACTATAGTATTGGGACAAATTCTCAAAGCAGAAAGAAAATGACTATCATTATATAATCTGTTTTCAACCTGAGTTATTTCAGTCCATTTACTGATATGTTTCAAATGTTGACACATTCCTTTTCTTTGTAATATTTTAAATCAGTTTTCATTGAATTGAGAGCATCTGGCTTGGGGTTAAGGAAAAATTACCATGGCATTCATTTTTGAATTCTATCTAAATTCACTTGCAACAGAAAAAATAAATTAGGCCCTTTTCAGGGAACAGATGATAAAGACTAGGCTTGTCTATTTTCACAATAATAAAGAAATTGGTCATTCATTAACACAAAAATTGTCCTGACCACGCATATAGTTTGTGACCTGCTTTTCAACACTCCCTCAGAATAAAAACAATCTATCAAATTACTTCCCAACTCTATTCTAGATAACAATAAAAACAGCTAACGTTCATTGTGTACCTGCCTGATTTTAGGCCCTGGGTAAATGCTTTCCGATATTATTTCCTTTAATAGTCACATAAATTCTACAAGGCAGATATTTTTAATTCAAATTTTCTATATGACTGGGAGAGTCTGAGACCCATAAAGGATAAATTATCTAACACACAGACAATAAATAATAGCATAACATCTTGAATCCTGATGTTTCATTTTTATTCTGTGCTCCCCAAAATTATGCTTAATTGTGGAGCTTATCATTGTCCCTTTCAACATCTGTGAATGAAAATGTAGCAAGCTGATTATTTCCCAGAATAGTCACAGAAGAAAATATTCATCAGTTTCTACAGTCACCACTTTTTGAGGTAAGAGATTGAACAATAAAAAGAGTGACGAAATGCAAATGTTTAGGTCTTATTTGCTGACAGCTACTTATGTCAGTTTAGGAAATTTATTTAACCTCTTCACACCTTAGCTTCCTGTTCAAAAGTGGAGTTTAGGAGCCTTCTAATTTCATTTAACATAGAGGATTCAACAATATAACTTATACATAGGATGTCTTCAAAAGTGGATAGTTCATTTCTCTTATTTGGGAAATAATTGCTAACCTTCTAACAACTCTGCCATTGTAGTATGTGCTTGATTTTTTTGACAACTATTTCTTCATTTTGATTAATAATACTTGTAAAAATGGTATTTGGGGATTGGAGGGCAGAACATAAAGTTTTTTTTTTCTTCAGAAGAAGTGATACTAGTTTAATGCATCCCTGATAAAGAAAAAACTTTGCATTTCCCTTCTTTGTGGAGTAATGACAGTTTTAAAAAGGAAAAGTAAAGCTAAAGAGTGCACTTCTGTTTTCAATGTACTCTTTATATGATAATTAAAATTAGAATTACATAATCTTGAAAATCAGAGAACGATTTTAAAAGATTTCTGGACCAAGATACTGGATTTGTCCAATTTTCTTTCTGGAAATGTTTTAGCTGGTATAATTTTTAAAAATTAAAGTGAATTAAGACACAGTTTTGGACAAATGCCCAAGTCCTGCCAGTATTTCTGTCTTTGGTGAAGAAATAAAGTTGTTTAGGGAGAAGGGCCATCGATGAGAAGTCACAACACTGAGTCAGTCGGAGTTGTTGAGCTGAGCCAGGGCACAAAGGCTGGGCTCCTGAATTTTGGTGAGAATGTTGACTTGGCACAGGCCCAAGATTGTTCTCATTTCAGTACATGACTGATCCACTAAGAAAGACCTTACAAGAGATAAATGATACAATTCATACAGGTCTATGGTAAAGTTCCCTGATATCTCCCATAGTTCTCATATATGTGCTTTCAAATTAAGCGGCCAAATTAGATTATAATACAGCACATCAGAAGACACTAGGGTCTTTTTAAGTGGTTTGGCCTATTAAATACCCAACTGGGTGAAACACCATATTAGCATACAAAGTGTACCTACAAACATATAAGGCATTTCTTTTGACTCACTGTTACATCCTTTCACATTTTATTTTAAACTGTGTCATTTGTCTTCAGCAAGCGTAGTAATGACCATCGGTGTGAGTTGAGAACTACCTTTGAAGGGTATGAAGAACATTGCTGAGCAGATGAATAATATTGTTTCAATTAAAACCACAACAATGTAACTCTGAGGAGGTATTTCTTATTACTGCCATATTCTCAGAAATTAGAAAGATGCCTAACACATAATTATCAATAAATACTTGCTGACTAACAATTGACAAACTGGATTATTATTATTATTATTATTACTATCAGTTTTCGAGACAGGGTCTCACTTTGTCACCCAGGCTAGAGTGCAGTAGCGCAGTCTTGGCTCACTGCAGCCTCCCCTTCCCAAGAATAAGCAATTCTCCTGCCTCAGCCTTCCAAGTGGCTGGGATTGCAGGTGCACGCCGGCACACCCAGCTATTTTTTGTATTTTTAGTAGAGACAGGGTTTCACCATGTTGGTCAGGCTAGTCTCAAACTCGTGACCTCAAGAGATCTTCCTGCCTTGGCCTCTCAAAGTGCTGGGATTATAGGCCTGAGCCACTGCGCCCAGCCAACAAATTGGATCTTTTCTGAAAAACAATTAAATAAAATCACTAACCTTAATTGTGAAAGATTGTGTTTTCCAAAAATGCTATAGCAATATTTCCAGTACTATTTGCCCTTCCAAAACCTTGCCATTCTTCATCAAGAAGCGGAGTCTATTTCCACTCCACTTCAAATTGGGTGAGTTTACAACTGTGTTGGGCATAGAGGATGGTGGAAGAGATGCAGTGTGACAACCAAGACTGAATCATAAAAATGGTAGAGCTTCCACCCAGCACTCCTCTCTTCATTCTCTCTCTCCCATGGGTATTCACCATTGGAAGGTACCCAGCAGGCTGTGAGGAAGAGGGAGCTACATGCAGGAGCTCAATATGAGTGTTTTGAGATAACCGCAGCCAATGTTTCAGCTGCCAAGTAGCATAACCACCCAGCATAGGAATGGATGAATCTTTATTTCCAGTCCCTAGGCTTTGACTCTTCTGGCTGAGGACCCAGATACAATGAAGAAGAGATGTACTGTGCCCTGTCCAAATTCCTGACCCATAGACTCTATAAGTATAAGCGGTTGTTTTATACTCACCATGCATTTTTTGACAGTTTGTTCTGTAGCCATAGTAACTGGAAAAATAATTAATATGATTTACAAAGACTCACAAATAAACACTAGACACAGAAAAAATGGAAAATTTAAATTCTGTTTGTCGTTAAATAAAGATATTAACTTTCACAGTGCTATTATAAATATTTTGACATAAAAGTTTTATGAAGTTTTTACAGTTGACTGCTCAAGCTCTTAAGCTTCGGTGTTTTAGCCATCCTAATGTTGCATCTATGTGTCTAGATGCATGGCTTTTATTATTCTCATCACCCTGACTATGGTATAAGCTCCCTGAAGGTAGCGACGGTATCCATTATTTTAATCAACATTATATTTTCACAGTGCCTGAAAAAAATAGTACATATTCAGTACATATTTGTTAAGTGGAATAAGAAGTATCGTTTTGTATAATTTCTATGTTTTCATTTCTTTCTATAGTTTCTTTTTTCATCTAAGGTTGTAAACTTAATTTTTGAAGAGTTAACTCCCCACCAAATTTGTGTTTCCTGATTTTTCAACTCATATCAGTTGTGAATCCTAAGTCTTCCTAAGAATTATAGTTGAATTTTTGCAAAATTGTATTTTTTTTTTTTTTTTGGTTTTGTTAGGATAAATTATTTGACTTCTTTACTATTGGAGGAAAACTGTGCTATTCTCTTCCAGTAAGTATTCTTGGTTTGAGAAACTACTTCTGATTCACTCCTAGGCTAGTTAGAGACCAAATGCTTGGCCATGGGCTGCTTTGTTGCCATGAAGCCTGAGCTGCCTGCCTGTAATGAATGGCATTTGTCCAACTCATCAAGCATTTCATCAAACAGGTGAAGTTACGCTTGAGATTGGGCACAAGTAAATAATTTTCACCACTAAGTGACTCAGATTCCCAGAGCACACACTCCTGGTGCATTGTTTTCCTTCTCACAACCTGCATCAAGTATTCTCTATGAACTTTTGACAGAGGATGAAAAAATTGCTCCTGGCTTTCAGATTGGTCTCCACAGTATTCTGTTACTATCCAGCAGCAGACACCTGAATGACTGCAGTCCCACTCTGGTGTCATCCTGAAGAACAGTGATGGGGGGAAATGCTGTTCTGCATCCTCCATCCCGTGGGCAGCACTTTGAGCAGGGCACCAAGTGATTCTTTTTGCCTAGAAAGAGAAATAGCCGTAGAGATCCTCACTGATTCAGAAACAACAGACCATTGTCTGGCTCAATACTCAGGAAGTTGGAGGGAATATATTTGGAAAGTTGGTGTAAAGGTTTTAAGAAAAGGTATGGAATGACCTTTCCAAGGAGGCACAGAGAGTGAAAATATTTGTGTTTTATGTAAATACTCACTAAATAGCAGTCTTAGTAGCAAAGAGTTTTAATAGTCAGATGGACAAGATGAGCTGTTAAGTAGATACTAGGGAGCTTCTTGCCTCAGATGCCCATAAACTCAGCCAATGGCCTCATGAGCAAACTGTGCCTGACAAGAGGAATGGGCATTACACATGGACTCAGCTACATGGATTTCCTTTCTCAAAATCAATCTGGTTACCACTGTAGATTCCTTAGCTTACCAAGAACAAGCCCACAGCCCATGAATGGCACCATTTTCTCAGTAGACAATCCAGCCACTCAGCAGGTTGCTTTACATTGGGTAACTTTCTGCAGTGAAATAGGTACTTATTCTAGATATGGCTATGCCTTCCAGGTTGATTACATTGGGTAACTTTGTGCAGAGAAAGGGGCACTTACTCTAGATATGGCTATGCCTTCCTTCTCTGACCAAAGTACTTCTGCCAAAATCTCCTTCTGTGAGCTTATCGAACACATTATTCAATTTCATCGTAATCCACACTACATTGATTCTGAACATGTGAGTGATTTTGTAGCAAATGAAGTGCAGCACAAGCACATGTTCACGGATTTACTGGTCCTACCATATTCTTTATCATGTTGACACAGCTAGACCAATAATAGAATGGTGGGAGGGCTCTTGTTTATTTTTTCTTGTAATATTCAATGAGTTTCAAAATGTGATTTATTTTAGATAAGTTTTAGACTTATAGAAAAACTGAGAGATAGTACAGAGAGTCCCCACATCTCATTCTTCCCATTATCAACATCTTCCATATAATACATTTGTTACAATGAATGAATTAATATTAATAAATTACTTTTAACTAAATCCATGCTTTATTCAGATTTCCTTATTTATTAGTTTCCTCAAGTGTTTTGTCTTTCTGAATGAGACCAGTGGCTGGTGACACTTTGTGAGACTGAATCAGCACTGAGAATATGGTGCTCGTCCTCCCATCGCTGGAATCTACTGGTGTGAGTTCGAGATGTGGAGCTCAGGGTGGCTCCTTTTCTCATTACCCTAAAGATTTACCAGCAATATTTTTGTATCCCATCTTTGAGATTTTGGATTCTGCTGATTTCAAATCTTTGCTCCCAGGGATTAAATACTTTGATCAGAAAATATGATGGTTTCATTAAATTCAAAGCTCTGGAAGGATTCTAGTCAGTAGGTTCCTCAGGCCAGTGAAATCAACTGACAAATATAATTGCTACATGGGTTAGTGTGATTGTTCCTTGATATCAGAAGGAAGTTGAATCTCTGTTACACAGTAGGAGTAGGAAGAAGCTTGGAACTCAGGAAATCCTTTTTAGTTCACTCAGGTCCTTTGATAAACGTAAATGTTAAATTACATTAGCCCAATACAGGCAGAACTTTTAATGAACAGACCCATCAGTGATGAAGTGTTTGGTTATTTCTCCAGCTAAGGAACCATGACCGGCTGATGGACTTTCTAAAGTGAAGGGAATATGGGTAAATAATGTATAAATAATAACTACCACCAAGTGAATAGTTATAGAAATGAGAACTACAGAACTTATGAGTATTTGTTCATTGTTTTAATATGAATATGTTTGTGTGTATACCAATTTTCTGTCATTTTCTCTCCTTCATGAACCTATTTTTAACCTAATATTTGTTAAAGTGGATCATCCTATATCTCAGTATGTATGTTGTAAAATATCAAATGACACAGCTAGAAAAATGAAAATTACCCAATGATCGTGTCATAAAACTTTACATACTCTTTTTTTAATTGCCATGCTTTTGATTTTATGAGGGATAATTATGTCATAAGTAATCAAGCATAATTTTACTATTGTCATTGTTTGAAAGTTAAAAATTGTGGAAACAGGTACCTGGATGTCATCTTAACAGAAGTTGTGCTATACTGGCTCTTTCTATTATTGACTTATTTTAATTGGAAATTATATTTTCCAGAATTGCATTTAATGCATGATCCCAAGTCACAGTTGTACCAAAGAGGAAGCTACATCTGATTTGGGGGGCAGAAGTTATCTAAGAGCATTTTACTCTTGGAAGGTTGCCCTGAGTCCATGGAAAACTTGACTGAGGGCAAAGTTCCAGCTTGCCTTCTCCCTTTTCTGTGACACTCCCAAGTGTTCAACAGTGGCCCAGACTTACTACCAGAAACCCTCCTCTGAATCACAGAGGCAGCAGCTTCCCAAAGACCACTCCACCAGTAATTTATTTGAAGTCCCACTTCAGCAGTTAGACATCCTGGGCTTCTTAGTTTGCTTTATTGGTAACTCCTCTTACACCCTAAAGTCTCCATTTAGATTTCCTCTTTACCAGGTTTTCCAACAATTTCAGCAATCAAGGCCTAAATCCTTTATGAAATCCGTTCTTGAATAACCCAGATATGTTCTACTTTCTTGATTGAACCTCGTGTCTATTGTATGCATGAAATAATGAAGATCACTTGCAAGGACAAATGTGTGGGTAAGGATCAAATAAGTTTGACTAAATAAAGCAACACTAATAACTATGTTTTATGGATTTTATTACATAAATAGTAACAAAATATCTATGATAAGAATGGAAAGGAGGAATAACAATAAATGGAGATTAGTTTCTTGATTTATTTAGGAAATGGTAAAAGTATCAATTTAAAGAAAACTCTAGTGAATCAAATGAGTATATGAAATTCTCATGAAGCCATAATATAAACTGTAACCCAAATGAGGAGATAAAATAAAATAATTTAATAAAAACTTGCATTATCTCAAAGGAAATCAGAAAAGAGGGGAACCAAAAAGAGAGAGAAGATAATTTTTAAAAATCAATGAAAATAGGATACAGTTAAAACCAATATATATCAGTAATTACATTTAATGTATATAAATTAATTTGTCTAAAAAAGACAAAGATTGTCAGGTTCAATGTCAAAAAAAGATACGATTGTTCGTTGTAAGAAACACAATATAGAGGACACAAATAACTGAAGTAAACACATGGAAAAGACCGAGCACAAACAATATCAAAAAGATGTTTATGTGACTTCATTAGGAATTGGGCACAGGAGACTTTAAAACAAACAGTATTAGTCATAAAGACAGATAAGTTATAATGATGAATGAGATAATTCAAAAGAAAAATATTATAATCCTAAAATCTTAAGATCTTAAAATCGTATCTTCAAATTTTGTAGCTAAAATTGTCAGAACAAACATAAGAAATAGACACACACACAGATATTGTTGTAAATTTTAACACATTTCTCTCAATAACTAATAAATGAAGCAGAAGCAGTAGTACACATACAGAAAATTGAAACATGATTATTGTGTTAACCTATTTGACATTAAAATAATATCTCCAAGATGCATTACTTTCAATTGCAAATAGAACATTTACTAAAAGAGACTACATACTGTGCCACAAAACAAATCATCAACCAATTGAAAAGAATAGAAACATACAAAGCCTGTTTTCTGATTACAGCTGAAATAAACAAAAAATAAATCATAAAAAGAAATCCTAAAAGTACTTCATATTTAGAAATTATGCGACGTCTTCCAAATACTCAATGAAAAATGAGAAGACAAAGTAAGAAATATGGTGTACTAATTCTAAAAATAAATAAAACATAGGAAAACATATGCGATGTGGCCAAAATAGTGGCTAATATAATAAATTTGTAGCAAGAAGTATAAAGAACAAAAGAAGGTGAATATACATTACTAATATAAGATGTAGAAAATTGGACAAAAATATGTACATATTAATATTACATGCATATTAGTAATCTGGGACAATTGTAAAGAAGCTTTTCAGCGAAAAACACAACTTAAAAAGGCTAACAAAAAGTAAAAACAGAAGGATCTGAAAAAAGTATGTCTGTTAAAAAATTTTAATTCCTAATTAAAACTCTTTCCACAACAAAATTTCCCATCCAAGATGGCCTAATTTCTATCAAACCTTTAAGAAGCAAATTTCAAACTCACACAAATTCTTAGAGAAATTCATGGAGGAAGGAACACTTCTCTACTTGTTTTATGAAGTCAGCATAATTCAGATACTGATATATGAAAAGTAATTATAAAAGGAAGGAAAGAAGGAGGGAAGGAAGGAAAAGAAAAGATGGAAGGAAGGAAGGGAGGGAGAGAAGAAAGAAGGAAGGAAGGAAAATAGGAAGGAGGAGAGAGAAAGGAAAAAAATACCAATATTTCTCACGAGCATTAACTCAAAAACACAAAATATTAGCAAAATAGATTCACAGAAATATCAGAAAGGTAGTACACCAACTGGTGCTTTTCTTGGCAGTGCAACTGAGTTTAACATTGAAAAAAATCAATCAGGCCTGGCGCGGCGGCTCATGCCTGTAATCCGGGCAGTTTGGGAGGCCGAGGAGGGCAGATTGCCTGAAGTCAGGAGTTTGATAAAAACCTGGCTAACATGATGAAACTCCGCCTCTACTAAAAATACAAAAATTAGCCGAGAATGTTGGTGCATGCCTGTAATCACAGCTACTCGAGAGGCTGAGGCGGGAGAATTGCTTGAACCCAAGAGGCAGAGGTTATAGTGAGCCAAGATCTTGCCACTGCATTCCAGCCTGCATGACAGAGCATGACAGCCTGCATGACAGACTCTGTTTTAAAAAAAAAAACAAAACAAAAAAAAAAAAAAAACAAGAAAAAAAGAAAAAAAAAATCTATCAATGCAATGCACTACATTGACAGAGTATAGAGAAAAACACTCAACAGGTTCTGAAACACAATTGCTAAATTCAACACACATTTTTAATAAACCCCCATAGGAAAATGGAAATGGAAAGAGACTTTCTCATTTGTTTTTTTTTTTTTTTTTTTGGGTGGGGGGGGGGGGAGGGGGACGGAGTCTCTCTCTGTCCCCTGGGCTGGAGTGCAGTGGCAGGATCTCAGCTCACTGCAAGCTCCACCTCCCAGGTTTACGCCATTCTCCTGCCTGAGCCTCCCGAGTAGCTGGGACTACAGGCGCCCGCCACCTCGCCCAGCTAGTTTTTTTGTATTTTTTAGTAGAGAGGGGGTTTCACCGTGTTAGCCAGGATGGTCTGGATCTCCTGACCTGGTGATCAGGAGATCCCTGGCCTCCCAAAGTGCTGGGATTACAGGCTTGAGCCACCGCGCCCGGCCAAGAGAGACTTTCTTATTTGATAAAGGGTATCTACAAAAGCTACAGCTATCATAATCGTGAAATTGTGGTAAAAGGACAAAGATGACTACCATGGCTTATATTAAACATTGTGGTGAAGGTCCTAACCAAGGCAATAGGACATGCAAAATAATTAAGCAGTAAAAAGATAGGTAAGAAAGCACTAAATAAATCTTCATTTGTAGTTGATATGGTTGTTCACATGAAAAATACAAAAGAATCTTAAAAAAACTGGTTATACTTAACAATCATCTATAAATTCAGTAAATGAGTCAATTCAGCAAGGGTACTGGATTCACAGTCAATATACAAAAGGTAATTCTAACTAGCAAAAATAATGGGAATTTTTTAAAAACACTATTTATGGTAGCATTAAAATTTTAAAGACCTAAGATTCAGCCTGGCAATGATATGCAAAATTTATGTATTGAAAACTGCAAAACATCACTGGGTGAATTTAAAGAAGCTATCATCTTGATGGATGGGAATATTCAGTCTTGTTAGGAGGTCAGTTCTCCTCAAAATGTAATTATAAATTCAATGAGATCCAAACTAAAGCTCCATCATAATTTGGAAATTTACGAACTGTTTCTAAAATTTGTATGAAAATGAAAATGGTCTAGAATAACCCAGAAAATATTGAAAAAATACAAACAATAACAAAGTTGAAGGACTCACAGTATACTTAACTTATATATAACATAATTCATAAATAATATAAATAATGGCCCATATGCAGAGATAAAACAAATACTGAATAACTTAAGAGAAAATTCTGGGGAGATACTAGGCTTCCAATATTTGCCAGCATGTTTTTTCATTTGTTTGTTTGTTTGTTTGTTTTTTTCCTGCTGTTTTGTGTCTTTTGTCTTTATTAGAATAAAAGCTTACTGTGAGTATGTTCTGTGGAATTTTGTGAGTTTCTTTTTTTTAAATTATCTGACCCATGCAATCATTGCAAGGCTTAAATAAGCATCTCAAAGAAATATAAAAATTCTCAACAGGCATTTGAATAAGTGTCCAGCATCATTAATAATCAGGAAAACAGAAGTTAAAACCTTGATGAAATGACACTATAAATACATTATGAGTAGCAAACTGAGAATATCTTCTGATGGCAAGGAGGAACTGGAACTCTTCTATATTGTTAGTGGGACGATTAACTAGTACAACATATTGGAAACCTGTTTGACAGCAGCTATTAAAGAAAAACATATGTCTACTGTATGTTCCACCATTCCCATTCATATATATATATATATATGAAAATGGGATAAGTACCTCCAAAAAGGTCTTTACAATAATGTTCCAAGTACCTTGCTTCATAATATGAAGAAATTGGAAAAGTTCCAAATGCCTAAAAACAAGTATAAAATAAATTGTGATATATTGAGTTACTATAATGCTACACATTCTATGGATAAATGCATCAATAAGGTTGATTTTAATGATACTAGGTTAAACCAAAGGAGTTAGACAATTAAGTACATTTTTTTTTTTACATTGATAATTCCATTTATTCTACTTTTAAGAACCAGCAAAAGAAGGTGACAATCGTAGAAGTAAGAATAGAATTGGGGCCGGGCGCGGTGGCTCAAGCCTGTAATCCCAGCACTTTGGGAGGCCGAGACGGGCGGATCACGAGGTCAGGAGATCGAGACCATCCTGGCTAACACTATGAAACCCCGTCTCTACTAAAAAATACAAAAAACTAGCCGGGCGAGGTGGCGGGCACTTGTAGTCCCAGCCAATCGGGAGGCTGAGGCAGGAGAATGGCATAAACCCGGGAGGCGGAGCTTGCAGTGAGCGGAGATCCGGCCACTGCACTCCAGCCTGGGCGACAGAGCGAGACTCCGTCTCAAAAAAAAAAAAAAAAAAAAGAATAGAATTAAACTCTGACCTGGGGGTGTTCACTAAAATGCGGCAGGGGGAGAATTCTGGGTTGTTGGAAATAGTTTACATTTTAACTTGGGTATGGTTAAATAGATTGACTTCCCTCACCAGAAATCGAGGAATATTCGATTAAAGTTCTTAAAACAAATACCTTGATATTATAACAGGATGAAACAAATCAGTGAAACAAATAAAAGCAAACAAATAAACACATTATGTCAGCATTATCATAAGACATTTCAATTATGTGGGAAAGATTATTTTAAAAGTGATTTGGAGAAAAACAGCTAACATTTAATAATATAAATTGTCATCACTCAAGATAATATTTTCATTATATTTAAATACTAATAAAACTCAGTGGTAAAAGCATCAGAAAAATAGAAAATGAACTTTTTAAAATCAAATAACATGCCTAAAGACAAGTTCTATAATACAAGTTTAATCAATTTTACCACAAGAAAGCTAAGAATAATCCGTACAATAAAATACACCATTAATAAAATATAGGCTATTGATATGCTGAGAGAAAATATTTGCAATGTTGTGTTACAGATATTTGGAAATATTTAGCTGCTAGTCCCCAGCAGTTGGGAGAGTGAGTACCTGGTCTTGAAGAAAGACTCCAGGCAGTACAAGAAAACATCCACCAGTCATGTGGGAAAAGGTGCCCAAAGCCACACAGGTAACTATAGGAACTAACATGTTAATACCAGTCACCTTTGTCCAAAATTACTTCATTAATATGATTATAAAACTACAATGGCCCAACCATTTCTCTTGTATATGTGGTACAATTTTATATAGTGGGCTAAGTATATGCTCAGACTACTGCTCTCATAGGAGTCAGTGTGAAACATAATGATTTCATTGAACATGGCCTCCTATAATGTGTATGTTTATAATTAATGAGAATGTCACTATATTCTTGCTAGTGTTTTATAAAACTTAACTCATAAGTCTTTACAATATCATTGTGGGGCAGGTCGAGTCCATTAATTTTGTTCTTCTATTCTGAGAAACTGTATCATAGGGAGAGAACGATATATTTTATGCCAGTTATTAAGACATAGGTGAAACAAGAATAGAAAGGTTAACTGACTCTTATTCCCTAGGCAATAAGAACCTTTATGTATGTAATGCCATTACAGAGGTACTCATTTTCCATTCTCATTTATTTCTACAGAATCCCTCTATCCTTGTATTACCATTTCTAATTTTAATATCTAAATTTTCAAAAAAGTTACTAAGAACTTCTTAACAGTCATACAGTTTATCAATGAAGGACCACAACACTGACCTTGTATTTCATTTCCCGATTCACTGTCCTCTCTTGATGTCCTGATTGTAATCTGCAGAGGCAGCAGAATTCATCTTACTTTTATTGGTTACACATCCCTGTAAAAGATAAACAACGTGAGTGTAAGCAGAATTGTTTCATTATTTTAAAATTACAGTTTACCACACTGATGGATTATTGATTAATGTTCTGGTATTGTCATCAATGTTCTTTTCATTTATACAAATTAATAGCAAACTCCTTGAAGTCAAGAGATATATCTATGATTTAGTGTCGGGTGCGGTGGCTCATGCCTGTAATCCCAGCACTTTGGGAGGCTGAGGCAGGTGGATTGCTTGAGGTCAGGAGTTCAAGATCCGCCTGGGCAATATGGTGAAACCATGTCTCTACTAAAAATATAAAAATTAGCCGGGCATGATGGCACGCACCTATCATCCCACCTACTCAGGAGACTGAGGCATGAGAATCACTTGACCCTGGGAGGTGGAGGCTACAATGAGCCGAGATTGCACCACTGCACTCCAAAAGTTGTATCTATGATTTCCTGTGGTTAGAAAAATTTAAGATCTCAAATTGGATTTGGCAACTAAATGAAAGTTATATACAGTTATCATATCACTGGACCACTCTATTGAGAATATTGTAAGCAGTTAAATGCAGCTTGCTAACAAAGAAATTCATAATACATTCAGGCATCAGGAGAAAAAAATATGATCTAGAGAGTTCAGGTGTTAACCTGAGGCATTCATAGTCCCAGTCTTCACTAATCATCTAAAAAGGTGTGTAGAACATAGGAAATTATGTAGTTACATAGGTAGATTATATTGACATAGCTATTTTAGGGAGAAAAGCAATATGTACATGGTTATTTATATTTCAGTTAGTTGCCAAATAACAGCTCTAAATTAAAGATTGAGGCATTTTCAAGCAATTCTTTGATCTGCTTTATAATGTGCTGTCTGAACTGCATCTAACCGAACCTTCCAGGAACCCTGGACGATGTGTTCTATACCTGCCAGATGGCAGTGGACTTGGTTCAGGAGAGCATTTGGAGAGGGAGACACCACTGGATGCTGAATATCTCTTGATGCTGTATTATGACTGGAATGCTGGGGATGCTTCTAGGAGGAACAACAACAAATCTGTGCTAGAGCTCTTCTTTTCCAAACTAGTAGGAGAAAATTAATGTTGTCTGTGACTCCATGAGAAGTAGGGATGTTGCCTCAACCCAGCATGCACAGATCATAGCCTTTCAGCTGGTCTATTCCCTTCTAAGAATCAGACTAATTTTAGAGTCTGTGTCTCTGGACTCTCTTTCACATCCTGATTTATTGTATGAAATGACCAAAGATAACACATTTCTCTCTAACACTCTCGTTATAGTGTCATTTGTAAGTTTCTTTTCTCTTTTTGTTTTATCAGTTTATTTTATTTTATTTTATTTTTTATTTTATTTTATTTTTTATTGAGACAGAGTCTCACTCAGTCACCCAGGCTGCAATGCAGTGGTGCAATAAAAGCTTACTGCAGCCTCCACCTCCTAGGTTCAAGCAATCCTCCCACCCCAGCCTCCCAAGTAGCTGGGACCAAAGTCATGCATCACTATGCCTGACTAATGCTTTAAGTTTTTATATACATATTCTTTATTTTTGCAGAAATGATCTCACTATGTTACCCAGGCTAGTCTTGAACTCCTAGTCTCAAGTGATCATCCTGCCTCAGCCACCCAAAGGGGCACCTACCCAGTCACATTTATAAGTTTCATTCCCCATGCTATAAATGGCAGAAATGATTTTACCTCACATGCAATTCTTTTTGTAGCTTTGCATAAAGGGATACTTGTTATTTGTTTCATATCCTTTGGAAGATAGCACATGTTTATATTATGTTATAGTTACTTCTCAAATGAAAAAAATTAAAAATTTTATTAGTCACATACAGTTATTTACACTAATTAAAGTAGCATTTTATTACAAAGTAGACACCATAAGACATTTACTTTTGATTATTAAAGAAATATTAGAACAGATCTGTAAATAAAATGAAATAAATTGAATTATATCAACACTTCTGAAAATAATTATTTTTAAAATTTTGATAGATACCTTTATAATCTTTGTATATGCATAATAATATATCTTTATCTCATGATATTCATATTTTTGGCAGAGACATTTAAGAAAAAAATGCACAACCAGTCTCTATATAAAATATTAAGTGTACTTGGAAATATAACCAAAATAATATTTGTTCATGTGTTTATCTTAGAAACAATCTAGACACATCACGAAAGAACTAAGATTAAAGTTATAAATTTTATCTTGAGATTAAGAGAAGTAATATAAGATCATTTTAAAACCACTTAAACCCTTATGTTTAAGCTATTGAAAATAAACATGAAATTACCAGTTTATTTTGTCAAAAGATAAAAAAATTATGAATAATATATTTTGTAAATAGTAGATTATTTCTCGGGTTAGAGTAGTTATATAAGTGATAGGAAGCTAGTTTGAAATAATCTTTGTAAATCATATACCTGATTTTAAAACATTATCTCCAGAATATGCAAAAAATTTCTTAAAACTCAACAATAATAAAACAAATACCCTAATTAATAAACAGGCAAAAAGATTTGAGAGGACATCTAACCAAAAATCTATAAAGATGATAGCAAATAGGCATATATGAGAAGACACTCAGCATCACTCATCATTAGAGAAATGTAAATTAAAACAACAATGAGATATCACTACATATTTATTGGAATGGTTCAAATGCAAAGTCTGATGATAACCACTACTGGCAACTCTGCAAAGCATTAGAAATCCTCATTTATTGCCAGTGAGACTGTAAATTGGTCCAACCATTGGAAGGCATTTCGACAGTTTCTTATAAAACTGAGCATAGGCCGGGCGCGGTGGCTCAAGCCTGTAATCCCAGCACTTTGGGAGGCCGAGACGGGCGGATCACGGGGTCAGTAGATTGAGACCATCCTGGCGAACTCGGTGAAACCCCGTCTCTACTAAAAAAATACAAAACACTAGCCGGGCGAGGTGGCGGGCGCCTGTAGTCCCAGCTACTCGGGAGGTTGAGGCAGGAGAATGGCGTAAACCCGGGAGGCGGAGCTTGCTGAGATCCGGCCACTGCACTCCAGCCTGGGCTACAGAGCGAGACTCCGTCTCAAAACAAACAAACAAACAAACAAACAAACAAACAAAAAAACCTGAGCATAGTCCAGTATTTGAATTTCTAGCTATTTACCCAATTGATTTAAAGAACTATGGCAGTATAAACTTCTATGCATGAATATTTGTAACAGTTTTACTGTTAATTATTCATTCAATTTATTCATAATTTCCCCAAATTGTCAGCAACAAATATATCCACCAATAGATGAATGGATAAACTAACTGAGAAGAATAATGATTTCTTGAGTTTTCTGGAATCCACACATTTCTTAATGAAAATTATTATTCTATTTATAATCCCCAATCCTAAATACAGCATTTGGTGAGAATGGGCATTTAAAAAATGTTTTTAATATCAAGCTATTTGAAAGCTATGCCACTAATGACACATTAATGTCTTAAATCAACTCATTGATCCAGCTTGCATTTATTACTCCCTTTTTACATGTGAAAACTCGACTTAGTGACTTTATCCACTACAAGTGTAAGAAACTAATGTCCTGAATGAGGCAAGGTTAGCGCTAGATCCTTCTCAATAATTTCTAAATCATTCTATATCTGCTGCCCAATGCCACTATCCTCGTTTTTGTTTCCATCTTGCATTTGGACTACTAAAGTGGTGGCATAATTAGTCTTATTTGGCCTCGGGTTACTTTTCAACCAATCTCTTTTCCACATGGTTCTAGATTTTTCCTCCTAACTTTCACTGCTGTGCTGCAAAACCTTCAATTAGTCTAATCTCCTTTGTGGAGTACTCAAAGTTATTTAGAACTTGACCCACCTTCATGTAATGCCTTTCACCACTTTTACACCCTTCTCCTGTCTCTGGACCCAGTGTTCTACTGATATATCATTGCTTTCCACTTTACCTATTTTAGAACACTTTTCTAAAAATCCTTTATGAATATTACTGCTATTGATTGCTTCTCATTCTTCAAAGTTGAGTTGAAAAATCATCTCCTGCTTTAAGCTATCCATGAGCACCTTTTGGGGACTGTTTGCTCACGCTTCCTCCTAAAGTAAAATTAAAAAAATCATTTATACCTTTAATCACCTTTATTACTTGCATTAATAATCAGAGGCGAGACTGCAGCAACACTGGTGGTGCCTCTGTGATCTCTCCTGGATTTTGCCTTGATAAATGAAATGATGAGGGTGAGATGAGTGTTGGGAGTGTCTTTTTGACATGTGTGCTTTTAGATGTTTAATAAATGCCTGAGGTGAAATTTGAATAAGCAATTTAGGATATGAGTGGCAACCTCTTAGGAATGTCAGGTCTGAAGATGCAAATGCAGAAGTCATTAGCTGTGGATGACCATGATATTGTGTGAGGACACTGGGTGCGTGAACATGGAGGGTAGACTGGAGCTGAGGACTGTGTGGGGGAGATTTCAACATTTAGAAATTAGAAATGCGAGACACTTGTAACTAAAGTGGAGAATAAAGTCGGTGACTAAAAAGGAAAACCGAGAATGTTTTGAGAAGGAGGAAGGGATCAACAACCTCAAAGGGTTCTGACACATCTGATAAGATGAGGATGAAGACAAGATGGATGTCACTGTGATTTCAAAAGCAAATTCAGAGAAGCAATGAGATAAACCTCACTGGCATCAAGTTGTGGTGGAAAAAACAAACAGATAATGAGGAGGTGAAGTAAGAATTTATAGGCGGCCGGGCGCGGTGGTTCAAGCCTGTAATCCCAGCACTTTGGGAGGCCGAGGCGGGCGAATCACGAGGTCAGGAGATCGAGACCATCCTGGCTAACACGGTGAAACCCCATCTCTACTAAAAATACAAGAAATTAATTGGGCGAGGTGGCGGGCGCCTGTAGTCCCAGCTACTGGGGAGGCTGAGGCAGGAGAATGGTGTAAACCCAGGAGGTGGAGCTTGCAGTGAGCCGAGACTGCGCCACTGCACTCCAGCCTGGGTGACAGAGCAAGACTCCCTCTCAAAAAAAAAAAAAAAAAAAAAAAAGAATTTCTAGGCAACTCTTGTTGTTTCTATGCTGATAAAATACAGATGAATCTCTTGATAAGGTTTTATAAACAGAGAAGAAGATTTTTTTCTGTTTGAATGGCAATATTTTTTTAAAAACCTCAAAATACATGTTTTTAACAAGTCTTCATAAAACATTTTTCAAACACTTTCCGTATATATAAAGTATCACCTAACCGACGAATCCCCAAAACAAATGATGGCAACATAGGATAGTCTTATTAACTTTATCCAGCAAATTAGGGAAAGGAGGCACTGGGTGGCAGTTTTCCAAATGTCACAAATCTTATTGGTGGTCCTGAATGACTGGAGGGTGATGGAAACAACTCAGGAGGCACAGAACTGCTGTGGCAGAAGGAGAGATCGACATTGCAGGGCATGTTTACTGGTTGAAATGAGTAAACAACTGGTGGTCCTATCTCTCACTTACAAAACAGAGGTGGGAAAATAATCATTCCCTTCTCTAATAACGGATCACAGAATTCGCCTTTCTACAAAAAATACTTAGAAGCTTTATTGAAATATAATAGACAATAAATTGCACATATTTAAAGTGTATGATGTGCTAAATGTTGGCATGTGTATATCCTTGTGAAACCACTACCAAAACCACATCTCGAGTCTCCTCATCCTCCTTCCTAATCCCTCCTTTTCTGCCCCACACTCCCACTGCTGGGGAGTCACTGACCGACTTTCTGTCAATATAAATAGTGCAGCATAATTGTGTTGATATATGCTTCACATATTAATAGTCATTCCTATTGTTGAGTAGTATTCCACTGTATGAATACACTACCAGTCGATAGGCACTTGAGTTACATATGGTTTGGGGCTCAAAAATAAACTTGCTACATATTGATTATTTTTGTTAATTTATCCAACCAATTTATAGAGAGATGTTAAAAATATCTGACTATATTTGTGAATTTGTTTATGTTTCCATAGTCTCTCAGTTTTTGTTTCATGTTTTGAAGCTCTCATATTAGCTACATAACAATTTAGGATCATTATGTCTTATTTATAAATCTATCATTTTATTAGTACATTACGACCCCCTTTGGAGTTGGTAACATTTATTACTCTGAAATTTTCTTCGCTGATATTAACAAAGTCAGTCTAGCTTTCTTTGGATTAGGGTGATATGTGGTATTTTTTCCTTTTACTTTTAACCTATTTATCACCTAAAATGATTCTCCTGTAGAAAGCACACAGCTACATCTTAGCTTTTGATCCAAACTGCAACTTCTGCCTTGTAATTGATATTTGGAACATTTAAATGTAATGTGATCATTAATAAGATCTTGCTATTTGTTTCTCTTTCTCCATTTTGTTCTTTGTTTATATCTTCCTCTCGATCTACCTTCTTTTGAATTAATTGAATGTTTCTGATTTCTTTTTTGATTTGATTTCATTGACTTTTTAACTATATAGTAACTATATTAACTACAATACACATAACTTATTGTTTTGTTTTGATTGTAAGTTTAGAGTTTATAATATATATCTTTAATTTATCACCATCTGCCTTTAAGTGATAGCATACTATTTCACATATTATAAGGAAGCTTATACTAATATATACTTTCATCCATTTCTTTCCTTTTGACCTTCATGGCATTATTTTCCATTTTCTGAAGTTTTGCATGATTTTACACTACCTCCAGCAATACACAAGTAACCAATTTTCTTTGCATTTTGATATGGTTTGTCTGTGTCCCTACCCAAATCTCCTCTTGAATTGAGGCTTCCATAATCCCCACATGTCGTGGGAAGGACCCAGTGGGAGGTAATTGACTCACGGGGGTGGGTTTTTCCCCATGCTGTTCTCATGATAGTGAATAAGTCTCATGAGATCTGATGGTTTTGTAAAGGGCAGTTCCCCTGCACATGCTCCCTTGCCTGCTGCCATGTAAGACGAGATATTGCTCCTCCTTTGCCTTCCACCATGATTATGAGGCCTCCCCAGCCATGTAGAACTGTGAGTCCATTAAACTTCCTTTTCTTTATAAATTACCCAGTCTCGGGTATTTCTTCATTACAGTATAAAAATGGGGTAATACACATCTTCACACATGTTTTGTATTGCCACCTTTTAAATTTTAGTCGTAATTTGAAGCATTATCTACTTTTTTTATTTAAGGAAACTCAGTATGAGAAGAAAAGTTTATTGTATTTACCATTATCTATATTCTTTCCATTATTCTTTCCCCACTCCCTGTGTTTCAAAATTTATTTTAATCTTTCACTTTCTCTTTGAAGAATGTTAGCAGTTCTTATGGGATAGGAATTCTGATGACGAATTCTGTTAATTTTACTGCATCTCAGAATGATTGATTTCCCCATCATTCCTGAAGGATATTTTCACTGGGTACGAATTTTGGATTTAGAGTTCTTTTCTTTCAGTATTGGAATTTCACTGTGGTAGTTGCTCTGGCCTGTCTGTTTTTGGATGGGAAATATGCTGTCACTTGAATTGTTCCCTTTAGAGGTAGGTGTTCTTTCTTTCTTACTATTTTTTCTTTTTCGTTCTTTTTTTTTTTTTTTGAGATGGAGTCTCACTCTGTAGCCCGAGCTGGAGTGCAGTGGTGCAATCTTGGCTCCCTGCAACCTCCACCTCCTGGGCTCAAGCGATTCTCTTGCCTCAGCCTCCCAAGTATCTGAGTATATAAGCACACACCACCATGCCTGTCTTATTTTTTGTATTTTAGTAGAGATGGGGTTTCACCGTGTTACCTGGGGTGGTCTCAAACTCCTGAGCTCAGGAAATCCACCTGCTTTGGCCTCCCAAAGTGCTGGGATTACAGGCTTGTGCCATCATGCTTGGCCCTTTCTTACTACTTTTAAGGGTTTCTTGTATCTGGTATTCAGAAGTTTGGCTATGATATGTCTTGGTATATGTTTCTTTGTGGTTATCTTGTATGGAGTTTGCTTAGCCTCTTGAATTTGCAGAATATGGTTTTCACCAGCTTGAAAACCTTTTATGCATTATTTCTTTGAACACTTGCCCTAACCCATTCACTTTGGGGACTCTGATAACACAAATATTGGATATTTTGTTATAGTTCAACATGTCCAGAAAACTCTGCTCATTTCTTTTTCCTGCCCATTTTATTTCTCTTGTTCAAATATGGTTATTTCTATAGTTCTCTCTTTAGATTTTGTGATACTTTTTCTCTGTCCTTTTCATTCTGCTGTTGAGTCCATATATTGAGGTGTATTCAAATATTTTTGATTATAGTAAACTTTAGCTGTAAAAATTCAATTTTCTTATGTTTTACTCCATTTCTTTATTGCAAATTTCTGTTTCTTCATTCTGATTTTTTATTTTCTAACTTGTTTCAAGCTTATTAGCAATTCTTTGTTGAAGCATTTATGTGATGGCTGACTTAAAATCATTGTCTGATCATCATCTGTATCATCTTGGTGTTGAGCATCTACTGATTATCTTCTGTTATTCAAACCGAGATATTTCTAGTTTATGGGATGACAAGCGATTTTTAGTGGGGATCTGGACATTGGAATATTATGTTATGGCATTCTGGGCCTCACTTAAACCTGCTTCACTGGCTTTGTCAGACACTGCCCTGGATGGAAGATGGGCACCGCCTCATGATTGCCAGGTGGGATAGCAGTTCAGGTTCCCACTAGATTCGATTGACATCCACGTGTCAGTCTTTTTACTGCTGCTTGGGGGTGTGAGTTCTGGGTTTCCTACAGGCTTTCACCAATTCTACCCTCTGGTAGGAGTGTTCCTTGTTACTTCTCTCCAAGTGGCATCCACAAACAACCGAAGGGGAAGGCGGTCTCAATACCTCTCTGCAGTGGTGAAAATCCTGACTCTACTTGACCTCCTCTGACATCACCCCTTGGGGAGGGGAAAGGCTTCTTATGGCAACAGGTGGAGGTGAAAGTTCACCCTACTTGATATGGTTTGGCTCTGTGTCCCCACCCAAATCTCCTGTTGAACTGTGATCCCGAGTGTTGGAGGTAGGGCCTGGTGGGAGGTGACTGGATCATGGGGGTTGTTTCCAGTGGTTTAGCATCATCCCCTTAGGGCTCTCTTGTGACGGAATTCTCATGAGATCTACTTGTTTAAACACATTTATGCCTACTGTTCCATTATTGGAACACTGAGCATATTTAAGTTATTTATATCCTAGTGCCCAAGGCCATTGCCAAGGTCTGATTTTTTTCAAACTCAACATATTGCAACCTCAGGCATAAATGGGTTAAAAGTGTATAGCATCTCTCCCCTCTTTCCTGCTCTGTCATGGTAAGATGTGGTTGCTTCCCCTTTGCCTTCTGCCATGATTGTAAGTTCTCTGAGGCCTCCCAGTCATGCTTCCTGTACAGCCTGTGGAACTGTCAGTCAATTAAACCTATTTTCTTTATAAACTACCCAGTCTCAGGTAGTTATTTACAGCAGTGTGAGAATGCACTAATACACTAGCCATGTGATCTCCACTAACACCATGGGACTGGAGTTTGTTTTTACCCAGCAGGGGTGAAAGTTCCAGTTCCTTCCTAGGCCCTCCTTGAGATCACCTTAGCAGAGGAGTTGGGACATTTATACTTTTAAAAAAGTTCACCTAATTGCTACTATTTCTTTTATTTATTAATTATTATTATTATTATTTTGAGATGGAGTCTCTCTCTGTCACCCAGGCTGAACTGCAGTGGTACAACCTCAGCTCACTGCAGGCTCCACCTCCTGGGTTCACGCCATTCTCCTGCCTCAGCCTCCTGAGTAGCTGGGACTACAGGCACCCACCACCATGCCCAGCTAATTTTTTTGTACTTTTTTCAGTAGAGACGGTGTTTTACGTTGTTTCACTGTGTTAGGATGGTCTCAATCTCCTGACCTTGTGATCCTCCCGCCTCAGCTTCCCAAAGTGCTCGGGTTACAGGCGTGAGCCACCATGCCCAGCCTAATTGTTACTATTTCTAAATTAGATTCTATTGAAATGTATAGACAATAAATACTAAACATCTCTTTCCTTACAGTAATCAACCCATGCCCTGCTTTTGTACATCTCATAAGGTAAAAATGACCTTTACATGTTTAAAAGTATATTTTAAGAACATGCAACAGAGGCCTTTCTTGCCTGCAAAGCTTACAATATTTACAATTTACTCTCTTATCATTCACAAGGAAATGTTTGCCAACTGTTGTCTTGGAGGAGAAGAAAACAAATATACAAAGAAACAAGAACAGAACATCAAAACATACCTACATGCAAATAACATGAGAATATTATGATGCTTCATTTCCAGTCTTAATTATAGTTCTATAGTGTGTGAGAAAAGTAAATAAAGGCCACAATGCAAGACTCTAAGTTCTCTTGTTTGTTGATTCTAATAGTCAAAGGCAAGTGGGCATAAATAATGCATTAAAAGTTCAAGTCGATTGACCTGGGAGCAGAATAAATAGGAGTAAGTCCAATTTCTACCTGCTTTCTACCTGCTGTTTCCATGAACTCAACCATTGACACTCACCCCACTTCCTAGCCCTCCTTCTGATTCTCCTGTGATGTATTAGGATCTCCAGATCCCTGTCTCCATGTCCACTTTAAGAGAACTCAAACTAAGACACCATATTCCTTTATTCAGACCTGGCAAGTAACGAACAACTAAAGTCAGAGGTCTGCAGCCTCAGATAGCCGTTGGTATTAAATATTATTAATTTAGTGTCTGGAAAATAGCAATTGTTGATGCAGATGCTTTAACAACCTAATCACTGAGATGTCCATTATATCTTGTTATATGAAGATAGGTTAACACATATTTATATGTTATTACCAGAAAATTTGATTTGTCTACAGTTATAAAGTCTCTTTGCACATTAAAATTGATTTTCTGTCTAGTTCTAGCTCATGGAAAGGGAACAGGACTATGTTTAATAAATAGTATAAACATTTAAAAATAGTTCCAAAGGACTTATAATCTTGAGCCTATATTTTTGATGGTTGAAGACCTATTTATGAGGAAGTTTCTCCTAAATTAAAAAAACAGAAACACTTAGCAAAAGTTACAAGTTATGCTCCTGAAACTCCTTGGTGAAAAATAGTTCAATGATAATTATTTAGACCTAATTGGCTTGGTTCATAAAAAGGAACTAAGGAATTTCTCTAAATAATTATAAATCATATGACATTTCCAGTTCCTTAAATATATTAAGATGAACATGATATGATTCTAACAGGTTAATATTAAAACAGAAAATTTTGAAAATGAAAGTTGCATTTCTACACTCCTATAGGGAACCAACAGGAGGGTGTCAATAGATGGTTAGTAATGTACTGACTCATTTGCCACTGGTGCGTCTCTGTACGTTCACTAGTTCGTTCACTCAGAGAAGAGACTAAACATGCTTGGTGTGATCCATTCTGTCTCTCTCCCTCCCTCCCTCCTTTTCTTGCCTCGAGTGTTATCTCTGCTTTGTTAGCATCAATGCTATGAGCAGTATATCCCTGCAGTAAAAGTCCACAATTTTCTGTTTCTGTCAGGACTCCACAATTTTCTGTTTATGTCAGGGCTCCACAAATTTCTATTCATGTCAGAGGACTGTGGGCCTGATTCAGACTCAGAGTTTGAGGAAGCCCGCTGAGGACACAATTCTCAGCGAGGTTCCAAAATCCATCCCTACCAAAAAAACTGACTCTTTTCTCTCAGTCTTGAAGGTCTGCTGCAGACTGGATCTTATGTCTTTTCCAAATTCATATGTTGAAATTTCATCCTTATAATAATGGTGTTAAGGTATGGAGCTGGCGGGAGGAAATTAGGTCATGAAGGCAGAGCCATCATGAATAGGATTAGAGCCCTTATAAAATAAACTCCAGAGAGACCCCTTGCCCCTCCTACCATGTGAGGACACAGCTAGAAGATGACTGTCAGTGCTCCAGGAAGCTGCCCTCACTAGACACTGAACTGACCAGCACTTCAGCTTTGGACTTCCCAGCCTCTGGAACTGTGAGAAATACATTTTTGTTGTTTACAAGACATGCAGTCTAGGATATTTTTGTTATAGCAACCCAAACAAACTAAGACATGGTACCAGTACCTAATTTTCCACTGACTTCTGAATTTGCTATTGAAGAGGACACGAGAATATTATTTATTGGCTCACTGAAATCACAAGAGGGTATAAATAGATTGTAAGAACTCATACAGACATAAGAAAGTATGTCTAGTGATTGCCAATTTTACAGTGATTATTATAAAACAGAAAATTATATTTTTAAATTTTTCTTGTACTTTTTCCTTCTCTATAATTTCTTCCTTTGTCCTTCTCAATGCTATTTGTTATTCTTCCTCAAATGTACTTGCTGATAAACTCCCCTAGGTCTACTACAGGGCACCACATGTTCTTATGATTTGTATTGTTTAGGGAGAGGAGGTTTGTAGAGGTGCGGATGCAGTCAGGAACCAACATTTAGTAAAGGCAACTGATGCACTCTACATTTTGGAAGACAAGATGGTGAAAAGAATCTTGAGTGGATGTCAAAACGGAAAAGACCCGGGCCTAAAATTGAACTCCAAAATATACTAGTGGTGTCACCTCAGATTGCTCAAGTTTTCCCATCCCTTTCCAGTGATTCAGAGCTAGCATCTCAAAATACCAAATTGATTAAATGCTTAGCCTTTCAAGTCAAACAGACCTGGGTTTGAAATTAGCAATGCTAATTACGAGCTGAGTCATTTAGGCAAACATTATAAGTAATTAACTTCTCTGTGTCTTACTTTCTTTTCTGCTATATAATAGATCTTTTACGGGGCCTAGTGCATATAAAGCACTCAATATATTTTAAGTGATAGAATGATGATTTTTAATTCACATCATTAAGTTTCTCTTAAGTCTGACTCCAATATTTTAAAAATTCAAATAATTTTATAGACTAAAATTTAGAAAAGGCATGGGAAAGCAAGAAAAGGCTATATATATAACTATAATTGGGAAACTGACATTTACAAATCTACTTTCCCTCAAAACTTATTTTACCGCAGTTTAGAAAACCAAAAGTAAACTTACATTGTATATATGCAAAAAATTGGCTTGAACTCAATATGAAATATAATAAAAAGTTACTGCTATAATTAGAATAATGTTTTATCTTTGTTTTCAATGAATTTGGTATTTCATCTGTCTCACATAACTTATAATTTTGCTAAACTGTTAAGAAGTTATAAAAATAAAGTGTAACAAGAAGTTTCCATGTTGACATAATTGCCCTGAGCAGATCCTGTGCCCATGAAGAAGTAACTTATCATAACTTACAAAGAAATAGGAGTGCTGCTTTGCAAATACATTGGCACCTTTTTCTGCACTCAAATATGCCCTTTTTCAGTGTTTATTTTCTATTGCTTAGATAAGTTTGTTTTTCACTCTGATCATATGTAAGGGTTATTTCTTTCTTTTGCTTTTTTTTTTTTTTTTGATGTAAGGTCTTGCTCTCTTGCCTAGGCTGGAGTGCAGTGGCATGATCACAGCTCACTGGAAACCTTGACCTCTCTGGCTCAGGTGATCCCCCAACCCTAACCTCCCGAGTAGCTGGGACTATAGTCATATGACACCATGCCCAGCTAATTTTTGTGCTTTTTTGTAGAACTGGTGTATTAGTCTGTTTTTAGACTGCTATAAAGAACTACCGGAGACTGGGTAATTTACAAAGAAAAGAGGTTACACCGATTCACAGTTCTACAGTCTCATGCTGAGGGAGGCCTCAGAAAATTTATAATCATGGCAGAAGGCAAAGGAGAAGCAAGGCACATCTTACATGGCAGCAGGAAGGGAGGAGGGGAAGTGCTACACTTTTAAACCATCAGATCTCATGAGAACTCACTATCATGAGAACAGCATGGGGAAAACTGTCCCCATAATCCAATCACCTCCTACCCTCAACATATGAGGTCCCCCCCTCAACACATGAGGATTACAATTGGAGATGAGATTTGGATGGGGACACTAAGCCAAACCAATATCACACTGGTTTTGCCATTCTGCACAGACTGGTCATGAACTCCTGTGCTCAAGCTATCCTCCAGCCTCGGCCTCCGAAAGTGCTGGGATTATAGGTGTAAGCCATTGTACCCAGCCAAGGCTATTTCCTGTGAGGATAATTTTGTTTGAAATGAATATTTAGTAGAAAACTTAAAGGAAGAAGGCCAGGCGCAGTGCCTTATGCCTGTAATCCCAGCACTTTGGAAGGCAGAGATGTGCAGATTATTTGAGGACAAGAGTTTGAGACCAGCCTGGCCAACATGGTGAAACCCTGTCTCTACTAAAAATACAAAAATTAGCCAAACATGGTGGTGGGTGCCTGTAATCCAGGCTACTCAGGAGGGTGAGACAGGAGAATCACTTGAACCTGGGAGGCGGAGGTCAAAGTGAGCCGAGATCAGGTCAGTGCACTCCAGCCTGGGCGATAGAGGGAGACTTCATCTAAAAAAATCCCCAAAAAACAAAACAAAACAAAAAAAGGAAGCAAGCACACATCAAACCTACACATCAGTTGAAATCATGCAAAGAAAATACTATTATACACAGTAATTGAAATAATAGGATTTCTGTTACATCTCTTGGTGATACATATGAACTGTAATAAAATTTAGTTTCTAAAATCCATTTAACCTTGCATCAGGGAAGTTTATGTGAAATTATGTATACTTCAAGAAAATCATTATTTTATAAACTGCAAAGTGAATATGTATATGGGCATTTCAAAACTATGATTTGGTATATAAATCAAGTATTACATATGTCATTTTAACTTATTAGTATTATTTATGTGATATATTATTATGATGAAGCAATGTTATAAGTCTAGCTAATATTGAAAACACAAGCAAATAAATTATATTAATATTAAGTACTTAAAGAACAGTTATTTGAGAGCAAAAATTTACTGATTCGTTAATAAATTTAAGATTTTTTAGTACAGTTTTTTATTTATAAGAAACTATAGAAAAGTATTAATAAATTTTTAATATATTATTTTAAACCTAGAATTATGTCTTACCATACACTAGAAATCAGCTTTGTCATATTCTAAAGATTGTACTTTAAAAACTAGTAAAATGTGTGAATTTTATTAACTTCTTTCATTCTGAAATTTAAATGTATATTTGTGAATTATAACAAACATGTTGTATATTTTTAGTTGTAGTAAAATATATATAACTAAATTTGCCATCTTAATCATTTTTAAGTCTGCAGTTTGTGGTGTTAAGTGCATTAAGATTGCTACACACCCACTTTCCTAAACTTTTCATCTTGAAACTAAAACTCTACTTATGAAACAACTCCCCATTCCTTCCTCCCTCTCTGTAGCCCCTGGCAACCACCATTCTACTTTCTGTCTCCATAAATTTGACTGCTCTAGGCACCTCATGGAAGTGGAATCATCAAGTGTTTGTCCTTTTGTGATTGACTTATTTCATTTAGCATAATGTCCTCGAGGTTCATTCACATTGTAGCATCTATCAGATTTTCCATCATTTTCAGACTCAAAAAATGCTCCATGTATGGGTTCTGACATTTTGCTTTTTCATTCATTTCATTTCATCCATAGATGGAGGCTTGTGATAATGGGTGTACTAACATTACTTTGAGCCCTGCTTTCAATTATTTTTGGTATATATTCACAAATGAAAAAGCTGGGTCACATAAGAATTCTGTTTTCCATTTTGTGAGAAACAACCATATTGTTTTCCTTAGCATATGCACCATTTTACATACCCATCAACAGTGCACACGTGTTCTAATTTCTTCACATCTTTGTCAAAATGGGTTACTTTCTATATTTTTTAATAGTAACCATCTTAGAGATGGTATCTCAATGACGTTTTAATTTGCATTTTCCTAATTAGGAGTGTTGAGCATCTTTTCACATGCTTGTTGATCATTTGTATGTCTTCTTTGGTGAAATATTTATTCAACTTCTTTGCCAATTTTTGAATGGGGTTGTTTGGGTTTGTTTTTATATCATTGAGTTGTAGGAGTTCTTTTTATGTTTTAGATGTTTACCTTTTATCCAACATGTGATGTACAAATATTTACTCTCATTCTGTTGGTTGCCTTATCATTCTGTTGATTGTATTCTTCAATTCACAGACATTTTAAAATTTTATGTAAACAAATTTACCTATTTTTCTCTGTTGCTTGTGCTTTTGGTGTTGCCTCCAATAAACCATTATCAAATCTAATGTATGAAACTTTTCACTTTTGTTGTTTCCTAATAGGTTTAGCCATTTATGACCAGCACACAGCTAACACCTGCCTATGACAGGACACTGAAACCTTTTCCTGTAAGATCAGAAAGAACAAGACAAGGATGCCCACTTTTGCCACTTCTATCTAACACAGAACAAGATCCCAGAGAAGTTAGTCAAGAAAAGGAAACAAAAGGCATTCAAAGCAAAAAAGAGGGTGAGAACCTTTTTTCTGTTTGCAGATGACATGATTGTATATGTGGAAAATCCTAAATAATCTAGTAAAATATTGTTTTAACTGAAAGGAATTAAGGAAAGTTTCAGGGTACAAAATCAACAAGCAAAAATCAGTTTTTTAAATACTACTCTAATTCATCAACAGATTCAATACAATCCATATTAAAATCCCAAAACGATCCATGTCAAAATTCAGAAGGTATTTTTTTTTTGCAGATATAGAAAAAATATCCTAAAATTCACATGGAATCTCAAGAGATTCTGAATAGCCAGAACAATCGTGAAAATTAAAAGCAAATTCAGAAGTCTTATACTCTCTGATTTTAATATTTATTTCAAAGCTACCAGAATCAAAACATTTCTATAGTTTTATATTATCTATTTCACTTGCTTCTGTCCTAATATTTATTATCTGCTTTCTTTTGCTAACTGTAGATTTAGTTTGTCTTCTTTCTCTTGTTCCCTGAGTAAGGTTTTTAATTTGAGATTTTTAAATTTATTTTTAATGTTAGCTTTTGCAGCTGTATATTTTCCCTGGCGCTGCTTTCACAGAGTTTCATGTTTTAGAATGTTGTATTTTGCTCTCATCTGCCTCAAGGTATTTTTTAGTTTTCCATGTGATATCTTTGCTGCCCATTGGTTGATTAAGAGTGTCGTGTTTGATTTCCATAATTTAGTACATTTTCCAGTTCCATTGGATACTTATTTCTAGTTTCATCCCATTGCAAGTAGCAAAGAAACTTTGCATGATTTCATTTTTTAAAATGTATTAAGACTTGCTTTTTAGCCTAACATTTGATCTATCATAGAGAATTTTCTACATATACTTGAGAAAAATGAGTATTCTGATACTATTGTTTGAAATGTTTTGTGTATGTTTGTTAGGTCTAATTTATTTATACTGTTTTGAAGCCTTGTGTTTCTTTATTGATCTGTCCTTTTCATTACTACGTGTGAGATATTAAAATTTTCTACTATTTTATAGAGCTGTCTATTGTTTTCTTTATTTCTGTCAATGTTTCTTTCATATGTTTAGGAGCTCTCATGTTGGCTGTACATATAATTGCTATATTTTCTTAGTGACCTAATTATTTTATCACTAAATAATGTTCTTTGTCTCCTCTAACAGTTTCTGTTTCAAAGTTCATTTTGCATGATGCTAGTATAGCCATCCCTGCTCTCTTTTGATGGCAATTTGCAAAGAATATCTTTTTTCATCCTTTTACTTTTAACATGTGAGTGTTCTCAGATCTAAAGTGAGTCAATTGTAGACAGCATATAGTTGGATCCTGTGTATATATCTATTCTGCAAATGTGCATCTTTTGAAGGGGAATTTAATTCTTCTGTATTTTAAGTAATTCCTTCCGGGAAAGAATTTACTCTTGTAATTCTGTTAATTGTCTTCAGTATTTCTTTGAGCTTTTTGTCCTTCATTTCCTTGCTTATTGACTTTCTTTGTGTTAGCTTTTTTTAGTTAACTTTATGTAGTGATACATAATGATTTGATTTCCTTCTCATTTCCTCTCTTGTATAGTATATAGTTATTTCTTTTTGTTACCATGGGGATTACATAAAACATTCTAAAGCTACAGCATGCTATTTTAATCTGATAACAGCTTAACTTCAATTGCATATAAAACTCTACTTCTTAACAACTTAGTTTCCTTTTTTTGTTGTTGATGTCAAAAATTACATTTTTATATATTTTGTACCCATTAGCATCGATTTATGCTCTTGTCCTGTAAACCTCATGAAAGAATTAAAAGTGGAATTACAAACCAAAACTAAAATAATAAAATATTTTTATCATAATAATTACCTTTACCTGAGAACTTCTTTTTTTTTTTTCTTTTTCTTTTTTTTGTATTGCTTTAAGTTACCCTCTGGCATTCTTTCCTTTAAATTTGAAGGACTTCCTTTAGCATTTCTTGTACAGTAAATCTGGTAGTAATGAATTCCCTCAGCTTTTGTTTACCTGGATATGTCTTAGTTTGCTCTCATATTTGAAGACCTGTGTTGCCAGACGTAGTATTCTCAGATGTTTTTTTCCTTTAACTTTAAATATATATTACATTAGTTCCTATTGCCTTTTGGCCTATAAGATTTCTCCTAAAAAAATCATGATAATCTTATAGGGCTACCATGCACAACGTAAGCCATTTTTTTCTTGCTGCTTTGAAGATTCTCTGTGTTAACTTTTGGCATTTTGACTATAATGTATCTCAGTGAGGGTCTTTGGGGGTTTATTTTACTTGGACTTCCATAATGTACACGTTGGTTGGGTTAATGGTGTCCCTTAAGGCCCTGTGGCATTTCTCAGTGCATTCTGTTCCTTTCTGCTCCTTTGACTTTGTAATTTCAAATGACCTGTCTTTAAATTTGCTGATTATTTCTTTTGTCTGTTTAATTCTGCTATGGAATCCCTCTAGTTAATTTTGTAATACTGTTATTATATTTTCTCAGTTACAGAATTTCTGTTTGATTCATTCTTATAATTTGAATATCTTTGTTGATATTATTTTGTTCATATATTGTCTTCCTGCTTTCATGTAATTCTTTTTCCCTTCTCTTTAGCTTATTGTGTATACTTAAGATGGTTATTTTAAAGTCATTGCCAAGGCCTATGTTTCTTTAGGGTCAATTTGTAGACACTACTGTTGTTCCTTTGAGTGGCCATATTCGCTGTTTCTTTATATGCCTTTCAATCTTTTTTTGAAAACTGGATATGTAAAACACCAAGAGAAAAACGGAACAAAGCAACAACAACAAAGTCAACCACTTCTGCCATCCTTTGCAGACTGGCTCCATGCAAGGGAAAATACTCACTAATCAGCCCTGTGTACACACGCAGTGTTCTTTCAAGCCTTTTCTAGAAATGACTCGTCACTGGGTGACAAGTCACTTTTGTTCCAGTTCATCCATTTACACAATTGCTTTTAAATGTTTTAATTTCCTTAAGAGTCTCACCCTATTTCTTACTGAAGCCATAAGCATTTTATCGTGCTCCTCTTCATTGATCTCTTGCCTTTAGGTGCCTGCAGGTCTCCAGTTGCCTTTCAGCTCTCTTCACCATGACAATCACCACTGCTTTCAGTGGCCTCCAACCTGATGTCCTGACAATGCCACCATTCCAATCAGCTCTCCAAGTCGGGTGACACAGAGACCAGTCCCCTGGCAGCCCCTAGACAAACCCAAATGCTGCAAGTTCCACTTATATCCTTCCACATTAAGTAGGAACTGGGCAACTTTCTCCTGACTGTGTCATGCTGCTCCAAGAAAGGAATGGAGCATGGAGAAGCAAAAATACTACAAAATATTCTACCATTGTTATTGTGACTGTTTCTTTCGGCATTCACTTGGTTGATGCAACTTCTAAAGTGGTTTTTGAAGCCCTAAAGTCATTTTGGTCCTTATGTCACTTTTCATTCTGTCTTACCATGGGTGAGTGAAGGTCTAGAGCTTCCTAATCTGCCATCTTTCTAACATCATTCCAGAACAATTGACTTTTTTGCCCTAGTCTACTTTTTGGTAGTACTAAAACTTCCAATTCCCTATCTTTTGTTGAATATACTTAAGGATAATTTACTAGGCACAACGGACAATAACAGGACTCACTTTCAAGAAGCACAGGTACATAGACACATCCCTCTTGAGAGAAAATCATACTGACATGAATCTAAGTTTAAGAAGATAAGATCTCAAATTTTATAAACTGACAAAATGTACTAATATTTCCTCACATAATATCATAGAAACATATATATTAATATATTATTTTACTCATCTTTATATTCCTTTGGTTAAATAAAATACTGTAAAATATGAAGGAATCAACAAATATTATTTCCTTCCTCTTTCCTACTCTGCCTATCTTCCACCATGATTCACTCCCTTTTGTACACCGTTCCCTGTTGCTGTGTTAACCAACGTGTTACAATCTCAGTAGTAGGCAAACTGAATGAATTCTGAGGTTTCTTCCCATTTATTATATATAACATGTGTTGACAAAGCACACATCTATTAAAAATTAATGTACTCCAGCTATTTTGGTATGATCACTTTGATGACTAAATTATAATAGATTGATGTAATGCTTTTAGTAATATGAGTATAAAAATGTTCTGACCTTGAGATTATAATGAGCATTGATTGGTACCATTTACTATTGTACATAACCTGTTATAATGCAAAATGTACTCTGATTATAATTATCATACATTGAAAAAAACAGAAAATGATTTTTTTGGCTCTATAACTAATTAACAAAATTTACCTCTGCTACTTCTGGTGGTTTATATTCATGTTGGAGTCACCATAGGGGCAAGAGCAAGACAGGATCAGAGTCCTTTCTGATTTTATCTATGGAAGTTAGAATTTTATTTTACTCTTTGTTTTAAAGAGACAGAGTCTTGCTCTGTCACCCAGGCTACAGTGCAGTGGCACAATCATGGCTCACTGCAGCTTTGACCTCCTGAGTTCAAGTGATCCTCTTACCTCGGTCTCCTAAGTAGCTGGGGCCACAGGTGTGCACCACCATGTTTGTCTAATTTTTTTAAGATGTTACCCACCTGGTCTCAAACTCCTGGCCTCAAGTAATCCTCCTGCCTCAGGCTCCCAAAGTGCTCAGATAACAGATGTGAGCCACAGTGCCTGGCCTGTTTTACTCTTGATTATGCAGAGTCTATCTGACTTAACCTCCACAGCCTGTTTAAATAATTTTCTTAGGTTTTTGTTCTTCCTTCGAGTATTAACACAGTATAGTAACTGGAGGTGGTTAAAATAAGTTAAAATGGTTTAAATTGGGTTAACATATATTAATTAATCAGCTAATTAATTAATCAGCTTTGACACTAAAGAACTTAATTAAACTGTTTTTTAAATAAACACAATAATGCTAATTTGTGAAAATTCTTTACTCTTATTTTGATTATTTTTACTGAGTTTACAACATGTGTAGCCAAACTGTAGTTAAGATCAGGTAAAGAGAATCTTCCATTAAAACATTATGCAGTAACTATGTATAGCATTTGATACAGTTTACAAGGTCCTAAAAACACATCTAACAATTTTTGTTACATTAATTAATATGCCTATGTATAGAGATCACGGTGATTGTCAATAAAATTGACTTGTGGAATAAGAGCAAGAGAGTTATTATTTCTCATTCTCTATGAATGCTGTAGGAACCACTAATATTAAAATTATATTTAAATTTGGTAGATATTTTAATTCAGATTTTATTATTTATGTTTACAAATGGCCTAATTATATATACATGTCTCTAGATAATATTCATTACTTGATAATCAATTAAAATTAATAATTTCCAAATTAATAATAGAGAAATAAAGTAGGAGTAATATATAAATTTGACCCCTCAAGTTCCCTCAATACAAAAGAAGTGCAGAGATAATGCAAATATTCCTTTGCGAACTAGACAAAATGTTTTGGGAATTAAATACTTTTATTACAAAGGTGAAACTTCTTTGTAGCATCTGCATATTAATGTATCTTATTGCCTTTATATTGCTGTTCTTTTTGTTAGTTGCAGTCTGGCAGATACAAAATGTAGAATATTCAGGGTTCCTTCAGGAACAATATGAGGTCCTTAAAAATGAGGACAATAAAGTTAAGCAGGACATCTGGGAACAGGAAGAATGTGACAAGGTGATCAGAATTCTCTGTCAAAATGTGAACAATGAAGAAAAATTGCTAATCACTCCCTAAACAGACTTATTGAATGACATAAAGTTAAAATACCAAACAGAATGAAAATTGATTCTTTCCCTTGCTCAACCATAGCATTCATCTTCTGACACTGTCGTCTCACATTTCTGCATTCCTCACAAGATTTTGAGCTATTTGAGGACAAGGTCTGCATGTTGTTTTTCATTTTTGTTTCTTTTTCTTATGGCTCATTATACAATGTCCAACACATAATGAATACTGAATCAGTATTTGTGAATAAATAAGTTAATGTTCTGCTAGACACATCTTCTACTGAAATAATAAGCATTGGCCAATTGAAGATAAGTGATTTATAAATACATAATCAGGGAGAATTGGCAGAGTTCAAAGTATTTTTTTGAGTACTCTAAGCTACTGATTTGGGCAGATGTTACAATATTGTGTGACAAAAATTACTTAGATGCACCTACGATTAAGGGACCACCCCATGTAACTGATATTTTTGCATCTTTGATATTAGACCAAAAGTGAGCATGTCAGAATTGAACATGTCCCAGAAAGAATTGGGAAGAAATAACAGTATTAATACACCCAGATTAAATCTGAATTATATATGTAAAGACTGACTGAGCTATGTCTAGGTTTTTCTATTTGTTGTTTCCTGTATTGTTTGATTTGACCAATTATGATGACAACAATGTTGGTGATGACTATGAAAACGATGATGATGATGAGTGTGTGGTGACTCACAGAAATACAATTTACTTTTATAACATACAAACTATTGTGGTAATTTAACATGTAATGCAGCAATAATTTCCTCTAATCTTATTGAGTAAATAGTTTGTATTAATTTTCTTTGTCTACACATGTAACAGTTTGGTCATCTAAAGTTTAAAAATAGGATGTAAGGCTGAGTGTGGTGGCTTATACTGTAATCCCAGCACCTTGGGAGGCCAAAGCAGGTAGATCATTTGACGTCACCAGTTTGACACCAGCCTGGCCAACATGGCGAATCCCTGTCTTTACTAAAAATTCAGAAAAAGTTAGCCAGGGATGGTGCTGGAAGTCTGTAAGCCCAGCTACTTGGGAGGCTAGGGCAGAATAATTGTTTGAACCCAGGAGGCGGATGTTGCAGTGAACTGAGATCACACCACTGCACTCCAGCCTGGGCAAGGAAGCGACATTCTGTCTCAAAAGAAAAAAAAAAGGATGTAAACTAGGAGAAAAATTTAGTCTAGAAAAATCAAAGCACAAAAAAGTTAAATTCTGGTTTGGGAGACAGGGGTATTTTCCAGATGATTTAAGTTTCCCCCTAACCTTTTAAAATTGAGTATAATTCTTTTTTGTGAATATGCCATTGCCCATGGTCTTGCCTTTATGTAGTCTTAAGGTTCCCAAACAGGATTTTACTAAAAAAAAAATGTGGAGCTAGAACTGATACTTGTGTAATTTGTGAATCTGGTAGAGTAAATCAATGCATCTATTTATTGATTTGACATAAGGTGTATTACTGAAGCATGGAATAAAATTCTCCTGATGATATAAACAGTCCATCATTTCTCTATAGAGGACAGTGAGTTAGCTCAAGTTCCTCAGAAATTGACCCTGAAATAAAGATTTGTATGCATGTGGTTGATTAAGAAGCTGTTCTCAAAGAAATTATTAAGGGAAGGATGATATGGGACAGGAAAATAGGGGACTACTGCATCTCCAGAGGCCTCCCATGATGTTTGGAGTGTAAATTAAACCTCAAAATTGTCTCATCCCAAGCAATGTAGCCAGGGCTTCCATGCTTCTGCACCTGTCAATCACTAGCTCAGACTCATTTCTCTAGGGACAAAAAATCTCAGGCAATTTTGTTCTCTATGCATGCAGTGAAGGAGGGGTCGGGGGCCTTGGGTAATCTTTCAAAAATAACAAGTTACAGGTACAGGCTGCTGGAAGTAAAACCACATCAAAGTATTGAGGATATACACAATGTTTTAAAGGAAACCAACAGTATCTGCACAGACTACCAACACTGTCAGCTCCACAAATATGTGTGGGAAGCTAAATCATGTTTTGTTTGTAAAACACAACAAAACACTGCAACAAAATTGTTCATGAAAGCCTAGATCATTTCATATTTTGGGGTTAAGAACTCATGACATCAGCATGTATGGGAAGGATGGTCTTTCCCATAAGGGAAGAATATTTAAAGAGCTAGTTGCCAATGTTTTCCTACTTCTGAAAAGATCTGGATAAATCAGGAAAATAATTGCCTTTGTGATTATATATAATTGTTATTTCACTTTCTTTCTATTTCTCTTTTTCTTTCTTTCTCTCTCTTTCTCTTTTTCTTTCTTTCTTTTTGCATAAGTCAATCTTCTCCAGATTAACTTGTTCTACCTTTGGGACTGTCAATAATTTAAATCAGAATGCAGTCAAGTTTATCAGGTGAGAAATTTATCCTATAGTTTTAACATATCACTGAATTTCTTTTAATTTTACAAGTTAACATTCAAAGGGAAAAATTGATTCCAAGTTTTTGGTTGGGGCCTGCTATAGTGTTCAAATACTAACAACAGATACACACAATTAATGCTACCAGCAAACACTAATACACTCCCTGTTATTAATTTTTGTATAATTGTGCATAAATGTAATTAATTTAGTTATTTTACATTGACTAGAGAAAAAATCAGCAAGAAATATACAAAACAAAATAAACAACAAATATAAATAGTATGAGAATTTTAATGCAGGTTGCCATAAAATAAGTTATGTTAAATTTTAAAATACACACTATAAATATTTTCTCCCATTCTGTGGGTTGGTCTGTTTGCTCTGTTGATTATTTCTTTTGTTGTGTAGAACAGTTTAGTTTAATTAATCCATCTTTTTTTTTTTTTTGCATTTCCTTTTGAGGACTTATTCATTAACCCTTAGCCTAAACTAATGTTCAGAAGAGTTTTTCATAGGATTTTAATAGTTTCAGGCCTTACATTTAAGTCTTTAATCCACCTTGAGTTAAGTTTTGTGTATAGTGAGAGATAGGGATCCCGTTCCACTCTTCTACATATGGATATCCAATTACCCCAGCACCATTCACTGAATAGAGTGTCCTACAAAAGGCTAACATCCAGAACCTACAAGGATCTCAAACAACTCAAAAAGAAATCAACCAAATAACTCCATTAAAAAGTAGACAAAAAATATGAAAAAACATTTTTCAAAGATATGCAAATGTCAAACAAACAAACAAAAAATGTTTAACATCACTAATAATCAGAGAAATGCAAATAAAAATCACCATGAGATACCATCTTATGGCAGACAAAATGGCTATTCTTAAAAAGTTAAAGACAACAACAGATACTGGCAAGGATGTGGAGAAAAGGGAATAATTATTCACAGATGGTGGGAACGTAAATACTTACAGCCTCTGTAGAAAACAGAATGGAGATTTCTCAGAGAACTAAAAGAGAACTCTCCTTTGACCCAGCAATCCCACCACTGGTTATCTACCCAAAGGAAATATAAATTATTACATAAAAAAAGACACCAGGCCGGGCGCTGTGGCTCAA
>NC_045440.1:50206184-50218880 GCF_002776525.5 Piliocolobus tephrosceles
AAGTCATGGAGTCAATCTAAGTGTCCTTCGACAATGATTGGAAAAGAAAGTGTGATGTGTATATGGAGAATCACACAGCCATGAAAAAAATGAAATCATGTCTCTTGCATCAATATGAATGAAGCTGGAGGGCATTATGCTTCTTATTAAAATGACTCGGAAACAGAAAATGAAAAATCACATATTCTCACTTATAAGTGGGAACTAAACAAGGGGTACACATGGACATACAGAGTAGAATAACGGACACTGAGGACTCCAAATGGTGGGAGGACTGCAGGTGTGAGGGATAAAATACCACCTATTGGGTGCAGAGTGCACTATCCAAGTGATGGGTACACTAAGAGCTCAGATTTCTCCACTACGTAACATACCCATGTAACACAACTGCACTTGTATTCCTAAATCCATAAAAATAAGCAATTTAATTTTTAAAAATATGCATATGTAAATTTTTAGTTTCAATTTTCTCCTGTTTAAAAACTTTACACTTTCTGGTTCTAGCTATGCTGGCGTTAACTCTCACTCTAAACACTGGAGCCCTGGATAAAACGGATGACATCACTGTTTGCAGGAACCAAACAGCAAGTGGCACAGGGTCCTCATGCGTGGAACTGTGAAAAGAAGTGAGATTACCCAGACTGCCTGCTGCTCGCAGGAGGCACGTTCCTCTGGGCCTCTGCGCAGGGAGAGGATCCCACCCAGAGAGGCCAGATGCCTGGTCCTGAAAGAGTGGCGGAGGTGCAGTCAGGAAAAAAGGGGGTGGAAGCAAGGTGAGTGGCAGAGTAACAAAGGGAGGGAACCCTGCGAGGAAAGAAGCCCACAAATCTGCATGAAGGATCTCTAAAATGTGCCCTGTCACACAAAGTCCCACTTGAGCAGAGTGAACATCATGTGACAAGGCGACAAAAGGCCTAGGAACTATAATGACACCGTGAGCTCACGCAGACTGGAAGAGGTTTGCGTTCTGATTATGCGGTGAGGTTAAGACCCCTTCCTTGTTCAACTCTCTGCGCTTTAGGGACAGACTCCGGAACGTTATTAGTGGAGCTAACCTTTTCCTCCCCAAGCCGAATTGAAAAATAAGCCTTTGATGACTTTGGTTTAAATTAGTATGACTTTCTTAAAAAGAATCCAGTGATCCAAACTCCGTGTTACCAATAATTTTCAATGTATAAGAGCTTTTTAGTTATTATTTTATCTTTCTTAATATTCGCATTTTATTTCTTTTGTTTTGTTTTATTCTTGAGACAGGGTCTTGCTCCGTTGCTCAGGCTGGAGTGCAGTAGATGCTCATTGCAGCCTTGAACTCCTGAGCTCGAGCCACCCTCCCACCCTGGCCTCCCAAAGTGGGGGGATTACAGGCGTGAGCCACCAAGCCCAGCCAGTATTCCCGTTTTCCCATTTAATATTATCCTGCTCTGCAGCCGGATCTCATTCTGCGTTTCTCCTGACATTTTTAGTAGAAGAATACCTTTTATCTTTGCTGTTATTTAATCTATTTCTCACCTTGTTTGTCAACAAATTACAGAGTAAAATAGAGGTTTTCCTCACTGGAGCCACATTAACTTATATTGATAAATGATATGTTGCTATTATGGATACTTATTTTGATAAAAGTCAATGAATTTGATTATTTTTAGAAAAGTCTCTATCAAAAATACTTCCTTTCCATTATAGTTCACAACAGACATGAATCTCAGCATGATGTATGAATTCTTGCTTTACTACTAGAAAGTGCTGACATAATCACCATACACATTGTGTCATTCCTTTTTTCATTACCTGTGAAACAATATAATTATTAAAAATACTGTATTTGCCTATGCATAACATTTCCCGAGTGAGAGATAAATGTCTAGAATTCTGCCATGGTACAGTTAAGTTTCATCTGGAATATTATCATGTTTATTGGGTATAATGTGAGCAGGGCTGGCTGTGTATAAAAATCAAGGCCGTGCATTTTTCTCCAAATTTAATTAATTGCACAAAAGCATAGTTCTCTATTTTAAAATATAGATGAAAAGAAATTGCGATCTCCCATTCTAAAAATCATCTTAAAAATCTTTTTGAACAAAAATATCTAACACATTTTTTTTAAAAAAAAGAGCAGAAGCCAGTCACAGTAACTCACGCCTGTAATCCCAGCACTTTGGAAGGCTAAGGCGGGCGGATCACAAGGTCAGGAGATCGAGACCATCCTGGCTAATACGACGAAACCCCCTATCTACCAAAAGAAAAAAAAGAAAAAAAACACACAAAAAGTTAGCTGGGCGTGGTGATGCACGCATGTAGTCCCAGCTACTCAGGAGACTGAGGCAGGAGAATCACTTGATTCCGGGAGGTGGAGGGTCCAGTTAGCCGACATTGGACCACTGCACTCCAGCCTGGGCGACAGAGGGAGACTCCATCTCAAAAATAATAATAATAGTAATAAAATAAATAAACAAAAGAGCAAAAAATGTAACTGTTGGTCTTAATGAATCATCACTCCATGAAACCAGCATCTAGTCTAAGAAATTGGGTAGCACTCAGTAAATTATGGTTCCTGTCACAGTACCTTTTCTCCTCCCTTAGAGATTACCTACCAATATAATTTATAAAACTCTAGTCTACTAGTTTTAGGCTTCATAGAAATGGGAATGTATACCATAGAGTCTTTTGTTTCTGTCTTATTTTATTCAATACTGTGTTTCTTGAAATTCATACCCATTGTATGTATAGTTGAGGTTTATTTACATTGCTGTATAGCATTCAGTTGTATAATTTTACTACAATTTACTGAAACTGTATACAGTTGATTAACATTTAGATTATTTTAAGGTTCAGATTTTACAAAAAATGTCAATAGCAATATTGTAAGCTATGTTGGTTGGTGAATTTATATGTGCTTTTGTCTTGGGTATAACTAGAAGAGAAGTTATTGGATCAGTTGCTATGTGTAAATTCTACCTTAGGCTAGGTTGTTCCTTCCTCCCTTCCTTCCTTCCTTCCATCTTTTCTTTCTTTTCTTTCTTTCTTTCTCCTTCCTTCCTCCCTCCCTCCCTTCTTTCCCTCCTTTCCTTCCTTTCTTCCTTTCTCTCCTTTCTTTCTCTCTCCTTCCTTCCTTCCTTCCTTCCTTCCCTCCCTCCTTTCTTTTCTTTCTTTCTCTCTCCTTCCTTCCTTCCTTCCTTCCTTCCTTCCTTCCTTCCTTCCTTTCCTTTCTTTCTCTCCTTCCTTCCTTCATTTTCTTTCTTTCTCTCCTTCCTTCCTTTCCTTCCTTCCTTCTTTCCTTCCTTCCTTTCCTTTCTTTCTCTCCTTCCTTCCTCCCTTCCTTCCTTCCTTCCTTCCTTCCTTCCTTCCTTCCTTCCTTCCTTCTTTCTTTCTTTTTTTGACAGATGCTTGCTCTGTTGCCCAAGCTGGAGTGCAGTGGCACGATCTTGGCTCACTGTAGTCTCCCAGCTCAAGCGATTCCCATGCCTCAGCCTCCCAAGTAACTGGGATTACAGGCATGCACCGCCACTCCCAGCTAATTTTTTTTTTTTTTTTTTTGTAGAGATGAGTTTTTGCCATGTTGGCCAGGCTGGTCTCAAACTCCTGGACTCAAGTGATCCACTGTCTTCGGCCTCCCAAATTGCTGGGATTAAAGGCGTGAACCACTGTGTCTGGCCTGGTTGTACTGATTTATATTTCTACTGGTAGGACATAAGTATTTCAAATTAATGAACAGCCTTTCCTAGTCTTGTTAATTGATTTATCCATTTTAAGGAATATAGCATTATACCCAATTGTAAGTTTAATTGATATTTTCATGATTAGTAAAGAGTTTGAGAAATTTTAAAGTTCTTACTATTAATTCATTTATATGTTCCTTTACTTTTAGTACTGTTTATGTCTAATTTAAAATAAAGCAATTCTAACTTAAGACCATGAAATTCTTTCACTGTATTATCTTCTGGAAACTTTATCATTTTTCATTTCAAAATTAGATCTTCAATCCACCGTAATTTAATTCTTTGTATGCTGTGGGTGGGGGTGATTTCATTTTTTTTCAGAAAGGTATACTATTGATACCACACTTTTATGAAAGCCAACCCTTGCCACACTTCTCTGTACAGCTTCCTCTGTTGGAAGGTTAAGTGTTCACCTATGTGTATTTCTGTTTTTGGACTCTCTGTCTTATTGTTCTGTATTTTTAAATCTTCCCACCACTACTGTATCATATAGAATTCCACAGTTTTCTAATAAAGTCTTGGTATTTAGATAACTAGAAAGCAATCCTCTAAACTTGTCTTTACTCTTAATGGCATTGAGATGAACAGAATAAGGGTCTCCACCAAACATGTCCAAGTCCTCACTTCCAAAATTTGTAACTATGTTATTTTATATAACAAAATGAGACTTTCTGGGTGTGACTGAATTAAGTTTCTGAGAAAGAATTATCTGGGTTGGCACAATGTAATCACGGTGATCCTTACAAGAGAGAGGCAAGAGAGTCAGGTCAGAAAAGAACACGTGACAGTGGAAGAAGACATTGGAGTGATGTGGGGCCATGAGCCAAGGAGTATGGGCAACCTCTAGATTTTGGAAAAGACAAAGAATGCATTCTCCCTTTGTGCCTCTGGACAGAAGACAACTATGGTAACACCACGATTTTATGGCTTCTTACTTCCAGAAGGGTAAGTGAATAAACTCATATCATTTTATTCTGTTATATGTGTTAATTTGTTATAGTGGCAATAGGAAGATAATACACATCTTTGCTTTTATTATAACAATTTTATACGTTTAAAAATTTGAAATTGCGTTGTCAAATTCCAAAAAACTTTTGTGGGGAACTGTTAGAATTTTGGTGAGGATTGCATTAACTCTGCAGACACAGTTTGAAAAAAATTAGGTATTGAAATTTCTAATCGATAAACATGGTATCACCAACAATTTGTTTTGTATTTTTTAAAAGTTCTTCCAGATTGAGTGCATTTTATTAGTTTTTTTTATTACTGGTAACTAATTCTGCAAGTTTTAATTTGTCTGACATTGTGATTATTTAATCTTCATTGTTACATAATATTTCCCTGTTCTAAATTCTAGTTTGTCCTACTCTTCCTTTAGTACTTTGAAACATACTTTTATTCTCTTCTGGCTTACATTATTATTTTTGAAAATCCAACAATTAGCCTAATTTTTCCTTTTGAACATAACTTTTATTTCCTCCTGCCTTTCTTGACAATTCCTCTAATTTCTTTTTTTTTTTTCTTAGCAATTTAACTATGAGGTGCCTAGGTGTGATTCTCTTTGAATACAGTCTACTGTGGTTCAGATGCCTTCCTAAATTTGTTGTTTGATAGTTTTCATTTGTTTTGAAAGATTCTCCTACTTTATTTCCTTAATATGTATTTTTGCTTTATTATTTCTCCCTATTTTTCTAGATCTCCAAATGCATACACAGACACACACACATATAATATGTGTATATTTATTTAAAATGTATATATGTGTATGTATATATCATGCTTATGATTCTGTTCCCCTATACTCTATGTCTTTTCTATGCCTTTCTCCATTTTCTGGCTTTTTGTTTTGTCTTGAAACAGTTGTTTTTATAGATGTTCAGCCATTTATTTCTTTCTAGTTCTCTTCTTTGAAAGGACATCTATAACTAAGTTTAAGAGAATTTAGCCTACCAATATTTCATGTCAATTTCTTTTCTCAAGTTTTCCAAGCTCTGTAACTCAGCTTATTCTTCATCCAGAATGAATATTTTAAATTTTATTAAAAATAATTTATTACCTCTTCAACATCATTTTCCAGAGTAATACAAGTCATACAAATAATATGAGCTTTAATTTTTAAGGTAAATATTTTTAAAAATGTTATGAAGAGTGGAAATGCAAGCTTTATGTATATTTAAGCATGACTGAGAGTAGCACTGAAAAGTCTGTGAGAATGGGAGAAACACCTATTATTGCCAACTCAGTAAATAGCTCTTGAAGAGGCATTGTTTTCTAATTCTGAATGCATCATGGAATATTTTAACAATGATCCTATTGGAAATTACTGACTAATTTTGGGAGCAGTTGAGTAGATATGCAGTTATAGGGCCCACTATATACACCTTACTTTGAAATATACCTTTGGAAAACATTGTACGATTACAGTAGATTGAACACAAAGAGGATCAGGATTTATTAAAGAAAAAATAAAAAATTCCAAAACAACAAATATATTACTGTCTCAAGAATATCAGGCTTTTTAAAATTTAAAATATAAAATTTAATTTAATTTAAGAAAATAAGGTGATTCTGAAAAAGTTTTGTAAGAAGGAAATGTGACAATATTTTCTATTTTGCAGAAATTGTTTTACTATAACTTATCAGTGGTACAAACATACCTTTTTGCCACCGCAGAATGATATTTGCTGGAGAGCATTTCACTTGCAATACACACCTTCATCTAGTTTTATACGAGAAAACTTTGGAATGTTTACATGTATTTAAATAAGACTAGTGGAGCTTGATTTATCTCAGCTGCTGTTAATTGGTAGACATGTCTCTGAAAAGTAAACTATACAAAAGTGTAGGCAGTGAATATAATCCAATTATTTGTAGAAACCATATACTGAAAGTTATTATTAATTTCCAATAGAATTGTCTTTTATCAAACATGCCCTCGCACTTTACCATGATAACCATACTATTCATATTATATGCAATCTTTGGGTGGTAGTGAATGGGGCAGGATATAACGAAGAGATCATCTTTTACAAGTTTAAAGATTTTTCATTTCCAGAGAATGCATGATGCATATATGATCCAGGTTGTATGACAGTTTACATTCAGATGTGTAGTTGATGCCTCCAACAAAGGCAAAGGTATTTTTCTAAAATTGTGAGAACCAGATGTGTGAGACAACCTGAGAATAAGGCTTGGTGATATCCTTCAGTATGACACTATGAACTCATATTTTTCTTCTGATATTCAAAACAGGCAAACCCATTCATGCAGCCCCATGTGACCCGGCTGTTTGACCTGGCCTAGCAGGGAACAGGGCTCTTCCAGTACGTTAAGGACACAACCTCATGCAGGAGAGCCAGTCCACAGCTGAAGTGCACTGTGAGTGCACACTCTCTTCTGCTGGAGTTTCCTGAGGGAATGTGACTAAAAACAAGTTTGGGAAGCACTTTATTTTGTTTTCTTCTGCTAATTAGTTAGTTACTTAGACCATGGTTGTCATATTTGGATCATCCATGTCTTTTGAGTTTCTTAGTAGGCAATTAGCATATTGTTCAATAAATAGTGATATTCTCAGACCTTTATTGTTTTGATTGCTGAAGAAAAATGCTCTAGGGATAATATATTGTAAAGTTTTACTCAATTTGAATAAAAGATATGATGTAAAATTTAATATGTTTAATATTCCAGGCATCTCGGGGGTAACATCACACACTGGGGCCTGTCGTGGGGTAGGGGGCTGTTCTCAGCAACTGATTTTCTAAGGTCTTCATTGCCTATTTACAATGGCAAGAGATTGTCAGTGTCTGCTATCTGTGATGATCCTGTAGAGGCTCTTCAGATAAATTACGTTTGCTTTTTTTAAGAGTATTTTTATGCTCTGACTCCTACAACTGTCCTGGAGAAACTGGCTAGGTCCCATTCTGAGGCCAGAGGAGCCCAGCACCTTCTAAGTGTGCATTGTCTTGACCGTATTAGCCACCTATTCATCCTGCAGGCCCAGGGCCAGCCCTCCAAGCCAAGTCCTGATTAAGCATAGTTGTAATGTTGCCTGCAATCAACCATAACACAAAAAGTATCAGAAAAGGAAGAGGAAGCTGTCAGGAATTGGCTTTCAGCAACGGATTTGTATAGCTAGAGCCAAGTCTTTTATTATTCAAGTGAAAGAGAAAGCCACCACCTACCTGTGGACCATTCATCTAAGATCTGCATTGGAAAATGAATGAAGATTTATGAATTTTCTACTTTATTTTCCCCAAGCTCCACTTTGAAAAATATTGTAAAGGTATTATATGTAAGATTCACTAGAATTAGAGTAGAACAAAAAAGTAGATCATCTATGAAATTCTCAAGTATTATCCTATTTTTAGATGCTGTAACACTAGTTCTTCAGCTGATTTATCTTAAACAATCACCTTTTATAAAGCATCTCCAATATGAATGTTCTTATAAAAAGAACAAAAGACCGTAAGAATACAAAATCAATAAATGAGGTTTGTTGAAGAAGGAGATAAAGGCCTTGTTATCTTTAAATATCTATTGAGTATCCCTTCTGTACTATGTACAAAAAGCACAGTATCTGCTCCTTAAAAGTTTACATATTAAGTCATTCATTTTTTACCAACATCCTGTGAAGTTTATTTAGTCTAAAAATATCAAATTCTTATAAGTATGTTAAACAAAATTATCATTCATGTTATTGCCTTTGAGGTGGTCTGAATGTTTATCCCCAAATTTATATGTTGAAACTTAATGGCCAATGTAATATCATTGAGAGATAGGGTATTTAGGAAGTGATTCAATCATGAGAACAGAGTCCTCGTGGATGGGATGAGGACTCATAGTAAAGGACTATGGGGAGTAAAGGACTGCAGGGAGTGGGTTTGCTCTCTGCCATTCAAGGACAGAGTGGCCATACCCTTTTGCTCTTTTCATTCCTTCTACCACATGAGGACACCCAGACAGCGCTATTCACAAGGAAGGGGCCTCCTTCACCAGACACCAAACCTGCCAGCCCGTCGATTTTGTACTTCCAGCCTTCACACTGTGAGAAATAAATTTCTATTCCTCATAAATTGCCCGGTCTCAGGTAATTTATTATAGCAGTAGGAATGTACTAAGATATCCTCATTATAAGATAAGTGGCTGGATGTACACTTGAAAAGTCCCAAGTGAGTGTAAGTGAATACACACATGCTCTACCTTAAACGCCAGTCCTCTTCATGGCTTTCTCTGTCAGTTGAAGTTAATTATTTTATTAATAAGTGGTAATTAGGCAGACAGGTTAATGAGATTTCCCCCTCAAATTGAACTATATTTCCTCTTAGGTTTTATAAGACACTTAGAAATAAGTTCATATTTTGGGAGAAAATGTCTCTGGCATGTACAGCAAGTGAGGCAAATGAAACTGTCCCAATGAAACAGTAAGATAACAAGGCCAGAGAGAAACTAATAAGCATCATTTTGTATATTGATGTTTGTTTCTTCCCTCTTTGATGTCTGGAAATTTCTGTAGTATTACTTCAATTGCATTTTTGTCTTCATTATAATTTTGTTTGAGATATGTTCTGAGTCAGTAAAAGTTGAGATGTATTAGGAATGAGAAACTATCTTCGCAAACATCCAACATAAGAATGATTGGGTATATTTAAATTAAGATTCAAGAAAATGAACAACCATGTGGCAAAAATAAGTGTTATGTTTTGCTCTATTAAATATTTTTAAATTACATTATAAATGACACAGAAAAGTGTACAAAACCTAAATGTCCTGCTGGATGCATTAACCCAAAGTGAATATACATGTGGAACTAGGCAGAACATTACCAGTTGCCCAGAATCTCAACTCATGTCACTGTTAATCATTAACCCCTCCCATCTCAAAGATGAACATCTCCCTGACTTCTGGCAGTAGAAATTAACTTGCTTGTTTTGAAAATTATATGAGTGGAATCATGCAAAGTGTATTGTTTTATGTCTGCCTTCCTTCACTCAGTAACATGTCTGTGAGTACCTTCCATATAGATGCATAAAAGGGTAGTGGTTTTTTGTTTTTTTGTTTTTGTTTTTGGTAGGGATAGAGTAGCCCCATAGGTGAAGCATCACATGTAGGTAGGAATTCTGCTCTTGGTCAGTACTTGAATTGTTTACTACATTGCCTTTTATAAATAATGCAGCAATGATTATATTTTTACATATTTTTGGTATACATACTGAATACATTTTTGTTGAGTGTATTCATTGAATGATAAGTGTTGTTTTTTTCCTAAGTTATTGTCCCAAAAGCAAAATGTTTTTACTCTACTTTTAGCCCTTCTTATGGGTTAGCAATGGTAAATCATTATGGCTTTAATTTGCATCTCTCTAATGTGTAATAACATTATGCACTTTTTAGTATATTAAACGGACATCTCGATGTGCTGTTTTTGGAGTGCCTATTTAAGCTTTTGTCATTTTAATTGAATTTCATGTTTTCTTTTTTAATTTGTCAAAGCCCATTATATATTCTGCATATGAGTCCTTTTTGACTATTTGTTTCATAAATGTCTTTTTTAAGTCTAGTGAATCAAAAATATTGAGTCTCCCCCCAGAGGAAAAAAATTAGCTGTATATCATTCTAGATAAAATTAAATCTGACTAAGTACTCCAAAAAGTGTAGTTATATAATTTTGGTATCTTTCTGACAAACTTGAACATAATTATGAATATTCAGTATGACATATAGCGTCATGAACTAGAATACATAAATTACCTTATGAGATGGTTGGAATTATAAAAAATGAATTATGAACTAACTATTACAAGTTTACAAGCAGGAGATACAGAATCTATAAAGCAGAGTCAGGACAGATTAGAATTTGAGAAATGGAGGCAAAGACCCTATTTCCAAGTAGATATCCTAATGTTTGGATCTAGGTGACCACAATGAACATCTTGGCAAGGAGTGTTGGAAATATTTCAAACACCATGCCCAGAGATGCTCTGCGTAAGCCCAGAACTCTCCCTGTCCTGGTAATTACATCTCACCTGAGCAAAATAAATGCTGTAAACTGACAGGACGCCAGAACATGGAAGAAGTGCACATGACTGTGTGACCACATGTATAAGTTCATGTAAGTACAGACATGGAAAGAGAGAAGGGAAACTTTATAACATGGTGGAAAGTTTTCAGAAGCCCTGAAGACTTCACAATGTATACAACCCTCTTCCTTCTTATTGACAAAGCTCTTGTGCAACATTTTTCACAAAGGCATCCAAGTCAAAGCCATTCATGTTATTCTGGTTACCAGAAGAAACAAGCTTTATTCTTATGTCAATTTCCCTCAACATATGCAGAGTAAATTCAGTTTATAATGGAAACAAAATTTGGAAATGGAGAATTGCATGATGTATATCAGCTTTTTAAAGTAATTTAAAATATTTTGAGGAACTTAAACTTAAGAGAAATAATATAGTATCAATAATGATGTATTTCAGGAAATAAAAGCTACACAAAATATAAACTCTAAAGAGAAACCTTAATACACAATAAACAGTCAAAACAACTTTAACTTTTGAACATTGCAAACATCTCTAACATAAACTTTTTATTATTTCAAATTCATTTCTGAAATATGACTGTTAAAATTTCTATTTATGCTCAATAAAATGTTTGCTTTTCTTTAAGAGGTAATCTATTTTCTTTTTTCTTTATTTCTTTATTTTTTTTGAGATAGAGTTTCACTCTTTTTGCCTAGGCTGTGGTGCAATAGCAGCATCTCGGCTCATCACAACCTCTGCCTCCTGGGTTCAAGCAATTCACCTGCCTCAGTCTCCTGAGTAGCTGGAGTTACAGGCATACACTACCACCCCCAACTAATTTTGTATTCTTAGTAGAAATGGCGTTTTTCCATGTTGGTCAGGCTGGTCTTGAATTCCTGACCTCAGGTGATCCACCCTCCTCATCCTCCCAAAGTGCTGGGATTACAGGAGTGAGCCACCGTGCCTGGCCGGTGGTAATCTATTTTTAGAAGTTAACAATTATGTAATTTACTAAGTAGTTAATGGCAATGGCAGTAGTAATAGTAAGAATACTGGTAGGACTAGTGGTAGTGGTTGTCATACCAGCCAGCATTGAACTGTTCTGTCTTGTTTCTATGCTGTTTAATACACACAGGTAAGTTACAATAGAGCTTTAATTTAACAAACAGATTATTGAATTACAGAACATACATTTTAGTTTCTGTGTGATGTATCTCTTACTGTTGTTTCTAATTCTACAATTAAAAGAATACTTAATTTTGGAGTACCCAATATTAAAAAAACACTAAAACAATATAATTAGACCTACCTCCACCCTACCTTCTCTTCCCTAAGCTAATGTGTAAATTACCACCAGTGTGTGAGAAAGATATTGCAATTGACATATTAATTTAGGATAGGCAATCAGGATTGATATTGAGATTCTTAAATATTATTAGTTTTTTGTTAAGACTGTTTTCTCTCATTTAAAACCTATTATCAGATATGTTTCAAGAATAATAAAAGACAATAGTAATAAAAGATGGAAATTTTAAAAATTACATATAAAAATAATTTTAAATACAAATATAATATGTGAGAACATATTATCAGTTAATGGACATGTTCTTTTGTTATTAGAATAAAGGTGAACTGGATAGAATAATGAAAGTATTATTAAGTGAATAAAAAAGAAAGAGGTGTATTTTATAGATTGTCATGTATAAATGAGAGAAAATTAGAAATTTCCATCTTTTAGGAATTGTGTAGATTGGAAAAAAAATAAGATATAAAAAGGAGGATTTTTTTTCAGTATTGGAATAAATAAAATATGTTTTTGAACTTTTGGAAATAAACAAAAAAGGACACTTTAGAGTTTGAAAATTGCTATGACTAGGTAGGAAAGAAAAGCATGAGGGCAGCTGTCCAGGAAAACACAGACACCTAAGAGTAGTGATTAGGGTTCCCCGGTGTGGGGAAAGGTTAGG
>NC_045440.1:50218890-50252333 GCF_002776525.5 Piliocolobus tephrosceles
CACCTAAGAGTAGTGATTAGGGTTCCCCGGTGTGGGGAAAGGTTAGGATGGTTTATATAGGCAAAAACAGTATGCTGAGCAGAATTACATTTTTCAAACTATGGTAAACTATAAATAAAATATTTCATTAGTTACTATGGATTATACTCCAAGGGGTGTAACATTGTGAAGAGGTAACAGTCACAAGGGTCTCTATCTCCAATGTCACTTGGTCTAGATTTGAGTAAAGAACAAGGTGCATGGTTAATGTATAACATCTCAACACATAGGTCAAGAATGTAAAGTCATGCAGCAGAGAAAAAAAAAAAAAAAAAAAAAAAAACAGCGGTGTCACATAACTTTAACGATTTCCAGGGCTTAACTTTTCCCCTTGGAATAATACATTTGAAAAGTCCTAAAATTTTCTTTTCTTTTCACAAACTTATTAAAAGGTCACAGTTACTCTAATCATGAAATAGTTAAAAGAGGTGTATTTGTGACAAAGTGAATGAAATTTTATCCTAGGAAATGAGGGCTTCTATTCATCTTTATCCTCTTACGTCCCTTTGGTCTTTTTAATCCACTTACATTGTTCAGGTAAATTGATAATGAAGCATCATCAACAACAGAAAGAGGTGTGCTTTTGTCTTCTGTTTCTGACCAGTTTCTGATTGTTTCTCTTCCGTTAAAAAAGTTATATTGGAAGAGTATAGATAAATTCAATGATCTCATTTACCCCTAAGTGACAGACAGAAGAGCAGGATTGTATTTACTATTAGCTCACCTACTTTTATCAAATAATATATTTATTAAATAATTACTTGGGTTCTATCTGTTTATGTTACAAAATGAACTCTCATTCATTGCGTATTTTAAAACAACAAATTTAAATATATAACAAAGTCATGAAAACTATATATTTGTTCTTTTTGTCCAAATAAAGAAGATTTCATAAGTATAATATTTTATACATAAGTTTCCCTACACAGACTGGCCAACAGTACAACCACTATCAAGCTGAGATGATCATCAAAAAAATGTGAAGCTCTCCTCTATAATGTGTGAGCCTCACCTCTTCTTGGTGCCAAGTCTCTTCATAGCTGAATTTCACAGAGGTTACAGCAGAAACACTGAAACCATCTTTGCAAAATTATGACAGTAAGAAAAACTGGGCACAGTTGACTCCATCTCGCTTCTGAACTCCAAGCTGTCCTTGATCATTTCTGGTATAAGCCAAGCTTAACTTTGGAAGGAATTTAGTTTATAGTTTAACTCGAAATGAAAGATAACAGCTCCTCCCTGAAACCAACCACCTCCTTGCTTAGGGACGAAAAACTGTCTCATGAGGGACCACAAGATTAGGATTGTGGGAAGAACCTAAACTCTGCTAAAATGTAGGCATGGTTTCTATAAGCCCTTACCATTCAGGAGTCATATGGCAAGAGGCCACAAGATTTGTGACTTCTCCAATTGTGCCTATAGATAACATCACTATTGTAGAACCTAAGGCTAGTTTTAGAAGTATTTTTCAGACTGAGATTTATGACCACCCAGATTTATGACTCATGACTCAACAGGTACTGTGACTCCAACCAGAGGTGGATTCAGTGAATGAGGACCATTTTCCACACCCCTATGATTTCACCCCCCAACCAATCAGGAGCATTCAGCCCCTGCCCACCCTTCCCCCCAAAATTGTTTACAAGAACCCTAACTTCTGAGCCTCTGGGGAGAATGATTTGAGTGATAACTCTAGTTCTCCAATATGGCTGGCCTCACACCAATTAAACTCTTTGTTTACTGAAATGCTGTGGTCTCAGTGAATTGATTTTATCTGTGCAACAGGCAGGAGGAAACTGTAGTGTGATTACAAACAACATCATCACATTCTGTACTGTTTAGGATAGTGTCATAGGACTTGATGTACTGAAATAATTTGTCCTCATCCAAATCATCTTTTCTTTGAATTTGCAGGCTGAACATCTTGGAATTTATCATTGTAACAGAATGGGTGCATTTGCATGGTGGCAACGTTGCTTTCACTTTGCAAGCTCGAGCTGGAAAAGGCAGTCTTGCACAGGATCACTGTTTACCCCAGGTGTATATTTTGAGTAGCTTCTACAACATGAATAGTGGTTTCTGACTTTTGAAAACATATTGAAGAATATTAATTACCGTGTAATAAAGCTATTTTATTAATATAATCATGAATCAAAATCATCAATCAAAAAATATATCATGAATCAAAATCATGAATCAAAAAATCAAATGTAAACTTTGTATCTTTTAGAGGACACAACAGAAGAGTCCTTTACAGACATTGGCACTTGTGGAGATATGCACCTGGCCATGCTCCCACATACTGCAGGGGAGTCCTCTTGGATATCAGGACTCCTTTAGGAGGACTCCAGTGGAAGAGTCTGAGAGTCTCTGTTGAGTTGATTTCTGCATTCTTTCATCTCCCTTAAATTTCCTGTAACTGCAAGTGACTGAGGCAGATATCAATGAATTCGAGATTTATTTTATTAAGGTTGAGGACACAATTAGGAAAAAGAAATTTGAGTCCAGTATCTATGACCTGTGTCTTTCCCCAAAGAGGGTTTCTGGGGACTTCAATATTTAAAGGAGAAAGAGCAAGCAGGAGGGGGAGAAAAAAAAACAAAACAAAAAAGAGGGAGGGTAGGCACTGAGGCAAGTGGTTACTTGTTTGAGGCTCTCATTAGCACTCAGTAAATCTACAGTTTACATTAGATAAAATAGGCATGTGTAATTACAGCTATATGTTTGGGAATAGAATGTGTGACTCAGTTCCCAAGTTTAACTTTCCCTTTGGGATAGTGAGTTTGGGGTCCTGAGATTCTATTTTTCCTTCACACTCCTTTATGAGGATCCTCTTATCACAATTTGCCAAACCCAACTTTTAGCACACTACCATGTTTCTCAGGACGTAATAAAAAAAGACATGATAAAATGAATTCATAGTCAAGTTCTAGAGATAAAATTTGTATAAAGCATAATACAGAGGAATAAAAAACAAAATGTCACACATTCCCAGTATATTTTTATTTAGTAAACAAATGTTCTGATGTAATTTTTGCAGGTTGTACCTTCAAAGGATTATTCAAATCACACCACAAATGCAACTGATCTTAATTTCTGAGAGTGTAAAAAAGATATATATATATCTTTTATATATACATATAACTTTATATATTATAAATATTATATATTTATAAATATATACAATAGTATATATTAATATTGTAATATAAAACATTAATTTTATTAATAATAAAAATTATTAAAAAATTAATAGTAATTTATTAATAATAAAATATTATATATTATATATTATATTTATATATATTTACATATATAAAGTGAGTGTAAGAAAGATGCATTTCTGTAATGGCTCCATGATAATAAAAGCTTCATTAATTTCTATTGGATCATAATAGCCATATAACTTTCTTGGAGCATCAGTTGTATTTTTAAATACTACATAAAATTATTAATGTACTTATCATTATTCAATGTGAAATGTGAGGACACTGAAGAACAGAGAAGTTAAGCTACTTCTGGGAACTCACCAGTCTTGAGTTTTTGTGTTGCAGAGTAAATATTTGGACACTGTTGCGTCTGATTCTGGAGGCTTGCTTTTAACCAGGAAGAAATAACTATAGTTATCTAGAATAATAGGTGAGGATTTAATGACAGTTTGAGAACTGTTATGGTGCAAATAATTAAACTTTGATCTTCATACTAATGAAGCAATCTCTTTAATTTCAACAGAAGGTGTGTATGCAGGAGTGGTGGGTTAGATTAACCAATCTACCATTGAATATTTAAATCCTGTTGAGGGTAATTAATTTTCTTATCCTGTTTGGAGAGATAAATATAAATATAACTGATCATTAGACACTTTTGGAGATTTGAAATCCACAATTGTGTATGCTCTGAATACGTGTGAGATCCTATAACTTCCATGTAAGACAAGGAGTTTGCCCTGATTCCCTTGGTTAGATTTGGAAATCAGCTGAACCTCTGGCAGCTAAATGTTTATTTTATCTGCTAGAGTGGCAACCTCTCCGAAAAAGTCAAATTTATTTGTTTTTATTTTTGCACATCCATTCTAGAGTCAATGCTCTTCCTTCTAAAGACAAGCTGTTTGAAGAGAAATGTAGCTCTATTCAAAGACGGGGAACATTGTTCTAACAGGTTTATTTTCCATTAGTTTTCTCATCTGCTGCCTCTTTTGTTATCAGAATAAAAGGTGTACTAGATACAATAATGAAAGTATTATTAACTGAATAAGAAAGAGGGTGTATTTTATAGATTGTCATGTCTAAATTAGAGAAAATTAGAAATTTCTATCTTTTAGGAATTGTGGAGATTGGAAAAAAAATAAGATATAAAAAAGAAGGATTTTTTTCAGGATTGGACTAAAGAAAATGTGTTTTGGATCTTCTGAAAATAATAAAAAGGACACTCTAGAGTTTGAAAATTACTATGAATAAATAGAAAAGAAAGTGTGAGGGCGGCTGTCCAGGAAAACACAGACATCAAAGAATAGTGAAAGTTCTAGAGATAACTTATTTGTATGAAAGCATAATATAGAGGAATAAAAAACAAAATGTCGACTCGGACGCGGTGGCTCACGCCTATAATTCCAGCACTTTGGGAGGCCGAGGTGGGCGAATCATGAGGTCAGGAGATCGAGACCATCTTGGCTAACATGGTCAAACCCCATCTCTACTAAAAATACAAAAAACTAGCCAGACAAGGTGGCGGGCGCCTGTAGTCCCAGCTACTCCAAGGCTGAGGCAGGAGAATGGCGTGAACCAGGGAGGCGGAGCTTGCAGTGAGCCGAGATCGCCCACTGCTCTCCAGCTTCCAGCCTGGGCGACAGAGCGAGACTCCCTCTCGACTAAAAAAAAAAAAAAAAAGTCGCACGTTCCCAATATATTTTTTTATTTGTAACAAACGTTCTGATGTAATTTCGGCAGTGTGTAACCTTCCAAGGCTCATTCAAATCACATCGTAAATGCGACTGACCTTGATTTCTCAGAGTGTAAAGAAGATGTGTGATATATATCATAAGTTGTTGCTCTCAACAATGCCATTTATTCGAAGGTGAAATAGCTGTCTCTAAGCACCCTGTGTGTGTATGTGTCTGTGTATGATTCATTGGACGTTTCACTTATGAATGAAATGGTGTGGATGATCAGGTACATAGTCATTTGATCAACAAAGATCAAGGGTCTACGTCTTTTAGCACTCATCTCTTTTGGGCCTTACTGTAAATAAATCTTGGACTCTGTCCTTGTCAGTTCTTCTCCTTAAAGCCATTTATGTTGCAACTTCTTCTATCTACAAATTTGCAGTGTGTGTGTGATAAAGATAATGCCAGTACAGACATTAGCACTGCTGTTGTAAGCCCTAATGGGCAACTCAATCTCCAGGAAAGAAATGTGTCTGAAGCTCTGAAGCCACAGAAGAGTTCTACTAAAATTTTGTTTATTTGTCTTCCTTAGTCGGCCTAATGAAAAAACACCTTAACTGTTAATACTGTTTTTTGAATGTATTTGAAGGTTATTAAATGATTATTGTTATTTAACATTTGAACTCTCGCAGTTTTTAAGAGATTTTATGAAAGAAATTTGGTCTTTATTTCAAAACAGCTCATTAAACAAAATTACCAATAATAAAAAAAGTTCATATGTTATATAATCAGATTTTAAGGTAACAAAATTATGTATTAAATGTAAAAGTTTACAGTCATCTTTTTTCCTCTTTATATTTTTTCTTTTTAAAAATAAAATCTCTCTCGTATAAGGAGTAAGGAAAGGATCCACTTTCAGCTTTCTACTTATGGCTAGCCAATTTTCCCAGCACCATTTATTAAATAGGGAATCCTTTCCCCATTTCTTGTTTTTGTCAGGTTTGTCAAAGATCAGATGGTTGTAGATGTGTGGCATTATTTCTGAGGACTCCGTTCTGTTCCATTGGTCTATATCTCTGTTTTGGTACCAGTACCATGCTGTTTTGGTTACTGTAGCCTTGTAGTATAGTTTGAAGTCAGGTAGCGTGACGCCTCCGGCTTTGTCCTTTTGACTTAGGATTGTCTTGGCAATGCGGGCTCTTTTTTGGTTCCATATGAACTTTAAAGCAGTTTTTTCCAATTCGGTGAAGAAACTCATTGGTAGCTTGATGGGGATGGCATTGAATCTATAAACTACCTTGGGCAGTATGGCCATTTTCACAATATTGATTCTGCCTATCCATGAGCATGGTATGTTCTTCCATTTGTTTGTGTCCTCTTTGATTTCACTGAGCAGTGGTTTGTAGTTCTCCTTGAAGAGGTCCTTTACATCCCTTGTAAGTTGGATTCCTAGGTATTTTATTCTCTTTGAAGCAATTGTGAATGGAAGTTCAGTCCTGATTTGGCTCTCTGCTTGTCTGTAACTGGTGTATAAGAATGCTTGTGATTTTTGCACATTAATTTTGTATCCTGAGACTTTGCTGAAGTTGCTTATCAGCTTAAGAAGATGGATTAGAGACTTAAATGTTAGACCTAATACCATAAAAACCCTAGAAGAAAATCTAGGTAGTACCATTCAGGACATAGGCATGGGCAAGGACTTCATGTCTAAAACACCAAAAGCAACGGCAGCAAAAGCCAAAATTGACAAATGGGATCTAATTAAACTAAAGAGCTTCTGCACAGCAAAAGAAACTACCATCAGAGTGAACAGGCAACCTACAGAATGGGAGAAAATTTTTGCAATCTACTCATCTGACAAAGGGCTAATTTCCAGAATCTACAAAGAACTCAAACAAATATACAAGAAAAAAAACAAACAACCCCATCAAAAAGTGGGGAAAGGATATGAACAGACTTTTCTCAAAAGAAGACATTCATACAGCCAACAGACACATGAAAAAATGCTCATCATCACTGGCCATCAGAGAAATGCAAATCAAAACCACAATGAGATACCATCTCACACCAGTTAGAATGGCAATCATTAAAAAATCAGGAAACAACAGGTGTTGGAGAGGATGTGGAGAAATAGGAACACTTTTACACTGTTGGTGGGATTGTAAACTAGTTCAACCATTATGGAAAACAGTATGGCGATTCCTCAAGGATCTAGAACTAGATGTACCATATGACCCAGCCATCCCACTACTGGGTATATACCCAAAGGATTATAAATTATGCTACTACAAAGACACATGCACACGTATGTTTATTGCGGCACTATTCACAATAGCAAAGACTTGGAATCAACCCAAATGTCCATCAGTGACAGACTGGATTAAGAAAATGTGGCACATATACACCATGGAATACTATGCAGCCATAAAAAAGGATGAGTTTGCGTCCTTTGTAGGGACATGGATGCAGCTGGAAACCATCATTCTTAGCAAACTATCACGAGAACAGAAAACCAAACACCGCATGTTCTCACTCATAGGTGGGAACTGAACAATGAGCTCACTTGGACTCGGGAAGGGGAACGTCACACAATGGGGCCTATCATGGGGAGGGGCGAGGGGGGAGGGATTGCATTGGGGAGTTATACCTGATATAAATGATGAATTGATGGGTGCTGATGAGTTGATGGGTGCAGCACACCAACATGGCACATATATACATATGTAACAAACCTGCACATTATGCACATGTACCCTAGAACTTAAAGTATAATAAAAAAATAAAAAATAAAATAAAATAAAATCTCTCTCAAAAGTAACCAAATAAATAATTCCCTAAATACTTTTTTTGTCATAACAATCACTATGTTTGTCAGAGTCTACATTTATCTCAGTTAAAAACACTGAGATATTTTTATAAATAAACCAAACAATGCTTTTCAACATCTCCTATTTACAAAGTACTTAGATAGGCATTGTAAGGGATGTGTTGTTTAAAATATGATGTCCATCCTTCACGTAGTCTCCTAATCTAGTGGGAGAAATAAAAGATATGCACATAAGAAAAAACTAATATTCAACCCACAAGCTATAAAAGATAAATTAACTGTGTGGAAAGTTGAAATGTGTTCTCTGAAAACATCCTTTATTTTTATCATGTACCTTCAGTTTTACTGCCCACTGTTCTTTATCACCTAATTTGTGTACATTTATAGTTGTCATTTCCACTCTCACTCTTCTCACATCAAATCCATCCAACATTTCAGAGCAGAAGAATTTTCCATTAAGAATATTTTCATTGTAGACTTTTGCAGCTGAAAGTTGTCTTAGCAATCTAATTTAGGAACTGTGTCTCGCACATCTTTTTACTTACTACAGCACTTAAACTATACATTTTCGCAGGGTAAAAACAAGTATTTTCATTTGTTAAATTGGGTGGCTGGGATAAAAGAATCTTTCAACGTTTTTCTATGATTTCCTATTGTTTTCATGATTTGCTCAAAATTACTGAAATTGAAGTTTAGGCCAGTTATTATCTTTACACAAGTTATTTACCTCAAATGACTCCACCAAGAAACACTTGGCCATTTCAACCAATCCATTATCTTCATTGTTCTTTGAAGACTTTATTTTTAAAATTTGGTGTTCTCCACCCTGTGCTGTGCCTATCATAAGCTCACCTGTCCTTTAACACAAAAAACAAGGGCTGTTGCTTGTAGAGCGTCATCGAACTAATGCTTTCTGTGAAGCTTGGAGGGGATTACCTTGTATATATTAATTTGGTACAAACATTATGTACCATTTTATTGTTCATTTGATTTGAACTAATTATTATTAGTTGCCTTATTATGTGCAAAAGTTTCTGAATATAGCAAGAAATAAAATAACTATGACATTTTACAGATGTTACATTTTAATGGGAAACACATTGAACAAATAACCACATGAAAAATCAGTAATAAATTTTACTTTTCGTTTGTTAACTTCTATTTTAAGTTCTGGGGTACATGTGCAAGTTTGTTACATAGGTAAATTATGTCATGGGGGTTTGTTGTGCAGATTATTTCATCACCCAAGTATTAAGCCTAGTACCCATTAATTATTTTTTCCAGATCCTCTCCCTCCTCCATCCTTTACCCTCTTAAAGGCCTCAGTGTCTGTTATTCCCCTCTATGTATGCATCCATATGTTCTTACCATTTAGCTCCCACTTTTAAATGAGAGCATACGGTATTTGGTTTACTGTTCCTGCATTATTTTGCTAAGGATAATGACCTCTAGCTTCATCCATGTTCCTGCAAAGGACATGATCTCATTCTTTTTTATGGCTGCACAGTATTCCATGGTGTATATGTGCTGTATTTTCTCTATTCTGTCTATAATTGATGGGCATTTAGGTTGATTCCATGTCTTTGCTAACTGTTTTTACTTTTCCTTCATAGCTCTTTTAATAATTGATGTCTATAAAATAATAACTCATTGTTTTAATTTGGATTTCTCTAATTCTAGTAAAATAGACCTTTTAAATTGATAATTGACTTTTTGATTTTTGTAAACTAATAGGAATTGATTTTTTCTTTTGTAATTTTTACTTCTAAGGTTAGAAAATCCTCCTTCCAATGCCTAGATAAATATTTGTTCCAACTTTTTCATAATTTGAAATGGGGGAATTAATTGTGATTATTTAGTATTATAAAAATTAAAATAATGGGTCTGAGGTAAGGTTTTAAATACATACACACTGTATGGTGTGTGTGGTCTGAGTTAAGGTTTTAAAAACACACACAAACAAACACATATATACATATATAAATTATTTCATTACTAACCTATAATCCTAACAGAAGACGTTTAAAATAAATGTTTATTGCAGAACAGTTTTAGATTGACAGAAAAAAATTCAGACAGTACACAGTAGTCATATACCCCATGTCATTTCCTTAATTAGTAACATCTTACATCTGTTATATGTATGTACATCTGTTATAATTAATAAATCATTGTTGACGCATTATTATTAACTAATGCCTATTTTTATTCTGGTTTACCTAGTTTCCAACCTGCCTTTTCTTTTCTTCACCAGGATCCCGTCCGGGAGAGCAGGTTACATTTCTTCCTGTCTCTTAAGCTCCTCTTGGCTGCTACAATTTTTCAGGCTTTCTTTGTTTCTGATGACCCTAATGGTCTTGAGGGGACTGGGCAGGCATTTTACAGAATGTTCCTCAATTTTTATTTACCTGATGTTTTTCTCATGGTTAGATTGCATTTATGGGTTTGGGAAAGGAAGACCATAAACAACATTTTCATCACATTATTTACATAATCTTCTCCCTTGACATAGAATGTTGAGAAAGGAGAGAAACTTTTTATCTGAGGAGTGTGAGCCCCTTTAAATTATTAGACCCAGACAGGCATTGAAATGTGGCAGCAGTCACATCTCACTTCCCTTTGAACTAAGTATTAACCTTTTGAGGCCGCTTGCTTTGAGGGCTCTAGACTGACTGACACCAAGCAGTCATAAAATTAACCCAACAGTGCCATATGCTGAACATCGTAACTCACACCGTATAGTGAGCGACATACAGCCAACCACTAATCAATGCCATTTCTGTAAACCAATGAGAATTCCTGACAAACAACTTTGTGTAGCTCACTGCTTGTTCCCCTATGCCTGTGAAAACCTGCTTGTAACAAAATGTCACAGGGAACGCTTTTGTTCATTCTGATTTGCATTTACTAATTTGCTAAAAATCTGTTTTTATAATATCCTTTAAATCAGAACTGTTATAAACTTTAAGTAGACTGCTCCATCACTCAACTGAATTTATGAGGAGCCTATACATGGGCTGGTTGCAATATTAATGACATATGCTCAAAGTGGACTTTCAAAATAATAGATGTTATGAAGTTGCCAGTCTCTAAACATAGAATGGGCCAGGTCATGACACTATATCCCAGCCACAAAGAACAGCTTCTGGTTGACATATGCAAGATACTGTTACCTAAATTGCATTCAGCACCCATGACCAGTCTTTCTTGCTATATATGTGTGTGTATATATATATATATATATATATATATATATATATTTTTGGCTGAACAATCTTAAGTGTATCTTCCTATCAGAGAAAAAATTACTGAGTAACTTCTATAAGATATCTTTATTTCTATAAGAGATTTTCAACTTTCAGAAAAAAATGAAATATTAAAATGAGCTATTTTTAAATGAAGTTGTTGTTAATAATAATTTAAAAGGATTAAGTTCACCAATCACCTGTCATTCATTCCTTGGAGCCCTAGCGACTTGCCATTACCTGCCCTTCACTGTAAGAAATGGGGTCAGAAAACTAGAATACAATGGATAAGAGATTAAGGTGGGCTGTGTGCTCTGAACAGCAGGGCCATCGCATTGTTGCAACTTTGCTTGTGGGAAGTAGGGGGAGGGAAGCCTGAAGAGAGGAAAGTGCACTTGAAGGAGGGCTTGCACACAAACTGCCTAAGATCGTTCAACAAGTAAAAGATAGCAGAAGGCCTGGTCATGGGTACTGAATGCAATTCAGGTAATAGTATCTTGCATGTGTCAACCAGAAGATGTTCTTATGGCTGGGAGGTAGTTTCATGACCTGGCCCATTCCATATTCAGTTGGGGTGGGTTCACCATTTTTTCTTTCAATTCTAAGAAATTTAGATTATTATATTACAAGTGATAGAAAACAATGTTTCAAGGCAAGAGAATTATAGGAATTAGAAAAATAATGCCAGCGATTCTTTAAAAAGTTCAACAGGAAGAGGTAGCAATAGCCACAGTACCTGTCAGGAAGCAGTGGCACTGGGATAGACAGTGATGGCACAACAAAGAGGAGGAGACAGAGCCCACAGGAAATCAAGGGAGTGAAGTGGGCAGGCCTGCTAACTGCAGTAATGTGAGGATTACTGTTTCCAGTTTGAGCAACTCCCACTTTTAACCCTGTGATACACATACACACATGCTAATATGTATACACATATATGCACACACACATATAACATGTCATTATATACTATAATTATATGTATGTGTAATATATTATGTATGTATTATATATGTATACATTTTATATGTATCATATATGTATATTGGTTCACTGTTCCTGACTCCTCTAGCCCTGGTTATAATGTTGGGGCACTTTAGACCTCAGAAAATAGAACCCCTCTCTCTGACCTTCTCATACCCTCCTTTCACCTACCCAAGGCAATTGCCATCTGACTGTGGGTCCTAAGACCCTCATTTCAGAGGAGATCCTGTCCCATACTCTGAAGGGAGGCATAATTCACAGAAAGGCCAAGAAGAATCTGGACAGGCCTTGCTAGGTTTAGAACATACCCTTTCAGGGCAGGTGGGGTGGCTTACGCTCGTAATTCCACAACTTTGGGAAGCCGAGGCAGGCAGATCACCTGAGGTCAGGAATTCAAGACCAGCCTGGCCAACATGGTGAAACCCCATCTCTACTAAAAATACAAAAATTAGCCAGGCGTGGTAGTACATGCCTGTAATCCCTGTTACTCAGGAGGCTGAGGCAGGAGAATTGCTTGAACCTGGGGGGTGAAGGTTGTATAGAGCTGAGATTGTGCCACTGCACTCCAGCCAGGGTGAAGAGTGAGATCCATCTCAAAAAAAATTAATAAATAAAAACACATACCCTTTCTGTCCAAATCACACTTCCCACTTCTACACAGTTACTAATCATGCCTATCCAGTAAGTCTCCATAAAATGCAAAAGAGGACAGGATTTGGTGCAGTGTGCCCAAGAAGGGTGTATTAGTTCATTTTCACGCTGCTGATAAAGATATACCTGAGACTTGGAAGAAGAGGTTTAATGGACATACAGTTTCACATGACTGGGGAGGCATCACAATCATGGTGGAAGGCAAGGAGGAGCAAGTCACCTCTTACATGGATGGCAGCAGGCAAAGAGAGAGTGCCTGTGCAAGGGAACCTTTATTTATAAAACCATCAAATCTCATGAGACTTGTTCACTATCACGAGAACAGCATGGGAAAGACTTGCTTCCATGATTCAATCACCTTCCAGTGGGTCTTTCCCACAACATATGGGAATTCAAGATGAAATCTGAGTGGGGACAGAGCCAATCATATCAGAGGGCATGGAGACCCTGAACCCCTTCTTCCATACCTCACCCTACTTTTTCTGTATCCTCTGTAACATCTTTTATAATAAACCAGTAAACTTGTTTCCCTGAGTTCTGTGAGCTGTTCCAGCAAATTATTTGAACCGAAAATTGGATTCAAGGGAACCCCAACTTGAAGTCGGTCAGCTCTGGAGGCCTGGATTTGTGATTTGTGTCTGAAGTGGGGACAGTCTTGGGGACTGAGCCCTCACCCTGTGGGGATCTCATGCTATCTCTAACTAGATAATATAGGAATTAAGTTGGAGGATGCCCAGCTGGTGTCCACTTCTTGGTGTAGGGGAAAACCCCCGTGCATTTGGTCCCAGAAGCTTCCTTGTGTTGAAGATTGTTGCTGTGGTAGTGTGAAAGCAGAGAATAAACACAGTTTGAATTTTTATTCTAAACAAACTAAGCTGGAGACCATGGTGAGGGAGGAGGTGTAGGGAGTAAGAAATAGTAGGTTTTGTTTAGTTATATAAAATACAATGTGCTTGTATAATGCTTGATGAAACTATGGTGTACAAACAACAAACAAAAAATTTAGGTCTCTGAGCATCATAGGCAAGAAAGTATATCAGCATATCAACCTTTCCAGTAAAAGGGAGGGATTGTCCAATAAATAAATCTTCGTAACTTATTCTTAGTCACATTTCTAGCAAGACTTCTGATCCCAAACTAATTGATCTGCCATCTCTTAACCTGCCAGTGGGGTTGGGGCTGTGCAGCCTTTGGAAGCAGCAGAGTGACTCTCACATCCTGGTTGTGGAAAAGCGTTCTGCAGCTCCACGTCTATGCACTATCACTTTGTGTCTCCTTCAAGTCCATGTCTCTAATACTTTCGTATGTTCACAGTGGATAACTGTCACACCTTACACCTCTCCTCTGACTGGTTTAGGTCTATGTATCCAACCATCTACATTATATATTCTTTATAACTTTCCTTCAGTTAGACTGTATTTTCTTAAGACTTGCAAAAACAACGGAACCATAAACAGTTTAAAATAAAAGACTGCAAATCAAGAGGCAGGAATGGCTTCAGGGTTGGCTTGATTCAGCAGTTCAATAGCGACATTAGACACCTAATTTCTTTCTGTTTCTTGCCCAGTTTACCATCCTAAGCTGGCTTTCTCTCATGGTCCCCAGATAAATACCAGGAAGTAACCATGATGCTCTGCTTTGACTTTGGGGAGAAAAACTTGAATTTATTCTCTTGTAGAGGATCGGGAAAGTGCCAAGGTTGTTGCAGCTTGACCTAATTCCTATTTCAATGACCCTGAGACAAGCTCCCTGTCTTCTGATGGTTGTGCTTTCTGGAAAAATGAAACCATTGCATTCCTAAAAGAGACTATCTTCTCGGTCTTACTTGCTGTTAATGATGATTTTTGAGTACTTTGATGAAACACATTGAGACTGCTTTCTAGTTTGTGCCAGCAAATCATGTGATGGCAAAGATTGAGTATGGACTAACTTCTCTTCAGACAGAATTTAACTGATTCATGTGAGCGATACTTTTTCCCATTCAGAGAAAGGAAGAGTTGCTTTTAGTAGCTTTTTCAGAAAAATAAAGAAATTTCAGACTGCATAAACCTTCATTAAAAGTTATCTCTAAATTCATTGGCCAAAAATGAGTCATGTGTCCAATAACAAAACAATAAATTGTAGCAAGAAATGGGATTTTCTGATTAGAGTAGGCTTTGTCTACATTTAACTTCTGGGTAGAGACAGACATCAAAATAGCCTCTCAGAACAACAAGAGCTATGTCAGGGAGGCAAGGAGCTGACCAACAGTTAGGGTGCTTATGAAGGCAAGGGATTTGGGCATTGAGAAGGCAACATCTAGAAAATTAAATAATAGGCCAATCTAACTTAATAAACCTAAAATTTTATGTTTTCCCACAGTTAGTCTTTCTCATCTTGGTCAGTGACAACACAATCCACCTAGTTCTACAATTGCAACAACAACAATAGCTAAAACAACTAAGCAACACTCTTCTATCATTGTATTGCTACTCTCATATGATTGTAAGCGAATCCACCTGGCTCCTGCTCTAATATACTGACACTTCCCCATTTAACCCCTTCTAGTAACATGTCATCTGTTACATGGTTTGTCATATGACTTCTTAACATGCTTCCACAAGGGTGCTGTGTGGTCCATTCTCCAAAGATCCTCTCGCTCCCAGATCTTAGGCATAGCCAGCAGGATCAAGATTTGAAAATAAGGACTGTGTAGAAGTGGACTCAAGATATAAATTATAGATTTGCCTGCTATTCTATCGCCACTACATGCAATAAATAAAAATAGCCTTGCCTTCTGTCTTTATGACAGATCTCCCATTCAAATGAAAATGTGTGAATAAATATTCTACCTGATGGGCACTGTTTTTCAAAACTGATCAAGGTAATAGATCATCTAAGTCTTTAAGTTATTTGATTTATTTGCTAACTTCATATGTAATGAAAGAAATTTTCTTTCTTCAGAAGAGTTTAACCACTACCAAATTGTAAAGCCATTCAAGAATGTCTACATTGATTGTAGCGCTAATATTATAAAACAAACAAAAACAAAACAAAGCAAACTCATTTAACTATATTCTTCACCAATTATTATACAAAAGAAAAACTTCTATCAAGGAAAATAACAACAGGTCATGAATGCTGACTAGACCATTAATATTCTAAGTTTCTATTCAAGTATTACAGTGAAACCGACTCCCTCTAGCATGTGTGTGAATTTCATTGATTCCACATCTCTTCCTGTTTAATGATGATGTCAAAATGATTCTTTATCAGTCTGCATTTTACTGACTATATTGTTATCTATCACTGTTATTGATGTTAGGAAATTGTAATTCTGGCTCTAGCTTTGTAAATACCAGGTATGTGATCTGGAGTGGTTTGTTAAGCTTTCCCAGACTTTAGCATATGTAATTGTTTACTTTCTTTCCAGTGTTCCGGTTGTTGTGAATAACTCAATAAACATCAGTTATGTTTACAACTAAGCAAACACTGAAATCCTTTGCAATTGTTTCATATTATTTTAAAATCGTATTTTTTTATCATTGGTATCAACTTTTTTACTCCTTGAGTTTTCTTATTCTTTTCTAGGTTTTCATCCTTGATTATGCTACTACAGGTCTACATTATTCCCCTTAAGAGCCATGTAACACCGGATGAGTAAGAGGAGGCTGAGGGAGAGAGGATCTCTTCACTTTGTGGGTGCTGTACTATACAATGTAGGTTTCTTTTAGAGGTCACTTCACTTTGTATTTTTCCAGCAACATTTCTTTTTCACTTGTACTGTTACTGCTGCATTTATGTTATTATTTCGGTAGTATTTTTTTATTTGTCCATAGTATAGAAAAGCCAAAGAATTGAGAAGAACCCTTCTGTATATTGGTTGAATAGTATTTTATGCACCTAAAGATATTTTCTCATTTAATAATTGAATTGTCCTAGAATATGGGCATCAATAGTTTGCAGTTACGTATGAGAAAGTAGGTTAAGAGAAAATAATTTGTTAAAGTGAAAATAGCCACATGCCCTGTGGCATGATTAGAATTTTAACTGTTTTGTTTGTTACAAAGAAAATACTCTTTTTATGACTCTGAATACTGGAAAGAGAGGAAGCACTTTGGTGTCTCTTCCATAAGGGTACTAATCATATGGAATCAGGGCCCCATTCTTATGACCTCATTCAACCTTAATTACCTTCTTTAGGCCGTATCTCCAAATACAGTCACACTGGGGGGTAGGGCATGAACATAAGAACTTTGAAGGGACACAATTCAGTCCATAACACACACTGACGGACATTTAAGTTTTGAGGCAGGAGATAGCAGGAAACATATAAGATAACTTTCTGGTTTTTGCCATGGTGTATTGCCATGACGTTTGTAAACTGGCATGTTGCCCATTGGAGTGTCTTTTTTTTTTTTTTTTTTGAGACAGGGTTTCGCTCTGTCACCTATGCTGGAGTGCAGTGGTGTGATCTCCAGCTCACTGAAACGTCTGCCTCCCGGGCTCAAGTGATTCTCGTTCCTCAGTCAGCTGAGTAATTGGGACTACAGGCGTGCACCATCACACCCGGCTTAGAGACAGGGTTTCACAATGTTGCCCAGGCTGGTCTCGAACCTCTGACCTTAAGCATTCCACCTGCCTCAGCCTCCTAAAGTGCTGGGATTACAGGCATGAACCACCATGCCTGGCCAATTTGAGTGACTTTATGTTAATAAGCAGTGAGGGTCACTAAAGGTCATTTTTGTCCCATCTTCTGATTTCCACAGGCTTCTTCACTGCGCCCTGTTTTGATCAAATCCTGCTGGGATCAGCGAGGTTGCCAACAGGGTAGGGTCCAGCGCTGGAAAAATAAGGCTTGCTGATCCCCTACCTATAAAAGCCTAATATACCTCTGTCTACATATCTATCTATGTCTATCTCTCTATCTCTCTCTCTCTCTCTCTCTCTCTCTCTCTATATATATATATATATATATATATATTTTTTTTTTTTTTACTGCTCATGGGTTTTGTGTTCTATCTACTTCAAAGTAATCAAAATATTCTTTTTTTCCCTTCAGTTGCAACTTCGGCATTTTTGTCTAAGGTCCAGTTTGAAAAATATTTTCGCCCAATCTGTTCAGTTTTCTTTCTCTTAGTAGTCCTTTTTGAAGACAAGTTTCTTGTTTTGACGAAGCCCAATTTATCTGTTTGTTCCTTTATAATTCATACTTGGTGCTGTATCTAAGAAATAGTTGCTGAAACCAACGTCACAAATATTTTTGTTCTAGAAGTTTTAAAGTTTTATTTTGTTGTAGAAGTTTTATAGTATTGTTACCAAAATACCAGTGATTTGGTCCAGGTCCTGCTGCTCCCGGCACAGAAAGCCAATGACAGAGACAATGAGTATTGCCAAGGAAGAAGCCTTTACTCGGTTGCTGCAGCCAAGGAGATGGGAGCACAGTCTCAAATCCATTTCCCTGTTGGACTAAAACTAGAAGTTTCTATAGCAGGGAAGAAACGTAACAATGTGTAAGAAAACAGAAAGAAGGGAGAGGCAAGGAAGCAATCATGATGAATGAGAGGTCCAGTGTCTCATTGTCTGGATGTGGTGATGTGCTGAGTTTTAGTGCTTTGATACTTTTTTTTTTTAGAGGTCCAAAGGTCCTTTCCTAAAGAAGGAACTCAGATAAAACAAATAATAAGTTTTGACCTTTAAGAAGAAAAGGGTCAATTTCTGCGCTTATCAAAAGAAAAAAAACCTATCTGTGGGACTAATAGGTCAGTTTCAGTTTTAGGTGTCACATTTAGATCTATGAATATTTTAGTTAATTTTTACATATGGATTAAGATTTGGATTGCATATAGATATTCAATGATTTAGTTGTACATACATGTATATACATATGGATCTACTTCTGAATTTCTGTTGTTTTTCTTTGTCTATTTTTTCAATTTTTGAGCTATTTATCACTCTGTCTTGAAGACTGCAGCTTTATAAGAAAGTTTTGATATCAGACATCTTGCAACCTTGTGAAAATCACTTATTTATTCTAGCAGGTTTTTTTTTTTTTTTTTTTTTGGTATATTGCATTGGGTTTTCTAAATAGGTGAGCAAGTCATCTGCAAAAAACACAATTTTCCTCCATTCTAAACATGTTAACGTTTCTTTCCTTGCCTTATTGAATTGGTTGGAACCTCCAGTTACCATGTGGAATAGAAGGGGTGAGAGAAGACATCTCTATTTGTTTCTGATCTTAGGAATTAAACATTCATTCTTTCATGTTAAGGATTCTTAGTTGCAAGTTTTTAAAGATGCACTTTTTAAAGTTGAGAAAGACGTATTCTATTCTTATTTTGTTGTGAGTTTTTATTATGAAAGGATGATAATTTTTTTCAAATGATTGCTCTACATATCTCAAAATTAGCATAGTTATATTTTCATTTTTGGTTTTTAAATGTGATGCATCATATTGATTGATATTTTACCATTAAACCATCCTAGCTTTTCTATAATAAACCCCAATTAGTTGCAATACCTTATCCTTCATATATAATCATTAAATCCACATTGTTAAAAATTGAAGTAGTACTTTTGCGTCTCTGTTCATGAGAAATATTGTTCTGTAGTTTTCAGTAATGTATTTGCAGTAGTGATATGAGGGTAATGAGGCCTCAAAGGATGAGTTTAGGATGCATTCCATCCTCTTCCATTTTCTGCAAGGTTACCACAGAATTTGTATTATTTATTCCTTAAATTTAGGATAGAATTCACCAGTAAAACCACGTAGGCCTGAAATTGTCTTTATCAGGTTTTACTGCAGTGTGTTTAATAGATTTGGGGTTTCAGATTATCTATTTCTTGGTCAGTTATCTTTGGCAGTTTGTGTCTTTCAACGCATTTGTGCATTTCATCTAAATTATTCAATCTGTAGCAAATGGCTTTCATGTGTTTTTACTGCATTTTTAATACATGTAGAATCTGTTGTAGTGTTACCTCTACCCCTGATATTGCTTATTTTTGTATTCTATTTTTATGCCTTATCTAGTCTGTATAGAAGTTTATTGATTCTATTGATCTTCTCAAATAATACATTTTCAGTTGTCTTGATTTTCTCTATTTTGGTTTTGTACTTCATTTATTTTTCTGCTTTGGTTTATATAATTTTCTTTCTCTTGCTTTCTTTGGGTTTGATTTTCTGTTTTTAATATAGGTTTTTAAGGAGGAAACTGAGGTTATTACATTTTGATATTTCTTTCTTCCTAATATAAGTGTTAAGTGTTACAAATTTTCTCTAAGTCCTGCTTTAATGGCTTCCATTGATTTCGGAAATGTTTTGTTTTCATTTTTCTTCAGTTCAAAATATTTTCTTTTTTTCTTTAATCTTTGAGTTATTAGAAGTGAGTCAGTAGTTCCCAAATATTAGCCCATCTTTCAGGGATTTTTCTTTTCTATTTCTAATTTAATTCTACTGTGGAAAGAGAACATAATCTGGCATGAAAAACATCTTAAATTTATTGAAATATGTCTTATCCAATAATATGGTGTAACTTTTTTATTTTTCTCTGTTCAAGATTCTTTATTTTGCTATTGCTTTTTGCAGTGTTATATAAAAACAACTGGGTCAAGTTGTTAGCATATGTTGTCTAAGTCTTCAATATATACTTATTTTGCATCTACTTGTATCATTTTTTGAGAAACAAGTATTCAAAGCACAAAATCTAATTGTTGATTTGTCTATTTCTACTTTTAATTCTGTTATTTTTGTTTAACATATTTTGTGTGCTTCATATATTTTAGGTGCATATATATTTTTAATTATTGACTTATTGGAGATGGTATGATTCTATGTGGTATTATTTTTATGATCTGTTACACAGCTCTGGAACATTTCTCAGTCTAGGACCAATTATTCCCTTTTATTGAAACAAGGCTTATTTGTAAACTTCACCCACCCACATTTTTGTGAATTACAGGTTTTCTCCTTTTGGCTGTTGGGAGTAGGGACTATCTCTGGCCTTGTGTGAGTGGCAGATGCTATGTTTATTTTTTTGCTTGGCTCTTTTCCAGAACTAAGGTATTTTTCTCAAATGCATTTACTGATCAATTTTCTGCCAAATCCTTGAGGGAAATCTGCTGCAAATCTTCAGGTTCTCTCACTGTGTGGTGCTATCTGCTCTAGAATTTTGTCTCAGAATATTTGCTAGCCTGGTTTCCCCAGACTTCCAGCTCTATCTCTTCAAGTTAGCAAATTTGCCAGACTGTGCAGATTCCCCCATCCTGTGCCTGAAAATGCTCTCAAAACAATAAAGCAGGCACTACGGGATAACATCATTTGTTGATTAGGTCTCCTGGCTCACTGTCTAGCTTTGTGTGACTCTTGTGGTGGTTGATTTGAAAACAACCCCATAGTCCAATAGACTTGTCTTTTGGATAAACATAGAAATTGACCTTTCTGGTCTTAAGGCTTGAAACTCATGTATGTTTATCTGAGTTCCTTTCTCAGGAAACAATCTTCAGTTCTCTCAGAAAAGTATCAAAGAACTGAAACTAGATCACTGCACCAAATGCTGGTTCCCTTATTCACCATGATTGCTTCCTTGCCCCTCCCAAGTTTGTTTTCTTACATATTGTTACATTTCTTCCCTGCTATATAAATCCCTGGTTTCAGTCAGCCAGACGGATTTTAGATTGATCTCTTATCTCCTCAACTGCAGCACCCAATTAAAGTTTTCTTCCTTGGCAATACTTCCTGTCTCAATGATTGGCTTTCTGTGCGGAGAGCAGCAGGACCTTGACCAAACACCTGGTGTTTCAGCAACAGATTTTCCTCTTCTTACATAATTGCACTAGCCAGGAACTCCAATAAAATTATGAAAAGTAGTGGTGACAGAGGACAACATGGCCTTACTTCAATCTTAGGAAAAGTGCATTTTTTATTATTTAGTAGCCTGTCAGCTGTAGGTTTCATTGTGGATGTCTTCTACTATATTAAGGAACTTCTCTTCTAGTTTTGATTAATCAAGATTTTGAACAATCATGGATGTTAAATATTTAAAAATGGTTTTTTTCTTCATTTATAAGATAGTCTTATGATTTTCTCCTGTAATGTCACTATACTGACATTGAATAGTTTCAAACATTCAACTAAACTTGCACAACTTGATTAAACTCTGTCATGATGTATTATACGTTATAAAACAATGTGAACAATATACTAATATTTTATTAGTTATTCTGTATGTATGTATACATTGTTAACTTTATGAGTATGTAATTCTGCTCACCTGTAATGTCAGATTTTTGTGTAAGTTAGACTAGTCTCATATAATGAAGTAAAAATTCTTTTTTTTTTATCTGAAGAAAGTGTGTATAAGGCTTCTCATTCCTCTAGTGTTACCTTGTATTTGGGACACTGTTTTGGTTGTGAAAGTTTTGCTTTATTGAGTAATCCTGTCTTACTTTCTGCTTTAAGTTTTCTCTATGAGATTGCACTTCAAAAAGGTTCACTTTCTGTATGTTTTGCCATACACAGAGGTAGACTCCTGTTCTTTTGTTCCTTATTCCCCAATGCATACCATCATTGGTGGTTCATGTACAGTTTCCCATTTCCACTAGTAATACGCAAGAGTTAAACGTACTTTTTGAAAGTCAATTTATATTTAAAAAATGATAGTTAATAGATAAACAGTGAAATACAGAACGAATTAGAGGGTAAGGCCTTGAAAATTTTTTTTTGTTTGTTAGAGGCACCAAAATAGATGAGTAGCCAGTGCCTTGTTGAAATACAGTACGTTCAATCCACTGTTTTTAAATTGAATAAGTGAACAATCTAGAAAGCAAATCTTTTCTAAATTCTTGGGTTAGAGGTCATGTATTTCTAGTTAAACCTTAACATGTAAATAAAACATTTTATAAACTGGCTGTCTAACATTTTGAATAATATTCAAATATACTCGTAAAATAGGCATGAGTAGCAGATTCTTCATGTAAAACTGAACCTATTTAAGAAGGATTTTATGAAAACATTAGTTGGCTGTTGGATTCTACCACCACAATCGGACTACTACCAGCCCCAAGATTACCCAGCTTACACTCTCTTGTATCTACCTGTTCATCCTCCTCATAATTAGGAAGCAGTTGTTTCTGGCCTTCTCCCACAGCAACTGTTAACTGCAAATGGGATATAGAAGATCAAGAAAAGTAAAAGATTGCTTTGTGCCGGTGACAGGATACCATTAGTCTTATAGAGATATAGTATCTACCCTTTACATCAGAACTTATAATTGATTTATTTCTGTCAGATGGTGAGTCACTGTCTTCGGCCATTCAGACAGCTTTAACCAAAACAACATAAACTGGAAGGCTTATAAACAATAGAAATTTATGTCTCACAGTTCTGAGAGGAATTTCAAGATAGAGGTCCTGCCTGTGTTCTAGTGATGCCCTCTTCCTCACTGTCTTCCCACAGTGACCCACATGGCACAACTGGCACAGGGTCTCTCTAGGTCTGTCTTGTAAAGGCATTCATCTCCTTTATGAGGGCTCCACTCCCATGGCTTAATCACATCTCAAACGTCCCACTTCCTCAGATCATCAACTTGGGGGTTAGGATTTCAGCATATGGATTTTTGGGAGACATAAATATTTAATCCATCTCAATAAGGGGCTTATAATTTTCTTTTAGAATAAAGTCATGAGTATATGAGTAGGCATATATCCAGTTATAGTCCATGGTCTCTCTATATCAAGATCAAATATTAATAATCAAGTGATGTGTTTAAAGCAATTTGAGTTATTAATGAACAGCTATGTTAGGTTCTTAACTATATGACTTCCTTTACTTCTAAATTAGACAATATAAAATGAAGGTATATACATCAACTCCAGCCTCACTTTTAAATGAAGTAGGAGAATGATTACTAGGGCTTTCTTTTGCAATGTTATTTATTTTGCCTTTAAACCCATTTGTGCCTAGTGTTTCATTATTGGAACACTAAGCTTGTGGGAGTTATTTTTATGCTACTGCTCAAGCTCATCACCAAGGTCTGATTTTTCGCAAATAAAATTTGCAACCTCTGGCATAAATGGGTTAAGAATTATACAGGGGAAGGAAAACCTGAGCGACAGTTATATGGTGATTTAAATATTTATTTAAAAAATCAATTATTTTATTTCAAATTCATGCATAAATTATTTATTTAACTGAGTTTAAAACCCAGGAAATGTAAAATTAATTGAAGCAGTGATATGTAAATGTTAAGCCTCCACAAATTATATAATAAGATTGTTTTTTCTTTACATAAGCCCCAATGGTTGAGAAGAAAAATACAATAAAATAAATAACATTCAACTGAAATATCCCATGGGAGAGGTAGCATTTTATTATTTCTGTTTAATTTAAATATTTGATACCTTTTTTTCTCATTCTGTAAGTTAATAAGGCTGGAAGCCAATTGGATTGAAAACAATCTTTTCAAAAATCAGAGCACAAATACTTTTCAACAACAAATATTACACATAATAAATGTGATTATCTTGAAAATTGATACAAATGTGGACAGCTTATGTGGAATTACATTTTACTAGCTAAATATACAGTAAAATATCCACAGAGGTGGAGTACCAAGGGTGCCATTACAGGCTGGGGAGTCTACAAGTGACTACAATATTATCAACTTGAGGGAGAATATAAAATTCAGCACAACTTTAGATTTGGTTAATTTTATTTTTATTTAATTTATTTACTATTTTTATACTTGCGCAGTAAGTCAAAAGATTCTTGCAGCATAATATTGTGATGAAAAATGCTACAACAAAAAGAAAATACTGCCTCATTTAAATATTTACAGAGTAACCTTTAGAATTAACATTTTTTTTAAAAAAGTCCGTGGCTCTTGTGACACTACTCTTATTTTAAACTTCTATGTTAATGTAGTTCATAGTCACAGAGAAGTTGCAAGAATAACCCCATGATTTTCCACATACCATTGACCCAGCTCCTCCAAATGTGAATATTTTACTGCATGAGCTTTATTATTCTGACCATCCATCCATCCATCCATCAATTTGTCCGACATCTCACTCTCTCCCTCTCTCATTAATAATCTGTCTTTTTTATTTTTTCTAAACTATGCGAGAATAAGTTGCAGGCTCACTTTCTGTTTACCTTAAATACTTTAGTATATTTTACCTAGGAACATGAGTGTTTTTTCATAAAACAATAAAATTATAAAAATCAGGAAACTAACACTGAAATAATACTATCAACCAATATGTAGGCTTTATAAAAATTTCTGTCATTGATTAACAAATGCATTTAAAGGCAAACTCACTTTTTCAATTTTCTTTTAATTAACTTCTATTTTAAATGTTCTCTTTTATTTTCAGGAATTTAAAACTTTTTTCTGTGTAGTTATTTTGGTAACTGGAAACTTTATCAGAATAATACAGTTCTGCATGGCATCCTCATAGTACATACCAGCTAAGATTCATGTTGTCAATTTTGGCTGCGTTAAAACTTTCATTGTTCTTCATGCACCTTGTTTCCAACTCAGGATTTTTCTGTCCTTTAGAATAACCAGGTCACACACAGATTTTGGGAGGTAGGAAGTTTCAGTGAATAGCCTTTTTTTTTTTTTTTTTTTCCTATCTAGATTCTGAATACATAAAGAAATACAAGCAGGCTGGGCATGGTGGCTCATGCCTGTAATCCCAGAACTTAAGGAGGCAGAGACAGGCGGATTACTTGAAGTCAGGAGTTCAAGACCAACCTGATCAACATTGGTGAAACCCTGTCTCCACAAAAAAAAAAAAATTAGCTGGGCATTGTGGTGCATGCCTGTAATCCCAGCGCTTTGGGAATCCATGGCAGGCGGATCACTTAAGGTCAGGAGTTTGAGACCAGCCTGACCAACATTGTGAGACCCCATCTCCACTAAGAATAAAAAAATTAGCGGGGTGTGGTCACATGTGCCTGTAATCCCAGCTACTCGGGAGTCTGAGGCATGAGAATTGCTTGAACTCAGGAAGTGGAGGTTGCAGTGACCTGAGATGGTGCCACTGCACTCTAGCCTGGGCGACAGAGCAAGATTCCACCTCAAAAGAGAAAAAAAAAAAAAAAATTGAAAGAAATATAAGAAGATTAAAGAGAGCAATGTGTCACCTTTTAATTAATGGAGACTACTCTGGGGAATATGGACTTAAATTTATTAGTCACTGAACTTCTAATAAATGTCCCAGAATTAGGAAAGCCTAATACTCTAATAATAGGCAAAGTAGGACAACTACATGCCTTTTTGTAAGGGGGAAGTCCCTTTAAAACCTATCACATGGCCTTTTGACACCTTGGACATAAAACACTAAACATTTTAGAAAACTTTTTTTTTAATTGTAATTAATAGCTGGACTGAATTTGCAAGGAATTACACATCAAATATGATTCTGCTGAGGAGAAAAATCACTGGAATGGTAAATAGACCAAAAATATTTATCCAGAACAGAGAAAAATTCACAGAAAAGCAGATGTAATAAAGAATGTGATTCTATTGTTGATGCTTGACTACTCATAGATTCCAAGCTCCACTTCTCCTACTTTCCCTTTTGCCCCATAAGTCATCATAGTAATTAGAAAGTTCAGAAGCTCCTTCTTTGAATGCCGCAAAGGAACTTCAAACAACACAAATTGTGCTTGTGAGCCCTCGCCTCAGGCCAGACCCCAGCCATAGGCAAAACAGAGCCACGGCATCTTTCTTTCAAATGAACCTCCACGAGAGTGTCACGACTTCATAGTCTCCTTTTCTGAAAGCATGGTCTTCAAAAAATGATGCTGGGAAAACTGGAATTCTACGTGCAAAAGAAACTGGCCTCTTACCTTACACTTTATACAAAAATTAACTCAAAATGTACTGAAGACTTACCTGTAAAATTTAAATTATATAACTCCTAGAAGAAAACATAGAAGAAAAACTTTTTAACATTGGACTTGGCGATGATTTTTTGGATAATGACACTGAAAGCACAAACAACAAAAGCAAACAGACAAATGATACTACATCAGAAATAAAAATGTCTGTGTATAAAAAGAAAAATCAACAGAATGAATAGAGAACTCAAAGGATGGAAGAAATATCTGCAAATCATATGTCTGACAAAGGCTTAATATCCAGAATACATAAAGCAATCCAAAATATATATTAGCAACTCAACACCAAAAAAAAGATAACTAGATTAAAAACTGGGCATTTGTCCAACGAAGATATTCAAAAGACCAGCAATCACATGAAAAGGTGTTAAAAATTATGATTCATTAGATAAATGCAAATCAAATAAATGCAAATCAAACCATGAGACACTACCTCTCACCCATTAGAATGGCCACCGTCAAATAAACAGGAAATAACAAATGGTGATAAGGATGTGGAGAAATTGGAACACCTGCACACTGTTTGTGGGAATGTAAAGTGGTGCAGCAGTTGCTGTGGCAAACAGTTTGGAGGCTCTTTTTTAAAAAAGTAATGGTAGAATAATCATATGATCTGGTAATCCTATTTCTGGGTATGTATCCAGAAGAATTGAAAACAGAATCTCAAGGAGATTATTTGTGTAACAATTTTCATTGCAGTATTATTCACAATAGTTAAGAAAAAGACAACATGCTAAGTGAAATAAGTCATACACAAAAAGATAAATAGTGATTGCACTTACATGAGGCAGTTAAAGTAATCAAAATTACAGAAACAGAAGGTAGAATGATGGTTGCCGGGTTCTGGGAAAGGGGAAAATGGGAAGCTGGTGTTCAATGAGTACAGAGATTCACTTTTGCAAGATGAAAAAGTTCTAGAGATCTTCGCACAACAATGTGAATATAGTGAACATTACTGAGCTTTTCACCACAATTAAGACAACAACAGCAACAATTTATGTGTCAACATGATAGAATATATCCTTAGGTCCCACAGTGCTTATGGTCTGCCCAGGTGGCTTCTATCTGAGGTTTGTGTTGGGTGGATCACCATCATAACTATCACTTCAACCAGGAGAATTTGATTGTTACCTACCAGGTATCAAGTACTGTTCTAGGTTTGGAATTTATTCTGTTAAACCAGGAAATTCTCTAAATCTTTTGAGAATATACCATCAAACTTGTAACACTATACTTAGAATTCCTCTTTCTTGACCTGTTTGACAATCTTAATCCCTCAAAATTTCAAAGCTCCTACTTCTTCTGAATTGTATCTTTGCTATTTCATACTCTCTTTTGCAATTCTTTACTTTTAAACCAATGCACATTGAACAAATTATTTATGTAACTACTGACTTTAGGTGTTGCAAAAAAGCATTTAGTTACCAAAATTATAAATAGAAAGTTTTAGGAAAACTAACAACAACAACAACAACAACTTTTCTCAAGGTAATTAGTGTTCACCAAAAGGACTTTAATCATTCACAAAATATCATCCATGCTCTTGAATTTTGAAGATTTTTAGTAAGAAATGACATTAAGCTCTCTTTTTGTTTCTTTTCTCATCTTTGTTTAGATACATCTGTGATATCACAGCAATTGTAAAACAAAACGCTTGTCTTGACATATTGCATTAATGGGAGAGAAAGTAAGCAATTAAATTTTAAAAATTAATTTCACTATATAACAAGTATATAAGGAAATAAAATTACATATCAATTTTAGAAAACATTGAGGAATCCCTTTCCAAAAGCATATTTGTGTTAAAACCACAGCAAGTAAAGAGCCATTCATTGAAAAGAAACAAACAAAAAACACTGGAAAATAGTTTATAAGAAATGTATAAAGTTTTAATCGTATTTTGGAAATATTGGAAACTTTTGTAGCTCCTTTTCTGAATTTTCAACATTTTATTTAATGAATCTGTATTACCCCCTATAATGTAGAAGTTTACATTTAAATTATAAAAATATATTAAAACATTATAATTTAACTGCTACTGTTTTTGACAAATACAATTCCTTGTTAACAATGCTTAGATATTAACGATGTTTTATTTGTCAGAGTGCATTATTAAATGCATGCTTATCCATGCCATGTATATGCAAAATAAGACTTTATTTCACAGGAAATCTTAGAAAATCTGGTTTTTCTGAAATTTCTGTTACAAGAGTCATTTATTGTCTGATATGCTTGGCTTGTCCAAAAGGAATTTCCTATTGGAAAAGACAAAGTGGGCCTTTATACTAGGCCACCACTGCTACTGCATATACATTGTGATTCTTCTTTTTTTTTTTTTTTTTTTTTTTGAGACGGAGTCTCGCTCTGTCACCCAGGCTAGAGTGCAGTGGCTGGATCTCAGCTCACTGCAAGCTCCGCCCCCTGGGTTTACTCCCTTCTCCTGCCTCAGCCTCCCAAGTAGCTGGGACTACAGGCGCCCGCCACCTCGCCCGGCTAGTTTTCTGTATTTTTTAGTAGAGACGGGGTTTCACCGGGTTAGCCAGGATGGTCTCAATCTCCTGACCTCATGATCTGCCCGTCTCGGCCTCCCAAAGTGCTGGGATTACAGGCGTGAGCCACAGCGCCCAGCCTGTGATTCTTCTTTAGTAACCTTGTTCTTCCATGCAATACAGTGTACCTTGAAATCATATTTTTAAGTTATGCCTTTATCTTTACTGAAGTGAATTATGCTTTTAAATTAATGAGCTAAAAACAGCTGAAGGACACTGACAACAACATGCCTTCACTGGTTTAGCACCCCCGATGTGCCAACAGTGGGATCACATTATTCATGTGACAAATGTCCTCTCTTGAAGGTTTCTAAGGATGCTTACTTCCAGATTTACTTTTTAAAGTTTGAGTAATACTATCTAAAATCTATCAGCAAAATATTTAGTTTTAGATATTATTCAAAATGTGGATCAAAGAATAGAAGCTTATTTATAAGTCCTTCTTGTAATTAGTATGTATCTGCTTTTTTATTGCAGTTTTTTCTCTGAAATTATTTTATATAATAGATCAGCCAAATTAATTCACATTTGGTATTAGCAAAAATAATATTTGAATTGTATATTGATATAAGAGATTAAAGGAGTATTTTACACTTGAGAAATAAGGACATTTTCCTCAGCTGAAAACATTGTAAGTGACAGTAGAGAATTAATTCAGATGTTAATTCATTTATTGATTTTTAATTGACTCAATAAATACTAAATGCTGCATCATTTTATTTTTCAAAAGGAATCTTCTCATTAAGAATATTAATTGGAAGATAGTCAGAAATTGTTTTAGCATAAATGCTGGTCATATATTGCTCTGAACTTATATAACCAATATACAGAAACAAGAGACAAACACCAAATATGTTATACAACTGATCTTCTAGCAATAAAGCTTCTGTAGAGAAAACAAGCCCTCTTTCAATAGATTCATTATGACTAAGAGCATTTTAGAAATGGCGAAACAGGAAATTGTGCACTTTCCCCTCATAAACTATAATGCAACTTTCATGACTGAGTATCAGTGAAATCCTTTTGATATGACTGAATATGCAAAGTTCTGCTGTTATAGCTGTTTGAGGTAACTATGTGAAGTTAGAACTATCTCTGGTGATGAAAATGATTTTCATTATACTTTCATATATAAAACTATATTGATGGATATTATCATATATTCATTTTTCTTAATGAATCCACAAATATTTATAAAGAGCTGACTATGCAAAATTACTGTGTAAATATCATGGTTTAAATTTGAGCAAAGCAGACAAGATCCAGCCAGCCAAGGTCAATTTGGCCATCAAATTGACACCATGAATTTCTTTTGAAATACAATGTCTCATTCAATCCCATCCTACATGTGTGTAGAGGTGTGCTTGGGAGAAGGTAGATGCTATTCCCTGGGATGCTTTGTGCTAGGGAGGCAAATCATATCTCATATATGGATGCCATATATGGGGGAGGCATGGTGGGTGGTGGACTGACTGTTGGTGGCAACATTGCTATTTCTAAAGTGTCTTGATGAACTAAAGTGGAGGGATCTCCACAATATGTGCCTATGGGTGTCAGTCTTATCATGTGTGTCAATAATTTACTGCATTGGAATTCAGTCACAGTTATGGCACAAAAGGAAATGTCCAACCGAACATACTGCTAATGAAGGTAGAGTTGGTCCCAGAAAATAGTGGATGCCGAGATAAGAAATCTGGGAGCAGCTGCTTTTACCACCACTGGTTCCCCAGGAACACATGGTGGAGACCTAGGTGGTGGAGGCACAGTGTTTGGAAAACAAATGAATGAGAGCAACTCATTCCTAGAAGCAGACAGCTACATACTAGAGCTTGTCTAGGTTGTTGTGGAGGAGGTACCAATTCAATAATTTTGTAAGTCCTACTTTTATCTTGCCATATAAGTTGATATTAAGACCTCAGAATATGAAGAAAGTTGGGTTTTGTATTAATGACCACCCTGCTGTATACTTAGTTTTACAGCTGCACAAAGATATTTTTTGTGCAAATATGTTACAAAGACTGGCAAAAGGACTTTCTCATCTCTACCATGTATACTCCGCATCTGACCCCACTTCTCCATCTTCACTTGGTCTTTCTGCCACAGTATAGTGGGCTTTTATTAACTTTTTGCCTTGGTTCATTTTGTTCACACTCTTCCACATTCTTCTGCCATCTTCTCCACAACTGCAGTTTCTTATTCTTTCAATGGCAACAGAAAAGTGAGCGATGCCTTGATTCCTGGTGCCTTTGTTCATGATTTTTTCAATTTAACTCATATGTTTCAAAGCAGAGACCCATAATCAACTGAGTCCTTAATACATGTAAAAATGTAAAAAGGTTACTTTGAAACCACCAACTCCTTGTCTATCATGAATCTTATAAGATAACCATGAAGCAAATACCTTGGAGGTTAGTGCATATGCATGTAGTTGATTTGGAAGGACTGATATGACCTGAGACTCATCTGTATCCGTGTGGACAACAGCCATGGCATGGCCATGTTTTCTTTTATTCTTCTAATTTGTATTGTTAATTTGTACTCTGTGTCTTTGAAATAATATTATCAATTTTATAATTGCCAAATCTTTATCTTATAGAAGAGCCCAGCCTTAGAAAAATGTTGAATAGTATAATGATCCAAAATAATTGGTTTGGTGTATTTGCATTGCAACACTATCTAAGCACACCAATATATGCATATCAGATTAGATAAATCCAGTTTTTTTCTGGGGATGTATGAAGAAGAAAATGAATTTGGAAATAGTGAGACAGATAATTGCCAGAAAGTTTATGTTTTAGTATTGTTTTGTGCTTATCTACCCATAAAGAAAATTGAAATTGACTAGTAAAAATAAAATTCCAATACAATTAGATAATTGTAATACAGCATATAAATACAGAATAAGCCATATGCAAAGTTTGGTAATTTAAATAGAACTGTTGTACAAACACTACTGTTGTACCAACAATGACTCTCAAATAGTTTTCAATCCAGTTACCTCACTTTCATTAAAGATTCTTCATTTTTAAACTTTTCTTTAAATTATTCTCTAATGAAATCAAATCTGTGTAAGTTTAGTAAGGCTGCCATAACAAAGTACCTCAGACGTATTAGCTACAACAGTAGAAATGTATTTTCTCACTTTTCTGTAGGCCAGAAGTCTGAAATCAAGGAGTGGGCCGGGTTGGTTTCTTCTGAGGTCCCTCCTTGACTTGTAGATGACCATTTTGCCCTATGTCTTCAGAAGGTCTTCCTTCTGTAAATGTTAGTGTTCTAATTTCCTCTTCTAATACGTTGAATGAGAACACATGCTAATTACGTCATTTTAATTACCTCTTTAAGTACCATATCTCCAAACACAGTAACATTCTAAAGTACTGGGCATTAGATTTCAATGTATGAATTTTGGGGGAAACAATTCAGTCTTTAACAATGATATATGCATATTTTAAACTAAAGCTTAAATGCATGAATTCTACAAGCACATATATAACATAAGATCATGTGTGAATGTGTGTATATTATATATATCTACACAAACCCTGAACTGAAATCCATTAGGTAAAGAGCAACTACTAGACCAACAATGTCACAAAACAATGTAAACTTAGCTAGAAGACAGAATATAAAATTTTCAACCTACTATGCAAATTGTGTTATAGATGACTAGATGATTATTCTATTTTAGTTGGACTTATTATCCTTACGTTTTGAAAATTCTGATAAATATTAAATAATTGTAGACATAACACTCTCTCAGTAATTTTGAATTTATTGTTAAGGATTGGATCTATGTTTCTCTGAAGACAAATAGAACTTGATGACTGAGTCTTAAACTTTGCGATGTTAATAGCATCTTTTTCAAAATGATATGTACTTTATAGTATCAGAGAAACAAGAACGTTGACAACTACTTTAGTGCTTTGCTTTCTCCTTTAAATCAGTTGTATGCCTACAAAGCTAGTCAAATTCCTAGTGAGATTATCTCCACAAATAGTTATAGCTTTTATTTTAGGCACATTATCTTTGTACTCTTGATAGAGTCTAAATTCTGTATTTAATTGCACCATAAATGTTAAAGAACTTCTTGTTCTATTAAAAGTTAATTTGTCATAAATTGAAAAGAATGATCAGTGTCCCCTGTGACAGAGTGAGGAAAGTCTGTTCTTCTCTACTATGGAAAAAAGTGTACATTGGCACTTTCTCTGTGTCCTCTGTAGGGCAATTATCAAAAGCTTTAAAATGAGCATATGCTTAGATCAAGAAATTCCAGCAGAAGAATCATTCTCCAGAAGTCTCATGCAAGTGTGTAGATGAGGAGATGATAGATAGGCAGATAGATAGATAGATAGATAGATAGATAGATAGATAGATAGATAGATAG
>NC_045440.1:50252343-50356548 GCF_002776525.5 Piliocolobus tephrosceles
TAGATAGATAGATAGATAGATAGATAGATAGATAGATAGATAGATAGGAAGAGAGAGATTTTGCCACAGTCCATTTTTGTTTGTTTGTTTGATTTTGATTTTGCTTTTTGAGACAGGGTCTCACTCTGTCGCCCAGGCTGGAGTGCAGTGATGCGATCTCGGGTCACTGCAACTTCTGCCTCCTGTGTTCAAGAGATTCTCCTGCTTCAGTCTGCCAAGTAGCTGGTATTACAGATGTGCACCACCACACCCAGTTATTTTATTTATTTATTTTTTTTTGTCTTGTCGAGATGAGGTTTCTCCATGTTGACCAGGCTGGTCTCGAACTCCTGACCTCAAGTGATCCTCTGACCTCAGCCTCCCCAAGTGCTGGGATTACAGGCGTGCCAGGCCACAATATTGATTTTAGAGTGCAAATTTAAAACAATTCAGTTTCCAAAGTAGAGGATAGGCTAACTAAACATCTATATACAATAACTATCTATGTAATAGATTGTCTTGCACTCATTAAAATTAAAATATCTATACATTTATAAAATATCTTAAGTTGTTTATTATATATTGTTAAATTAAAATGAAGACAGGTTAAAAACAAAACACTTAATACTTTCATACTATGTAGTCTAACACTACACCTACCTTTACACACAGACATACATATATACAGAAATATGTGTATTTGTATTTATATAATTATGCATATATGTGTGTATAGATGTGCGTTTATGTATTTATCAAGATAGCGCAAGAGAGAGATGGAGTTTGTTGAGCAAGGGACTATTTATAATTTTTAAAGGTTTTTTTTTTTTTTTATCTGCCCTCCCATTTGTTTTATAAAGTGTGTGTGCATGCACATGCTCTGGAATTACACTTGCACAATATTGTATGAAGAAAATGTACATGTCTGAAGAAATAAGTAAACATAAAGTTAAAACACTTCTTTATATTGGTGGCTGTTGGTCAATGGAGATTTATTACAGTAGTATTGACTTCCGAATGAATTGAGCCTATGTTCAAAATCCTCATCTTGATGTTGGAGCTGCGACTGATCTGATGCCTCTTATCACTTCCTGAGTTCCTTCTCGCTGTGAGCAAGCTATTTCTTACCTATAACAAGCTATTTCTTACCTTTAATATTTCACACACGCTATTGTTTTTTCATTGGAAAGCCTTTCCTATCTTTACACAAAACTAAGCTCTATCAATTATTTTTTCTTTCAAATAATATGTTCTGTCTTCAAAGAGTAGCTTACTGATTTTCCAATCTAAATTTGATTTCATAGTAATGATCTTATTTTTTAATATATGTTTTTGTTGTGTGAATAATTTGTTAAATAATTGCTGTACCCACTGGATTATAGACTCAATTAAGGTATGGATATGCCTCATATTCAGCATCAAATCCAATCTACCATATAGAAAACAATAAATGTGTATTTGTGGGGGAAACAATTAATGGAATAATTTTGTTAACTTCATGCTTGAAATTGCCTTCAGGCTGTGTTATAAACACAAAGAATTAATTGAGTATCAAGTATCTGATGTTCATATCTATTCATCTTGATCATCTAGCTAAGGAAGACACCAAACTTTTTCCTAACATGTATATGTTTCTAAAAATGGAATCATCCACAAAATATGAAAAGCTATCCTTAATTAGAATAATCACATAATTTTCCATAGGCTCTAAGTATAATTTCCAAAAGGAAGGTTCAAACATGTTTGGGTATATGCAATTTTGTTCCAGGAAGTGAATCATATTGCATGTTTTCTGATGCAACCATGTTGAAGGACCAAACACTAATTTGTATATTACATTCTGGAATATTTGTATTACTTTAAGCTTTTATATATGTAGCTACATATGTAGCTATGTAAAAATAAATAACTCATTAATATTTATATTTATCTGTTTGGGAAAGAAGCCATAGAAACTTAACATATAAGATAGACTCGTGGTTTCCTGTTGCTTGAAGGTTATTTGTAAACTCTGCAATATCTTTTTGGTTCTTCCAAATTACATTGTCATGTCCTAAGGCAATCTTTAAAACGGAGAAAAATAATACATAATTGCAACCATTATCCAAATATTTCAATATTGATCACCGTAGTTGGAATGTTACCATCACTATCTGTTGCAATTTTATAATTAAGCTAAAAATGTATTATTTTAAATTTCTCAAAAAGTGAGTACATTTTATCACTTCAAATTTCCTTCCAAGATAGTCAACTTGGTTTCATTATTTCTAGGTTATATAAGTTAAAATAAATATTTACATACATTTATATTGTTTAATATGTTCTATAGTAAAGAAAGTATTGAAAATTTCCATAGAACTTTATGACTGATTATGTTATTTGATAATAAAAGTCAATTCAGTAAAATCTTTTGTTGTGGCAAGTAAACCTGCCCCACAATTACAAAGAAGAAAACCATGTACACATTTAACTAAATTGTATAATAAAATATTTGGCCAATTTCTTGCTACCTTTCAAAGTTAATAATTTCGCAACAACTTTCATTATTACATTTTTTAAGCTTTAGCTTGTAGTTTTAGAAGAACTAGTCTTTTCTTAAATATATAATGATATAAGACATAGGCAAGTTCAAATGATATTTAAGAAGTGCCTATTAAGACCAAAGTTAGCAGAAGGTATGAAATAATAAAAATCAGAGCAAAAAATAAATTAAATAAAGGCTAAAAAAGTAACACAAAAGACCAAAGTTTTAAAAATACGTTTTCTTAAGAGATGTTATGGCACATATATACATATGTAACAAACCTGAACGTTATGCACATGTACCCTAGAACTTAAAGTATAATAAAAAAAAAAAAAAGAATAGATGAAAAGTGTTAAATTTTTCTAAAAAAAAAAAAAAGAGAGAGAGATGTTATAATTGTGACAGAATGATGTTCCCTATTTGGGAAAATGATCCAAAAAAATTCATCAGATAAAGCTAGAAGTACAGATGCCAGCAACAGTAAATCCTCAGAATCATCATTTGTAGGTAGTTATTTTACAGTAATAGAATGTTTGTTGTGATCACAGGCTAACATTAGCTTTACAATTCAATAAAAAACCTTTAGTGAAATCTCTACATTAAAAATTTTTCCAAAATTTGTAAAGGACAACATTATGTGATATGTGATTAAATCTTACAAATTGTAAATAATAAAATGTTTAAATGTTTTAAACAGGTATTTAGATGTGAGGCTTTTTTTCATATGATAGTAAAAGGCTGGATTATCAAAGCTTGAAAAATATTTAAATAACATGTATAACAAATTGCATACATGTTCTCACATATAGTATGACCTGATTTTTAAGTACCTTATATTTTCATTTCTCAAGTAGTTTTCAATTCAAATAGGCAATTAGGTATCTATTGACGAAACAAAAAAACAAAATCACAAAAAGCCTCAAAGTAATTTTTATGCCTGTACAAAAGTTAACATAAATCATATACTTGATTATGAAATGTAAAACTTTACAACTTTTTGGAGAAAACACAGAGGACAGGGTTCTGAACCTAGTGTTTGGTAAAGAGTTCTTCATGATGACACAAAAATCACAGGGCATAAGAGAAAAAGACAGGATAAATTGGACTGCATAAAAATGAAAACTAGTCTGTTAAAAAGATAAAAATACAGGATAAGTTTGGGGAGAAAATATTTGCAATCCACATATATGGCAAAGAATGCCTATGTAGAATGCATAAAGAACTCTCAAAACTCAACATTAAGAAAACAAACAATCTAATTACAAAACGGGCAAAAGTCATGAACCAAAGAACATATACAGATAGCAAATAAGCACATCAAAAATGCACAAAATTATTAGCCATGAGGGAAATACAATTTAACACTACAACAGGATATTAAAATATATCTATGAGAACAGCTGAAATTTTAAAATAGTGCAAACATCAAAAGATGGCTAAGATGCAGAGAAATAATCTCTCATACATTGCTAGTGGAAATGTAAAATAGTAAAGGCAGTCTAGAAGATAATTCAGGCAGTTTCTTTAAAAAAATCTATTCTTACCATTTTCTTACCAGCTATCATCATCTTGAGTATTCTCCCAGAGATATGAAAACATATATACATACAAAAACATTCACACTATTGTTCATATCAGCTTTGTCTGTAATAGCCAAAAGTGGAAACCCCTGAAATTTCTCCAGTAGGGGATTAAACAAGCTTTGATACATTTATAGCATGGAATACTATTCAGCAATGAAAAGTATCAAGCTATCAATATGCAATATGCAAACTTGAATGTACGTCAAGGACATCTATGCTGAGACAAAAAAAGTCAATATAACAGTTTGATTTTAATTGTATAAGAAAATATAGACTGGTGTTGTATATGATTCTACTGATAAAACATTCTTGAAATAACAAAATTATGGAGAAGGGGATCACATCAGTAGTTGCTAGTGGTCAGGGATTTAGGCTGGAGGGAAGAATTGGGTGTGGCTAAAAATGGGTAACGTGAAGGAGACCTTTGTGCTGATGGAATAGTTCTGTGTCTTAATTGCACTGGTGGTTATACACATCTACACAAGTGATAAAATCATGTAAAACTGTTCACATTTATTGTACCAACTCCAGATTCATGGTTCTAATATAATTACGGATGGTATAACCATACGGAGAACTTTGTTGGAGGGTGTATAAGACCTCTATCATCTTTGAAGCTTCCTATGGATCAATAATTATCCTAAAATTTAAAAATAAACAATGTAAAAGCAAATATATTGATTGTTTTGTCCAATGCTTTGGTTTTGTTTAAATCCATTTTCCTTCATGTTGTTCGAGCTTCTTTTTTTTTTTTTTTTTTTGATTTTTTCCAGACTGAGTCTTGCTCTGTCTCACAGGCTGGAGTGCAGTGGCGAGAACTCAGCTCACTGCAAGCTCTTCCTGCTGGGTTCACAACATTCTCCTGCCTCAGCCTCCCAAGTAGCTGGGACTACAGACGCCCATTACCACGCCCGGCTAATTTATTGTATTTTTAGTAGAGACAGGGTTTCACCGTTTTAGCCAGGATGGTCGTGATCTCCTGACCTCGTGATCCGCCTACCTTGGCCTCCGAAAGTGCTGGGCTTACAGGCCTGTGCCACCGCGCCCGGCCATGGCGTTCAAGCTTTTCTACCATCTTAGTTTCTTCTGGCTGCAGTTTGTGTTTCTTGTTGGCATTTGATTTCCACAGTTATTGTAGACTATCAATATTAAACGTTTCTCTACATTGGCAATTATAAAATACGACTTTGAGTTGCTGTGAATCCTGAGGGAAGGGAAGATTTGATTACACTCCTCCTCTCAGGATCACTGTCAGATGCAGCTTTCTAGACACTTGGTTCTTGCAGCCTTGTTGGATCTGCATTGCTGGCTATCTTCTTACCCAAGGTCAAGTACCTATACCTGTTCTGGTGCTCTAGGATGATGTTCATCGCCTGACTGGGAGACCACTGACCATTAAAGGGCCTGGGTTGTGAAACGTCCTGCATTTAAAATTACTGGCTGGCACTTAGTTCAACATAAGAACAAGGTCACACAACAAAAACTGAAGCATAGAATGTACCAGTTGACTAGGGAACCATCTCCTCACGATTTTCTTTCAATTTGAACAGAGTCTATGCCTTGTTTTTGATATTCCTTCCATCCTTCTTGGATGGTTACAGCTTTGTGAATCTACCTCATCCTCTTGAAATAATGCCACCCACATTTTTCATACTGATTCCCACCTTATTTCATATCAATTTTTAAGTAGTGAGATAATTCAGTAACATCGTGTTCCTTTTTAAGCTTTTTCTGTGCTACAAATTCTTCCCTCACAGCAGTGTTTTGATTAAAGTGTAGGAGGAAATGTTCTTGTAATTTACACTTTCAATTCTCAGGTACCTTATAAAGGAGATATCTCTTAAAATATTCATACTGTGCTTTTCAATTTTCAGTCTGTAGAATTTATAATCTGGCCTTTTATATAATTAAGTATTGTATGAATTTCTGAAGCCAAGGGTTAAAATGCCTCATTTAAAAAAAATTCACATTAATAATCTCATTTTATTAATGGGAACTTGCAGTTTTGCAACTGCATTGTACATGCAGAATGTACTGTTAACAATAAAACAATTCAAAAACTGTTCCTTGCCTGGTTTATTTCTGGTTACTTCGCACAATTTCTCAATTCTAACTCTAGGTTGACATAATTGAAAAGTCATGTGTGGCAATTTCAGGACATGTTGATTTTTCTCTTTCCCTGTTAAAGGGGCTGTGTGATGATACATTGCTGTACTTTAGACAATGTAGAGTATAGTGTCATGTATTTTCACCCATTTGCTGACTCCCCAAGGCGACAAAAACGCAGTGATTTCCTTTCCTCTCCACCCACCTGTCATCCTCAAGAGGTACAAAGCTCAGATAGACAAAGAGAGTAGGTTGTGAGATTAAGTGTACACACCAGGGTGACTATAGCCAATAACAATATATCATATACTTCAAAATATCTAAGAGGGTAAAATTTAAATGTTTCCCCATATAAAATGGTAGGCAAGCAAGGTGGTAGACATGTGAATTAGCTTGACTTAGTCATGGTATGTTATATATATATATATATATATATATATATATATATATATATATTATATCTTATAAATATACACAACTATGACTTGTCTTTTTTTTTTTTTTTTTTTTTTAAACAGAGTCTTGCTCTGTTGCCCAGGCTGGAGTGCAGTGGTGCAATCTCAGCTCACTGCAAGCTCTGCCTCCCGGGTTCACACCATTCTCCTGCCTCAGCCTTCTGAGTAGCTGGGACTACAGGCACCCGCCACCACACGAGTTATTTTTTTTGTATTTTTAGTAGAGACAGGGTTTCACTGTGTGAGCCAGGACAGTCTCTATCTCCTGACCTCATAATCCGCCCGCCTTGGCCTCCCAAAGTGCTGGGATTACAGACGTGAGCCACGGCACCAGGCCGACTTGTCAGTTTTTTTAAAAGCAGTGATTTAATCAATGTTTCTTGAAAAGATGTATATTTATATGTATCTGACAATCTTCAGGAATGAGAAAAAATGTGTTTCTCACCTTTCTTACCTCCAGTTCCCTGGTCCACATTCCAAACATTCTCTGATATCTACCTGATAATATTTTCTTGACCAAACAAAAAAAAATCTCCTGATTGTTTCTCCTACTATGGACTCCTATGGTTGGGGGTCGGCGGTGGGGAGCTGTGGATAAAAAAAAAAAAAAAAAAAATAGAAACTAAAAAATACGGCACATTTAAATATTCTCAACTTTCTCACCTCCCCTAGGCTATCAGTATGTATAAAAGATGGCAAACTTTAAATATCAGATAAGATCGGCTTAAAGAACCACGGCCTTATTTGGGAGAACCTTAAAATGCTTGAAGTGATTTCTACATGCAGCATATGTTCCAAACCTAACTGATAAACATTTTTATATTCTTCAAAATTCCCACACTTTTCATCCAAAAAAATTGAAATTACCTTAAATAAGTCCAGGATGCAACATTCCACCTAAACTTCTGTAATATCATTGTGCAATAACTAAAGGAAAAAAAAAATAACAAAAATATTTCCTTCACTGGAATGTCAGAGAACACATAAAGTGTCCATCAACCTGCCTCTCATGAAACTAAATAAGGGATCAACATTATATTTAGAGGCTACAGCTTTAAATGTAGAGTGACTTTTTTTTGTTGCATATATTTATTCTTTTTCTAAAAGAGCATTCCAGGTTTCTATGACAGCGAATATGCTATGGTTACTGAGTAGAATCCCCTACTGAGCTAGCACCAGCCACTGATGAGCAACTGCAATATTGAATTTAGTTACGGCCACTAATTTGCAATATATTCATTTGCTATAAAATATTTTAAGGACTATAATGTACATTGATTACACTAAGTGTTTGCAAAATTCATGAAAATGTCTAGCTTGGAAGAAAATCTGTATAAATAGTAAAATATATGTATTCTCAAGTTCATATTTAGAATACTTCTGCAATACTATGTAATGTTATGAATTTGTCGATTAATTGGCTTCAACCTAAGGTAAGTCAAGTCTTCCATTCAAAAATTCACAGTACAGAGAGGGTCAATATATTGCATGAGAATGTGCAGATCATCTAGAATCTAGATGAAGCTGGTAAATAATCTACCAGCCAATACCTGACACTTGGCTAAAGTAAAACTTAATGTCAGATATGAACTGTGGTGGTTTATATGAGGTGCCAACTTGACTGGATAGATGGATGCCTAGATGGCTGGTGAAGCATTGTTTCTGGTGTGTATGTGAGGGGGCTGCCATAGGAGACTGACATTTGAGTCAGTGGACTGGGAAGGGGAGCTCACCTTTCATTGTGGGTGGGCACCATCGAATCTGCTTCCAGTGCCACTAGAACAAAGCAAACGGAAGAAGGGGGAGGAGCAGCCCGCTGAGTCTTACGGCTCACTTTCTCTTTCCCATGCTGGGGACTTTCTTCCACTCCTCTTGCCCTTGGACATCAGTCTCCAGGTTCTTCAGCCTTTGGACTCTAGGACTTGCATCAGTGGTCTCCCAGGGGCTCTTGGGCCTTCAGCCTGAGACTGAGGGCTGCACTGGCTGCTTCCCTCGTTTTAAGGCTTTTCAAACTGGACTGAGCCACCATGCTACCAGCTTCTTTCTTTCCCCGCTTGCAGACGTGCTATCGTGGACTTCGCCTTTTAGTCCTATGGGCCAGTTCTACTTAATAAGCTTCCTTTTATGTATACATATATCTTATTTGTTCTGTCCCTATGGGAGACCCTGACTAATGCATGAATCTCCATCAATAAAATCAGTGGCGTGTTCATTATCATGACTGATGAGTGTTCAACATGTGCTTTCATTGCTGAGATGAATGACAGGATTTCAAAGCACACGGACATGCTCTACTTCTGCAGAAACAAGGATAAAAATCCAGCAAAGGTCATAGTGGATACATGCAATTATGCATCTTTCGAAACCTGTAGAAATTTACAGCACAAAGATTAAAACTTAATGTACGTAAAATTTTTAAAACATCATTTAGAATGTTGAGGAATAGCAGCTTGGAATGGACAGTAAAATCAAACTGTATTACACATTTGTGAAACAATCACCAAAAGATTGAGGGAAAAGATGAGGGAAAGATGCTGACCTAAGTAACTTTTGGACATGAGTGTAGTCTAAAAAAACTGCCCATAATCCCTGCACTATAGCTGACAAAGTTACTTTCTATGGGGGTATAGATGGGAACTATTCAAATGCCACTATACAGTAGTGCACTGTTTAATGACAAGAATGCATTCTGAGAAATGCATTGTTAGGTTATCTCATCATTGTTTGAAATCATAGAGTGCACTTACAAAATCGTAGATGGTATCGCCGATTTCACAGTTTTAAAACATGGTAGAGCCTATTGATCCTAGGCTATACAGCTGTACAGCATGTTACTGACCTCAATCCTGTAGGAAATTGTAACACATGATAAGTATTTGTGTATTTAAGCATATCAAAACATAGAAAAGGTACAGTCTTATGGGACCATTTTGTATATGTGGTCTGTCTTTGACTGAGATGTTATTCTGCATACTGGAATGGAGCAATTAAATGAATAGATGGCAGATGATGCGAGGCAGGGTTCTCAATGTTGGCGTGGGAAGTTATATACAAGCAAGGGGAGGAGACTAAAATTGCCTATGAAGTATAAAATTTGAGCAGTTATATCAGCAGGAACTCATCTGGTGACCTATATATAGATATGGTAGATATACTTTAGAATGTATATAGACATGTATATATAGGAAATACATGTATATCCTTGCTCTGTTTAGAGGACCTAGAAGCAAAAACACATTAGTAAATAAGCACACCTACCATACTTTCTCAGTTTCGAATACCATTCTCTATGGAGAAACGGTTGATTCTCGAGTTGGAACAAGAAATATATAAGATGTACCTCGAGCATCTTGAAGCATCCCAAGTGAGGAAGTGTTAAAAAAAATGTTGTGTTATGTCAAAGGAATTCAGATGCAACTGAAAGATCTCCAAATGGCCCTAACTGGAATACTTTGAAATACTGTAGCGTTAAATTATAATACCAAGTATAATATAAATATTTTTAGTTACAAACTGTCATAAATAATTGAATAAATAAATGTAGAGAAGAGACACATTTTTATGCAGAATATTTCAAAATAATTTACTTCACTGTCACAGAGAAGGGTTATAGCTCCCCTCTCCCTAAGTGTGGACTGCACGTAATCACTCCTTCCAAAGAGTACAGGATGGAAGGGGAAAAACAGTAAGAGTATCTTTGCAGTGGAGAAAACTGACAAACACTATCTCAACCAGGAAATAATGGTTAACATCCACAGAGATAAGTCATGTTGATAGCAGGTACCATTGATATTATGTGATGAAAATAGCACTTTGCCTCTGAGATCTTCATTCCAAAAAAAAAAAGCAATATCTCTAGCCTCATCATGAGAAAAACATTGGACAATTCTCAGTTGAAGGACATTCTACAGAAGATATGACCAGCACTCCTCAAAATTGTCAAGCCCAGCAAGAGTGGGTAAAATCTGAAACACTGTCATGGTCTTGATGAAATGCTCACCAACACAAGAAACGACACAGCCAAGTGCTTTTTGTGGAGGGCAAATGGAAAGGCTCATGCAGTGGGATATTCATATTGTCACCTGCTTCAGGGCGTATGCTATGTATTGTCCTTTGTCTCTAGAACGTCTATGCTTAGGTGTGATAATTGTATATGGTACAGTTGACCCATGAGAGTCTCAACATTTAATATTATTAAATATTTTAATGTTATGCTTTCTATCACAATCCAATTAACTACTAATTTCTAGATATGTGAGTAAATATTTTTTAGAGCCCTTAAACATTTAATACACAGTTTATGATGATTTATTGGAAAAATATTTTATGGGAAAATTAGGAAGGACATAGAACCTAATTAGGAACAGATTTTATCAACACTCCCTTAGCCTCAAACTATGTTTAGGCTACTATGTCTATGCTATTTTCCTCTTGAAACAACATAACTTTCCATGTCGTGCAAAGTCAGCAAGATAAACTTCTTTTGTGTTCTAATACCTTCAGGCAGAAACTTTCAGAAGTTTTCAAGTATTGATCTCACTCTTGCAATTTTATTCTTGGAATAAGATATCCTACCAAAAAGGTGTCTTATTGGTACTCTGTCTAAATATAGCAACCAAAGTGGAAAGGAGTCTTCATAGAAATACAAACAAGTATGCTACAAGAAAAAGACCCCTAAATCTCACTTAGATCCTTTGACAGAAAGTTTTTTAATAAATTCTTATTGCAATTAATCAATGTGTTTTAGACCACTGCTTTGTGAAAAACTCTATGATTATGTATATCATAATCTTTGTCTAGATAAGTAATGAAATGCACATTGAATGCAGTGTACAGAGTGGAAACATAAATCCAATCATGACCTCTGATCTACATGCTTTGAATGATAGAATAGATGGATTCTATGATATATGCAACTGTCTGGATTATAATTAAATATCATTTGCATAATTATGTCTTGGATTTATTCTATTTTCTTACATTTTTCAAAGATTGCTTGTGAAAGTCATATGGTTTGTGTAATTTATAAAATTGATAGAAGATTTATAAATTTTTCATTTTAACTATCAAAGAAAGCCAGCTGTTTGGAGACTGCAAAACAAAGTGTTGTATTTTACATTAGATTATTAATGAAACAAACAGTAGAAGATGGTAGAAGGGACAGCTGGGTGGACTTCTGCTATAGTGAACTAGCAAAAATTATTTTATATTTAAGTGTTAAAGTTAATTGCATATTAGTGACTAAAAGTGTTTTCATATTTGGAGGTTAAAATTGCTAATTATAGCACTTATTTTGTTCATATGGGTATCTGCTTATTTTTTCAGTTTCCAAGACTTACTTCATTTAAACATTTGAAATGCTGAAGCTCTTCATTCAGAACCCTTACTAGAAAAATGCAGTGTCCAACAGGGCATACAGAGGGGATTTGGTTCAGTGGTAGGACAGTGCACAAAGCACATTTCATCCAGCTTGAGCAATGGGTCCAATAGCATGGCTCTGAGTCCCTATGGATAGTAAATCCTCAGATAGCAACAGTGACAAAAGATGGAGGATTCAGAATATACCCCACAGAATGGCTGAAAAAGAACTTCTTGAGTCTCCAATTCCAGTTAGCTTAGACTTAAGAAGGCTTTGAAGAGAAAAAGCGCAGTGGGGTGTAGAATTTAGGATTTAGTTCCCCATGCCACTGGCTAATGTTGATTGCAGAAATCACAAATCAGCTCCTAAAGCCATGGAAATTCTAGATCCAAACCTTACCAGGATTACTACATACTACAGAAGGTGATATTGGCTCGTTCTCTTTCTCTCTCTCTGTCTCTCCCTCTCTCTTTCTCTCCCTTCTTCCCTCCCATTCCTCAACATTCATCTCCAGAGATTTTTTTTTATTATATTTTAAATTCTAACGTACATCTGCACAACGTGCAGGTGTGTTACATACACATACATGTGTCATCTTGGTGTGCTGTACCCATTAATTTGTCCAGCTTTCTGAGCAAACTATCTCAAGGACAGATATCCAAACACCTCATGTTCTCACTCATAGGTGGGAATTGAACAATGAGAACACTTGGACACAGGGTGGAGAATACCACACTCCAGAGATTGTTTTTTATTGCATATGAGGTTTGAGTTACTCCTGCTTGAATACTTCTCTGATCCTAAGTGGCATAGAGAGGGAAACACAGCCTTGCTGTTCCTGAACCTCAAGGATAGTCACTTGGGTTTTTTAAGTTGCTCTTGCATGGAATGGTTTTGATTTTGATAGATTAACTTTCATGTTATTGGATGGCTGGAAAAATTTTTGTGTAAGAGGAAAGATGAGTGAAAATATATGATGAATATCTGTAGCACTCCCTAAGTTACCTATTTCTGATTCATTCTGATTTACCAGGAGAATACCTGATAATCTAGGAAAAAGTTTTCATGGAATGCTTTTTCCCATGATACACTCTTCCTGGGACTTCTCCAGTGGCAGAGAAGCGTAACAAGCAGGATATTCAGGATCCTGACAAACAGGGCAAATAACAATTCAAGACTGCCTTCAGCATTAGCTAAAGTGACTTATCAGGAAAAAAACAAAAAAAAACAAACAAAAAATAAAAGCTAAAAAGCTCTGTTCAAACATAATTTAGGATTAATAAAAGAAATTAATCTAATTAACTATCTCTCGTATTTGTCTTGAATGACTTTTAAGCTGATAGTAAAGAAATTATAAAAGCCATCTCTTGTCACCTTAAAATTTACAACCTGAAGTATAAGACAGTTTGAGTAAATGTGTGATTCTTTTGAAACCAGTAGGTAACCATGATTTCCTGTGGCTTTATTAACCCATAATCTAATCTTATTAACATGTAAATTAAAATCTGTTCTAAATTGCTTTACATCAAAAGGACTGTGGAGGAGGAGAAAGAAAAGTTATCTCTGAAATCAGAAGTTCACATAAGTTTTCTTTGAACATGCATGAAACCTAGTGTCAAACAGGGTGCAGTCATTATCTGCTTAATTCCAAGTAAAAGAAGAAGAGAAAATAAAGCATAAAATCAAAATAGTTTTAGGCAGCATTTTTCAAACTGACTGGGGAGAACCCTGTCACGGATAACATGAGGAAGAAAGTAAGAAAGAAACCAGAGGTACAAGCTCAAGCTCCACCACCACTTTTTGTCATCTGCTCAAAAAGTGCTTTGTTTTGAACACTTTGTTTCGTGGATGATAGAATACACAGATGGATAAATGGATGGATGGATAGATAGATAGATAGATAGATAGATAGATAGATAGATAGATAGATACAATGTTTTCAAACCACTTCCAACCATTCAAACATCTTTTTTGTTTGGTGACCTTTCCATTTGGTGATCGCAAAGCCATTGTCTTATGTGAACAGATCCCCAAACAAAAAGATGTTTCATTGCCCACAAATGTATAACCAAATCTTTCCTGTTGTCTTTCCAAAAGTGAGGGAACCCTTCTAATGTCTTAAAAATAAATAACCATGACTAATTTTTCACTTTCTGTCTCCCAAGCAAAATTGGTGGAATGGGCCTCAGTTTTGAAAATTAATGGGAATTAGTTGTGCCTTCTCTAGTTCCTCTGCAGAGGGCTTAATGAGAGAGTACCCCATCAGTGAAAACAAAGACATTTTTGCAAATTGCATTTTGTCCTCTAAATCCAGTTGATCATGACAATTTTATATCAATACTAACTTTAAATTGAAATACATCCCAGATCAGGGATTTTTGCTTCAATATGTAATAGATTAATATGTAAATTATTGTAAATAAAATGTAATTAAATTAAATTAATATGTAAAATATGTAATATGTAAAAGATTAATGTACACACAAACAGCAATGGGAAAACCAGATAAATTTAGAAATCATATACTGAAGGCGCTGTGAACTGTCAAAATTGTGAAAACCAGATAGACTAAAATTCTAGAAATAGAAGAAATATTTCAAGACGAGCAGAGGAAAAAGCTTTTGTAACAATGCCAGTGCCTGGGCTAAGTGACATGAGTCAAAAGCTGGCAAAGGAAAAAGATAATTGCTAGAAAAAAATACTGAACTACTTGAGATCAGGTGGGTTGAATACGGAGATTTGAGGAGCCATCATCACCTGAACAGTTCTTACAAGACACTACTGAAACCTTAGAGTGTGCAAGAGGCTTCAAAACTGGGCTGAAAACTCTCAAAAATCAGAAAATCCTGTGTTCCCATGGTGTTCAGAAAACAAAGAAAAGGTAAGCACTGTCCTGAAAGAAAATAGGTGAGTCATAGTGGGAGTGGTAAATTGGCTTGGAGGACTTGCAGTCACTTTTACCAAAAGGAATTTCGAATTCTGGGTATAGCTAGAAGATGCAAGACTGGGCCCTCAAATCCTAGACAGTGGCATTGCTGCAGGCAAGAAAAAGACCAGTAGTGGTATTCGCCTAGGCTAAGGTGAGAAAATCAGAGTTAAGTTCAAAAGTAGTCCGTTTTCGACTCAACGTAATGACAAAATTAGAAGCTTTGTAAAGTGGAATCATAACAAGTTAACATTAAATTCTTGAAAGGAAGAGCTGATTTTCCCATAGTCTTTTAAGACGCAAGAGACAAAAACCTGCCAAACTTTCAACTGAAAGACTTAGAAGGCTACCACCTAGAAGAAAGAATTAATTAAAAGCAGACTGAGTTTTAGGAAAACTACTACTATATCTTCGTCCAGTCCCATTCTAAATTGGATAACATAGCTAAACAAAGACATCCTAAGAAAAGAACACTACAGGCCAATATCCATAATTAATACAGATGCAAACAATCCTCAACAAAATACTAACAAACCAAATTTAACAACACATTTAAAAAAATATATTCGCAGGTGGGACACAGCTCACGCCTGTAATTCCAGCACTTTGGGAAGGTGAGGCAGGCAGATCACCCAAGGTCAGTTGTTCAAGACTAGCCTGGCCAACACGGTGAAACCCCATCTCTACTAAAAATACAAAATTTAGCCAGGCATGGTGGCGTGCGCCTATAATCCTAGCTACTTGGGAGGCTGAGGCAGGAGAATTGCTTGAACCTGAGAGGCGGAGGCTGCAGTGAGTCAAGACTGCGCCACTCACTGGGTGATAGAGTGAGATTCCATCTCAAAAAAAAAAAAAAAAAAATTAATTCACTATAACCAAGTGGTATTCATTCCTTAGATGCAAGGATGGTTCAACATACACAAATCAGTAAGTGTGACATACCACACTAAGAGAAAGAAGGCCAAAACCATACAGTTGTCTCAGTTGAAGAAAAAGCATTAGACAAAATTCAACATCTTTTCAAAATGAAAACACTCAACCAATTAGGTATAGACATACAACAAGTTATAGTAATTGAAACAGCATGGTACTGGCATAAAAAACACATTGAACATAAACACATAAAAAACACAATGGTATGTGGAGCCAGGAAATGAACGTACACATGTACAGTCAATTGATTTTTCCACAAAGGTGCCAAATATATACATTGGGAAAAGAACAGTCTCTTTAAAAAGCATTGGGAAAGCTAGATGGTCACATGCACAAAAATGAAATTGTACCTTCATCTCATACTCTATACAAAAATCAACTCAAAATTGATTAAAGACAAACATAAGAGCTGAAACTGGAAAACTACTAGAAGAAAACATAGGAGAAAAACAGTACACCAGGCAAAACATTTTTTAGATTTGACTCCAAATGCACAGGCAACAAAAGCAAAAATAAACAAATGGGACTGAATCAAACTAAAATGCTGTGATTTTTACACACTGTCTAGAATGTAGTGAAAAAAAGAAGTATGGCATTAAAAGGGAGATCATGTGATCAACAGTAAAAGAAACAAAACAGAAAACAGGAGCACAGCCACAGATAGTTCAGATATTTAAATTAATGAACAAGAAATTTCACTATAATTAATATCTTCAAGAAAATATAAAAGATAGACAATGTGGGCCCAGCACAGTGGCTCATGCCTATAATCCCAGCCCTTTGGGAAGACGAGGTGGGCAGATATCCTGAAGTCAGAAGTTCGAGACGAGCCTGGCCAACACGGTGAAACCCCGACTCTATTAAAAACACAAAAATTACATGCCTGTAATCCCAGCTACACGAGAGGCTGAAGAAGGAGAATCACTTGAACCAAGGAGGCGGAGGTTGCAGTGAGCCGAGATCACACCATTGCACTCCAGGCTGGGTGGCAAGAGTAAGACTCTGTTTTAAAAAAAAAAAAAAAAATCAAACAAAACAAACAAAAATAGACAATGTGAGTAAACCAATAAGAAATGAAATCACAGAATTTAAATCAATGAAAAATACATTTAAATCTAGAAATAAATACAATATTTGAAAGAGTTTGCTGAGTGAATTTGAAAGCAGACTGAACATGCCTCAAACAAATAATTTTAACTGGAAGATATGATTACAGAAAACGCTGTCACTGAATCTGAAATAGAATAAATAACAAAATACATAATAGAATAGATTGTCAGACATATTAAAATAATGCTCAAAGGGTCAAACATATTTGTAAGTGGACTTGCAAAAGGTAGAAAATAGTCATAGAAATAAGATGTAAAACTGTGACTGGTAGTTTTCCTAAATGTAAAAAAAGCTCACAGCAACCTCAATAATCACAATCAGAATAAGGACGAAAACACATATTTCTTCTAATAAAGACCAACCGAAAAAGCATAAAAGCCCACTGAGAAAACTGACATATTGAGCCCACGACCTTCAAAGACACACAAGTGAGACTTAGAGACGACAGAATGACAGGCCATAGTGATGGCAGCGAGGGCCCTTCACAGTGGGGAGGCGCGGATGGTAGTGGCAGGAGAGGCTGCAGGAGCAGCAATGGCTGCATGGGTCCCCCGTGCCCCACCTCCTGGAGGCAGTCGACTAAGCCGCCCCCACTGTCCCGCAGCTGGGCTGACCTCCCCATGGGACCTGCCTCCCCGCCCCCCCACTCCCCTCTACTCACTCCTCCACCCACCCACCCTACCCAGAGCCCAGAGCTTCTGCAGTCTGGACCCTGGCCCCGCCTCACCTCTCTTATTGGCCTCTGCTGAAGGGAGGGTGCAGGCAGAGCTGGGGCCATGCTTCCCTCCGGGCGGTGCAGGAAGTGGGAGAGGCACCACTTCGGGGACCTGGCCAGCACGTTGGTGCCAGATTCCTACACCTCAGGGGAGGCTCTGCGCAGGGCCACCCCGGGCTGCATCCCCAGGTCCGCCCCCCATCAGGGTGACCACCAGTCCTGATACTCTCCATGGCAGGACCTGGGCCCACAATCTGCTCCCAGAGACTCCCAGGGCAGGGCTGCAAGCTGAGTAAGGCGTGATAAGGGGGAGCTCGATTCCAGGGAGACAGGGGAACTCACATAGACGTTGTCCATTCCCAGGACACCAACCTGGGGCCAAGCGAGGACCTGGAGCCCCTGCCCCAAGCTGCAAGGGGGTATGACCAGGGCTGCACACTCAATGGAGCCAGCTGGGAGCCGGAGGCAGGCCGCAGCCCTGCCCTCCTGGGCAAGTCAGGGCTGTGGCCTTGAGTCTCTCTGCACCCTTGGGTACCTGGAAACCACCCCCATCCCTTGCCCTTTCAGGTTCAGAGGTGTCTGTTCCCGCTACCAGGCCTCTCCCCACTGCTGGAGCCCACTCCAGTCTCGGGGCAATGTTGGGGTTGAGCCTTGGTGCTGTCACAGTCCAGCTGGGTGTGTGCACACTTGGGCTCTTCTGCCTCTACCCCCTCCAGACTTTGAGTACTGATAAGCATGGCGGAGGTGGACGGGGTGGGAGGAGGGTTGAGTGGTGCAGGTGTAAGCAGCCTAGGCACCATGGATGGTGGCAAGAGGCAGATGGGCTCCTCCTGGGCAAAAGGGGGTGGGGCCCAAGGGAGGCCCCTCCCCTCCTTCAGGCCAGGGAGGGCCTAGAAGCTGTGGACCAGTCTGCCAGTCCCGCAGACCGGAGTGGGGACTTGCGGTGCCTTCTCTGGGCCTCCTATGGCCGTCTATGGACCAATCACTGCACACTTACTCCCCTCTGAGGTCTGTAAAAGGGTAGGGCTCAGCCGCAGCAGAGGATGGAGAAACAAGGGTCAATCAGCTGCAGAGAGCAGCTACCTTCTCAGCAGAGAACTGCAGACAGGACTACCTGCCTGCAGAGAGGAGCCACCCTATCTGGGGCTTCCTCCCTGCAAGCAAATGGGAGGACCAGCTGCAGAGAGGTGGTGCTCTCTCTGCTAAGAACTGAACACTTGTAGAAATGATAGGCCTGCAGAGTGCAACTACCCTCTCTGCTAGGAGCTAAAGACTTGTCAGGACACCCTGGCTACAGACAGGAGTTGCCCACTGAAGGTCTTCTCTGAGCTGTTCTATTGCTCAGTAAAGTTCCTCTTCATCTTGCTCACCTTCCATTTGTCTCCTCATTTTTCCTGGGTGCAGGATAAGAACTCAAGACCCGCCGAATGGCGAGGCTAAAAGAGCTGCTATAACACAGACAGGACTGAAATGTGCCCCTTGCTTGCCATGTTGTGAGTGAAGAGCTGCAGCCCTTTAGGGAGCTCAGACCTAGGAGTTCCCCAAACCAGGGCTGTGATTACCTCTTTGGGACCCTGTAGTTTCTGGTATCTCCAACCTTCCAGATACCACCGCATTCCCTGGTGCCAACCAGGGAAGCTGCCTGCAGTGTGCCTGGTACTGCCACAGCCTCACAGAGAGCTGGCACCCATGCCAACACCTGGAGCTGCCTACTGCCTGGCCGCAGCTAATGTGTCTGACTGTGCAGTAACCAGACCCCATGTTCTCTCACACACAGCCCTCGGCACTCCATGCCTGACTCTAGTCTCACTTGGTGGTATGGGATCCAGGCTGGTAGCATGAGCTGAACACAGTCTGCCAGGTCGAGTGGGCAGAACAAGCCCAGTGGGCCCAAGCAAAACTTGGACAAAGGCATCACTAGCCACAGGTTTTCAGGCAGCAAAGTGACACCTCAAAGAGCCCATAACAATAGGAAAATGGAATGAAAAATAGGGAGAACTGGAGAAAAAAAAAAAAAAAAAGCCACTTTAAAATTCTACAGCGAGCAAAAGTATCCTCCAAAATAAAGTTGATTGATTTCAGGAACCAAAACTGAAGCAAATTCGTATCAACAGTTTTGCACGAAAAAGCAAATAAAGAGAGTATATCAAACAAGAGATAAAAAGGCCAGATGGAAACAAGAAAATGCAGGATGAAATAAAGTACACAAAGAATAAGAAGGTAAGTATATATAAATGAACACTGATTGTACTAAACAAAAAAGTAATGCTCCGTGTAGGCTGAAATTCATTGATAACTAAAGTACATGGCAACAACATGGAAAGAGAGAGAGAAAGCAAATGATATAAACGTAAATTCAAGTAGAAGTGAGTATATGGTAAAATTACTAACTTGTTTTAAACAACTCAAGAATCAATGCTGTCATCTCTAGATAACCAATTAAGGAAGAAGAAAATATAGCTAACAAAATCATAGAGAAAAATAACAAAATACTAAAAGTAACATGGGCCGGAAGCGGTGGCTCACGCCTGTAATCTCAGTACTTGGGGAGGCCGAGGTGGGCAGATCACGAGGTCAGGAAATCGAGACCCTCCTGACCAACATGGTGAAATTCCGTCTCTAATAAAAATAAAAATAAAAAAAAAAAACTAGCCGGGTGTGGTGGTGGGCTCCTGTAGTCCCAACTACTCCGGAGGCTGAGGCAGGAGAATGGCGTGAACCTGGGAGGTGGAGCTTGTAGTGAGCCGAGATCGTGCCACTGCACTCCAGCCTGGGCAACAGAGTGAGACTCAGTCTCAAAAATAAAAATAAAAAATAAAAAATAAAATTAAAAATAAATAAAAGTAACATTATATTTATACAAAGTAGAAAAAAGGAGCAAAAGAGAATCATCCAAAAGTTTGGCAAAATAGAAAACAAAGAATGTTAAAAGTTAATAATGAGGAGGAAAAGAGTTAAAGTGTGGATCATGAGGTCAAGAGATTGAGGCCATCCTAGCTAACACAGTGAAACCCCGTCTCTAGTAAAAATACAAAAAGAAGTTAGCCGGGGGTGGAGGCGAGTGCCTGTAGTCTCACCTATCCTGGAGACTGAGGCAGGAGAATGGCGTGAACCCGAGAGGTGGAGCTTGCAGTGAGCCGAGATCATGCCACTGCACTCCAGCCTGGGTGACAGAGCGAGACTCAGTTTAAAATTAAAAAAAAAAAAAAAAAAAAAAAAAAGAGAGAGAGAGAGTTGAGTCATTTAAGATCCTAGAAGAACAGAGAAAATGCTAAAATTAATATTTTTTATGAGTTAAGGATCAAAGTTATTAAGGTAGTCACTAAAAGAAGAGTAAAGAATGTATAGCTAAGAAGTTAATACATGATAAGAATGGAATGCTAAAAATAATGTTTCATCACTGTGAAAGAAGTGAAGGAACAAAAGTGGAACATAAATAGATTTGTCAAGTATAAAGCCAATAATAAAACTAAGTTCAGAAATAGGCATTTAATACATATAATAAAGAGAACAATTCAACAGAAAGTAATACAACCTAGAATAATTTTCACTCAAAAACTTGATTTCAAGATTGTTTAAAAATTATCAAAATGAGAAAAATAAATCTGAAATCATTGTGAGAGCTTTCATGTAACTAATAGCTTACCAGATCAACAGAAAATATATGAGTAAGGACATAGGAATTGAGTACCACAATTAAAAAATAATTTAATTAATGTATTTAACACTTAATGGAAATGAATTCACATTTTTAAAATACAAATGAGAAATTTACCACATAAAGAAAATAGCTGCAAAGTTCAAAGAATCAGAAACATTTAATGTATCATTTTATCACAATTAAATTAATGCAGAAATTAATAATTTAGAAAAATCATAACTTAACAAAGTATTCTTAAATAAGTCATAATTCAAATATAAAATTGACAGATGTTTAAAATGTATTGATACAATGAATGATGACAATACAATTTTTATATATTTTCTACAGTATAAAGACTCTTAAACCTTGAACTTTAGAAAAAGAAAAAATGTGAATAATATTGAATTAAAGTTGTCACCTAAAGAAATTTTTAAAAAACAACAATAGAAAATAAAAACTAAGAAATGTAGACTCAAGGGAATAAATAATTGGGAAAACAATGCAGTAAAATATGTAAATATATATCTACTAATGTATTAAACACAATATAGTATACAGATATAGAGATCTAAAAATAGGTATGATAGAGAAAAAAAGCAAAGTTAAAGTGGTTTCCTTAAAAAGAGTAGTAAAATTGACACTGTCCAAGGTAACCATATTGTAGGGGTACAAAACAATTCTCAATAAATTTAGAAGGACTGAAACAATACAAAACATCTTATCTGACCAGTGTAATGAAGCTTGAAATCAATAACACAAGGAATAACGGATAACTCACAAATATTTGAAAATTACACAAGATGCTCTTAAACAACCAATGGGTCAAAGAAAAAAAGAAATCACAAGGGAAATTAGAAAATAGAGATGAGTGTAAGTGGTGACACAGCATGCCAAAGTTCTGAGCTGCAGCAAAAACAGTGATCAGAGATAAATTTATAGCAGTAAACAGGCACGTTTTAAAAAGAAAGTAAAACATCAAATCAGTAACCAACTTTACACCTAAAGGAAATAACATTTTAAAAAATACAAAATAAACCCAAAGCTAGCAGAAGAAAGGAAACAATAAAGATTAGAGCAAAGGAAAACAAAATAGAAAAAAGAAAAACAGTAAAAGGATTAATGAACCTAAAATTTGGTTTCTTGAGAAGATTAGCAAAATTACAAACTTTAGTTTGACTGAACAAAAAATAGAAAATAAAAAGTAAATAAATAAATACAGAATACACAAATAACTAAAATCAGAAATAGAAGTGGACAGTGACAGTCAGATATTTTAAAAAAGGATTATAAGAGAATACTGTAAGAAATTATATGCATCAGGCCAGGCACATTCACTCACACCTGTACTCCCAACACTTTGGGAGGCCGAGGTGGGCAGAATATGAGGTCAGGAGATTGAAACCATCCTGGCTAACACGATGAAACCCCGTCTCTACTAAAAATACAAAAAATTGCCAGATCTTGGTGGTGGGCACCTGTAGTCCCAACTACTTGGGAGGCTGAGGCAGGAGAATGGCATCAAACCGGGAGGTGGAGCTTGCAGTGAGCCAAGATTGTGCCACTGCACTCCAGCCTGGGCAACAGAGCGAGACACTGCCTCTAAAATAAATAAATAAATAATAAATAAATAAATACATAAATAAATAAATAAAAGAGAAATTATATGCATCAAATTTAACAACCAAAATGGCATGGTCGAATTTTAAAAAATATGTAAATTACTAAAATAGACTCAAGAAGAAATAGAAGGTCTGAATTGATCTATAACAAGTAAACAGATTGAATAAGCAATGAAAAATGCCAAACAAAGAAAAGACCAGGTGGCTTTACTGGTGAATTTTACCAAATACTTAGAGAATTAGCAACAATCTTTCTCAAACTCTTTCAAAAAATACAAAAGGAGGGAACACTTCCTCACACAGTCTATAACATTTCCTCATACAATCTATACAATCCTGATACTAACCTGGAAAAGAATATATTTAAAAAAAATCAGAGATCAATATTTCATATGAATATAGATGCAGAATTCCTGAACAAAATACCAGTAAGCAGAATTCAATAGCATATTCAAATGACTACAAACCATGACCAGGTAGAATCTGTCCCAGGAGTGCAAGGGTTCAACATACAAAAAAGCACCATATTTATAGAACAGAGGGGAAAAAGAGCTCACATCGTCTCAATTAACTAAGAATAGTCATTTGACAAAATCCTTCATATTAAAAACAGTCAACACATCCCCCCTCCACTGGCCCCTGCTGGAGAATACAGAACTGAGACCCAAAGAGAATTATCTCAACATGATAAACTACATTTATAGAAGCCCACAGCTGGCATCATACTCAATGGTGAAAGTCTGCAAGCTTTGCCCCATGATCAGCAACAAGATGAAGATGCCCACTTTCACTAATGTTATTCAATATTTTTACTGGAAGTTTTAGCAAGAACAACCGGGCAAAGGAAATAAACAAATATAATCAAAATTAGAAAGGAAGAAGTAAATCTATCTATCCCTATTTACAGATAAGTGATCCTGCATATAGAAAATTCCAAAGATTCTACAAGAAAATTGCTAGAGCTAATAAAAAAATTCAGTAAGTTTCAGAGTACAAAATCAACATGCAAACATCAGCTGTGATTTTGTTCAACTGCCGTGAAGAGTCTGCAAAGGATATTAAGAGAGTAATTACATTCATAGTAGAATCTAAAAGATTATACCTGGGAATAAATTTCACCAAGGAAGTGAAGTATGTGCACAGTGAAAGTTACAAAACATTACTGAACCAGATTTAAGAAGCCTAAGTAAATGGAAAGACATCCTGTGTTCATGAATAGGAAGACTTACTATTAAGACACAGAACACTTATCAAATTTCCTATGGCATTTTTTACAAAAATAGAAAAGTCATTGCTTAAATTAATATGAAATTTTGTAAAAAGAATAAAGCTGAATATTTACTTCCCTGATTTCAAAATTTACTACAAAGTGAAAGTAATCATAACAGTGTGATACTGGTAAAAACAGACATGAAACCCATAGAACAGCATTGTAAACCCAGAAATAATCCCATACATCTGTGACCAACTGATTTTTGACAAGGATATCATGAACACTCAATGGGTAAACATAGTATTTTCAACAAATGGGGTTGGTACAACTGGATTCCACATGCAAATGAATGAAGTTGCACATCAACCTCGTGTCATATATAATAATTAACTAAAAATAAATAGATGACCTATATATGAGACAATACCATATGATGCTTAGGAGAAAATAGAGGGGTAAATGAATCTTCATGACCTTCGATTTGGAAGTGCATTTTTAGATATGATACCAAAAACAAACTAAATAAATAAATAAATATTAGATAAATAGAACTTCATAAAACTTTAAAAAACCTTTTATGTAGCAAATAACTTTATCTGAAAAAGTCAAAAAAAAAAAAAAAACCCTACAGGATGGGAGAAAACATTTGCTAATCACATAGCTAATTCTATAGCTAATCATATAGCTGACTGAATACCAGAATGTGTAAATGACTCCCACAAGTCAATAACAAAAAGACAAACAGCCTAATTTTAAAATGGGCAAAAGGCTTTAATAGACTTTTCTCATAAGATATACAAATGATTTAATAGGACATAAAATATGCTCAACATCCTTAATCGTTAGAGAAAGTCACATTAAAACCATGAGATATCACTGCACTCTATGCAGACAGTTTCATTATTAAAAAACAAACAAACAAAAAAAAAAAAAACAGGAAGGAACTTAAAGGAAAGAGAAAAATAAATAAATGTTCATAAGAATGTGGAGAAATTGGAACGCATACATTGCTGGTGAGAATGTCAAATGGAGCTGCTCTGATAAACAGTTTAGTAATTCTCCATAAATATAAAATCACCATATGACCCAGCAATTCCCAGCAAGGGTACACTCAAAAGAATTGAAAACAGGGACTAAAACAGATACTTGTATGTAGCATTTTTTGCAAGAGCCAAATGGTGGAAAAAACTCATGCCCCTGAACAGATCAATGGATAAACAAAATGTAATAGATACATGCAATAGACTACTATGTGACTATAAAAAAGGAATGAAGTTCTGATATATACTTCAACATGAGTGAATCTTAAAAACACGATGCTAGATGAAATAAACCTGACGCAAAAGAACAAATACTGTATGAGTCTGCCCATATGAAATATCTAGAGTAGGCAAATTATTGACTACCAGGGGGTAGTTAATATTATAATATTATAAGTTACCAGGGGAAAACAGAGGGGGCAAAAGAAGAGGTATTCCTTAATGGGTGCAGGATTTCTATTAGGGGTAACGAAACATTTTGGCAGTAGATAGCAGTGATGGTTGCAGAACATTGTGAATGTCATTAATATCACTGGAACTAACATTTAAAATGTATGAAATGGCAGGTTTTATGTTATATATTTATTTTTACCACAGTAAAGAAAAAGAAACTTTTAGAAATTACCAATATAGCACATGAATAGAAAAATTGAGAAAAATGAAAATGAAAATATTGAAAGATACAGTGAAAGAAGTCAACAGAGTTCAGCAAATATTCAAGCTAAGAATTATAACAAGCTGAATGAAAACACATTTGCTTAATCACAAAAAATATATCAAGAGAAACAAAAAATTACAGCAAATAATGCTTAGCAGGGACATTCTAAAAGCTTTATTTGTGATAGCAGATATCTAATATTGTTTATCATTTTACTGGATATTCCCTAGGGTATAGGAAAACAACCACACAACAATAATAAAATCACAAGCACTGAAAAAAAAAAAAACATTTTATTTATATATGGCATAATTTTCTCTGAAGAAAATTCAGAAAAGTTTGCAATCAACTATTAGAATTCATAGCACGAAAACATTTTTTTTTTAATTAAAAAGAGGACTTGCAGTAGCAGATATAAAACTCAATCCTAAAGCAACAGTAATGTAGATAATATGATGTTGGCCAAGGAACAGAGTTGTGCATTTACAGAAAACTGATTTATAAAATGTGATATGGGAGTGCTGTGAGGGGCAAAGTGACCTTTTAACAAATTGCTAAATTGATGGGATAGCCATACAGAAATAAATATATATGGATCTTGATTATTATATCATTTCATACTAAAATAATCAATTCCACACATTTTGGATGCTCCAATGTGAAATGTAAAGAGATAATGTTTTTGGAAAGAAACATAGATAATTATCTCTGTGATCACAGAATATAAAAAAGATTTCTTAAGTAAAGTTCCAAGGAATGCCTAATGTAAAGGAAAAGTGTCCAAATTGGGCCACATTAAAATTAGTAACTTGTGTTTATTGAAAAAATCATTAGTAGATTTAGAAATCAGCCAATAGAGTAGATGAGAAAATGAAAAGGACACAGACACACAGTATAGTGAGCACCTGCAAAACAATAAGAAAATTATGAAGAAACAATAGAAAAAATGAAATATATAAAGTTATGGGAAGACATAAATACAAAAATATGGTCAATTTCAGTAGTTATAAGGGAAATAAAGATTAAAATCTTCATATTATACCTGTCCCACTGTTAACCAGCATATGTAGTGTCTAGAACTCTTAAACTAATGATGAGAATATCAGTTGGTTCACAAGCCCTTGAGAAAAATTGAGCAGCATCAATTTTAGCCATGGAGAAGGAAGTGGTATGACACAAGCCTTCCTGCCATAAATAGCAATACTGGACAAAATACATGAGGCAACTGTTTATGGGAATTGGACAATAGACTGCAGAAGAGAGGAATCTTTCTGAGGACATTTCCTGACCATGGCAGAGGAAGGAGGAGCCCCATCAGACCCTGGTAACCCCACTAATCTAAGATGGCAAATAAGAGGACCTCTGCCAAATAGACTGCAAGTGGCAGGAGGCTGAATAGAGCACCATGGAAGTGGAAGCCAGATGTCTCTGGGACTGGATGCTGCCAGCCCTGGGCTAACAGTTGGCCAGTGCATGTTCATGACAATACTATGTGAGGCTTCCTGAGTGTGCTTACAAATGGTTGAGACCAGAACAAAGGCTTCAAAAATCAAGCATTGATAGCAACCATTAATGTTACAGCCTCTGCAAAGTGAAGAAATCTCTTTAATACCACATGTTACACTTGAGATACCAGAAAGGCCACAGTTTAGGCTTGAGGACAGTGTACCAGATTAAGGAGTGCAAAAGGCTTGCCCTAACAAAGGCTAACATTAGGCCTCAGGGAATATGAAGTTTGGAGTTTGCACCCTACCAAGTAAACGTTTTGGCATAGACATCTGACTTTTCATAGATCTCCACTAATAAAAATTAAAATCAAGACCACAAAAGTTGTAGATTGTTAGCCAGTAATTGTGACAATACCTACAAATATAAAACAGCAACTCTGTTCAGTGGAAGAATACTTATTGTTCAAAATGTCTAACATACAATCAGATTTTCTCTATATATAAAATACAAAAGAAACAAAAAAAGAATTGATAATCAAGAAATAAAAGTAAAACAAAACCCCAGAATTAGACACCCAAACCTTGCATTAAGTACAAAAAAAAAGCAGATATTATAAAGATTATAAAGATGTTTGAGGATATAAAGATAAGCATAATATTAAAGAATTAACAGGTCAAAAATCTCAGCATAAAAAACATAAGAAAGAACTAAATAAAAATTTAGAACAGAGTAGTACTAAAAAATATTTCACAGGGTGGAGTTAACAGAAGATACTTGATAAGAGAAGAAAATGTCTAAAGATAGAACAATATAAATAATACAATCTGCAGAGCAGGGAAAAAGATTTATGAAAAATGAGCAGATTCTCAGGAATGTGTGGAGCAATGTCACATAGAACAGAGCTCCTCAACAAAAAAAAGGAAAAAAAAAATGGAAAAATCATGGGAGAAAACTTTTTAATTTTGATGATAAGCATGAATTTAAAAGTTCAAGAATCTCAACAAATCTCAAGCAAAGTATTATATATTATATATACATAAGAGAGACCAGAGCAGGAAGGAGGCAGAGAAGTAGGGAGAAAGAGAAAGAGGAAGGAAAGAAGACAAAGGAAAAGAAGGAATAAAGGAAGGAAAGAATCAAACAGGAAAGGAAGGAAGAAATAAAGACATGAAGGAAAGAAGTAGGGGAGTAAGGAGGGAAGGAGAAAAATCTCATCAAAGAACATAATAGAACTGCTGAAAACAAAGACAGAAAATGTTAACATCACTCAGGGATGAAAGATACAGTATAATCGGAGAAACAAGTATGCATCTTCTAAGAGATTTCTTAACAGAAGTTATAGAGGCATGGCAGAAAATGAAATAACATCCTCCTGCATGGATCAATAATTTATTCACTTTTGTTTGTTTATTCATTTATCTAGCGGTGAATATTTGGGTTGTGTCCAGTTTTTGACTAGAACATTTGTCTACAAAACATTGTAAGAGCATATGGTTTTATTTCTCTTGGGTAAATAATTAGGAGTGGGATGATTGCTCATAGGGTAAGTATAAGTTATCATTTTGAGAAATTGACCAACTGTTTTACAAAGTGGTGATACTTTTCACGGGTGAGAATTTCAGTTGCTTCACATCCTTGCCAGGACTTGCTGTTGTCAGTATTTAAAAACTACACTTGTAAATAGTGTAATTTTACACTATATTGTGGCCTATTATATTTTAATTTGCATGTTTCTAATACATAACTATGTTAAGCATCTTTTCATGTACTTGTTAATCACCTATATATTTTCTTTTGTGAAATGTCTGTTCAAGTGTGTTGTTTGCTTTGTTATTAAACTTTGATTTTTAGGGTTTCTTCTAGTTTCATTTTGTTTTTTGTATATGTACAGAACATGTCCTTTATTGTATACTTGAATTGCAAATATATTCTCCATGTGTCTTGTCTTTTATTCTTTATCAGTACCTTTCAAACAGTAAGTTCTTAATTCTAATAAAGTCTGATTCACCAATTGTTGTCTACTATGGATTATTATTTTGGTGGAATATAAGGAAATATTTTGCCTAACATAAAGGCACAAATATATTCTCCTAGGTTTTCTCGAAGAGGTTTTGTCTTTAGGTTTTGCCTTTAAGTCTATGAGCCATTTAGTTTTTGTAATTGATGGGAAGAATAAATCACTTTTTTGTTCATGAATATCCAATTATGCTAGTACTATTCGTTGAAAAGGCTATACTTTCTTTCTTCAACTACTTGCCTTTGACCTCTGCTGAAAATCCAGTGACCATATGTGTGTGTCTTCTCCTGGACTCTGTATTCTGTTTCATATGTATTTATGCTAATATCTCAGTAAAATAATAAAAAAAAAAACTAAGCAAAAATCAATCAAATGAAAATAAGAAAAAGAACTGAGAAATTTAAAAATAAACAAGATGGTTGTGGAAATACGGATTAAATTAATAAACACCTAGCAAGAAATGAAAACACAAAGAGATAAAACACAGATTTCCCAAACCAAGACGCAAAGAAGACATAGTACAAAAGATCCAACAGATACTAGAAAGATAATAAGGAAATATTAGAACAATTACATAGCAATAAATTTGTCAGTGTTAAATTTGGCAGTGACAAAATTTACAAATAGTTTTTAAAATAGGAAGTCTTAATAGTTCTTTATGTAGTAAAGACTATGAATGTGTATTCTACCATCTTCTTATAAAGAGGTCTAGGTCTAGACACTTGCACTTTGAATGCAATTAAACATTTTAAGGAAAAATAGCAACAATTTTATGCAAAATCTGTCAGAATATAGAAAAGTTTATGAGATTGCACATTTCAGTGCTCTGGATGCAGGTGTGTAATTGACTGGCCTTCTGCACTGTGAAATCCATCACTGTACTTGTGGCAAGGTTCTTTCCCATGGGCACTTCCAAACCAGCACCTGAACATGGAAGGGTTGCTCAGGGAGACGCATTGCCAGGAGACTCCAAGATTCTATGATGGAGGGCAAGGCCCCAATGTCCTCAGTGAAACTCTTTAGAATGTCACCATAGTCTAAGAAGCTCTCCCTCATCGTCGTTCCTTTTTCACTTTTCCCCATTGAAACTCAGACGTTCATTGCGGTCTGATGGCTCTCCCAAACTCTTCCTGATTTCTCAACATTTTCTCTCACAGGCATTTCCCCCTAATAAACTGCTTGTGTGTTTAATCCCTTCTTCTTCTTGCCTTAAAGAGACTAAAACACTAGGACTAAAATGGGTGACACTAGAAGAGGTCTGAGGAAGCAGGGGTAGTTATGTGCTGACAACCTGGGCTCATTTATTGCCTAGCAGACAAAGAGGACAGTGCCATGTCTGGTAAATGGGAAAGAGACAGTCCCTGGAACAATTTGGTGGTTTCACTGAAAATGAACTAGGAAAATATCCTAGTGGAGAATATTGTGGCAGGTAAGGTAATTTTTACTTGAAAAATTACCCAAGGAACATGGGCAGAAATAGCAGAATTGGGTGGGCTTTGCCAGGTAGTATGAATGCACCGAAGGAAAACTGGGAGACACTGAAGGCTGCTAAGAACAATGGCCAAGTGTGGAAGCCACAGGGCATCAGTAGCAACTCACAAACAGCCTCTGTTCCCTGTATATGATGGGCAGAGACAGTTAGGGTTTCAGGGCTCAGGATATTTGCATTTCCAGCCATGACAGGAGCGTTATGAACACAGCAGGGCCTGGGGGGGAAACCTGAAACCCTAAAACTTGGGCCACTTGGATGGATGTACCCTGGGTGTTGACTCTGCAGTTCCCCTCTGGATCCCTAAGAAGTGCAGAGGCAACCTCACTCACCTAGTAGGAGCTGGCACTACCACTGTGATGGTAGGGGCAGGCTGACAAAAACAGGAACAGAGGAAATTTTAGCCATTGACACTCACAGCTACTGCAAACACTACCTCAACTCTAGTCAGGTAAACATAAAATCCCACAAACAGCCTATTTACTCCAGTTTCTTTTATATAGTACACCACTTCCAGATTTCAACAAAAATTCCAACAATGCTATAAAAGAAAAAACACAGTTTGAAGAGATGGTAAGCATCAGAACGAGGCTCAGATATCATAGAGATGTTAATGTTATAAGACCAGATATTGAGAACAACTATGATTACTATGTTAAAGGCTTTAATGAATAACATAGACAGCATGCAAGAGCAGATGGTCAGTGAAGCAGAGACACAGAAACTCTAAGAAAGAATCAAAAGCCAATATGAGAGATCAAAAGCACTGCAACATAAATGAAGAATGCCTTCCATTCAAAAATGTGCAAAGAATCCTTACAACTCAACAATAAGAATACAAACAACTGAAGAAAAACATGAGCCAAAGACAATGACAGGCACCCCATCAGAGAACATATACAGATGGCAGATAAGCATATGAAGAGGCAATCAAAATTATACGCCACCAGGAAAATGCAAATTAAAATCAGAATGAAACTGGAAGCCATTAGCTTAAGTAGAAGAACTCAGAAACAAAAAGTTAAATAGCATATGTTCTAACTTATAACAGGGAGCTAAACAATGTGTGCTCATGCACATATGGAGTGGAATAATGGACACTGGAGACTAGGAAGTGTGGGGACAGGTGAGGGATGAGAAATTACCTAAAGGCTACAATGTACCTTATTAGGGTGATGGTTACCCTAAAAGCCCAGACTTCACCACTATGCCACTTATACTCTATCCATGTAGCAAAATGACACTTATATCCCCTAAATCTGTAAGAATAAAAAAAGTTAAAAGAATGAGATACCATTACATACCAGTTAGAATAGCCCAAATCCAGAACACTAATGACACCAAATGCTGGCAAGAATGTGGAGCCACAGGAGCACTCATTCATTGCTCATTCATTGCTGGTGGCAATGAAAACTGTTCAGTCACTTTGGAAAACAGTTCAGCAGTTTCTTCCACAGCTAAACACAACCTTACCACAGGATCTAGCAATGATGTTCCTTGATATTTGACCAAAAGAACTGAAAAGTTATTTCCATGATACAGGCAGGAGGCATAGAACTCTCCTATATAGTTAGGGGAGGGTTCTTGAAGAACCTGTGACCTGCCCAGGTCGTTATGCACAGGGGACTTGCCTAAACATGCCCACAGCAAAAAATTCCATCCCTTAACATATGCGTAGTTAGGGAAATAAATCAACATGGAGTGACTCAGACTAAGGGCCCACATGTGCACTGGAAGGATGGGGTGAAGTCACCAGGAATTTGCTCGTTATGCAAAAGAGGAGCCTGGCCTCTTCAGCTCATGTGTAGAAGTCCTGGTACTTCATTCTGAGGGGGAAATCTGCTTGGAAAACTCCAGTCTTTGCTGACAGCTTTCCTAGGAATTTCGCCTAATAAATTCCATTCTCCTCACCCTTCAATGTGTCTTTGTGCCTAATTTTTCCTAGTCATGAGACAAGAACTTGGATTTAGCTGAACTAAGGAGCAAAAATCCTGCATCATCCATGCAAAAACCTGCACTTTTATGTTTATCGCTGCTTTATTCATAATTGCCAAAACCTGGAAGCAATCAAGATGTCCTTCAGTAGGTAAACAGATAAACAAACTGCTACATCCAGACAAGTGGATATTATCTGGCACTAAATGAAAATAATCTATCAATCCATGAAAAGTCACAAAGAAACATTTAAGCCCATGTTACTAAGTTAAAAAAACAATCCAAAAAGCTACATACTATAGGAGTCCAGTTATATGACATTCTGGAAAAGCCAAAACTATGGAGATAGTAAAAGAGTCAGGGATTACCAGGGGTTGGGGGTGAGTGAGGGATGAATAGGTAGAACACAGAGGATTTTTAGGGCAGCGATATTATTCTGTACAATACTCTAATGGTTGAGATATGTCATTACACATTGTCAAAAGTCAGAATATGCAACACCAAGAGTAAACCCTAGTATAAACTATAGAGCTTTAGTTGATAATCTATCAACATTGCCTCATAAATTGTAACTAACGTAACATACAAATTCATGATTTTAATAAAATAAGAAACTGGGGGAAATACAAGTTGAATTGAAATTGTCTGTATTTTCTACTCATTTTTTTTGTGTAAACCTAAAACTGCTTTTAAAATAATTTTTAAAAGCATGTAAAAGCCATCTTAGCTCACAGGTCATACAAAAGCAGGTGGTGGACCAGATTTGGTCCTGTTGTAGATCCTGGCAGACTTTGGCAAAGAGGCTTTGGGACCAGATGGAGTCTCCTTACTAGAGTACTTTAATAAGGTCAGGTACAGGGTCTGTGGCCATTAATTTAGCAAATGTTCTCTTTTCTGTTTCAATTAGAAAAGATGATTCAAAGTGATTTTTATCCATGAGAGATGAAAAGCATTGTTCATTTAACTCAGGGCTAGATTTAATCTTCTACTGACATCATAATGTAGTGTGAAGTGTTTGGGCCATCTGGTCTTCCCAAAGGCAGATCTCAGATCCATTGTATTGACAGCATCCTGCTGATTGTATAAAAGGAGCAAGATCTGAATAGCACCCTGGAGGCTCTGGTAAAAAACATGCGCCCAGTGGGTAGAGATAAACCCTTCAAGGATTTGAGAACTGACTTCATCAAGGAAGATTTAAGGGCCCTCGGGGTCAGGGGTATGCCAGAACAGCCCCTTCCACAGTAAAAGACAATATGTTGTATCTTGTACCCTTAACATAAAGAAGAAAGTGCACTATGGCAGGCCTTTGTGGATTCTAGGGGCAGCACATTGTATCTCTAGAAATATTGCTCTGGTCATAGAGGGCTGCCAGCCTTGTGTGGGACCTGGAGGAAAGAAGGACATTGTTGATGCCATCTGCTCCTTGGGCCATATGACCTGGCCAGCACTATGGCATTGGAGGCCTCACTGTAAAAGGAGAGCAGAGTGGACTTTACTTACGCCCCAGTGGGAGAGTCATAGTGCAGGCCCAGATTCTAGGCATTACATCCATCCAGCATTACATGCTTCAAAAAATATATTTGGGTGGGTTCCTGGGCCCTGATGGGTATGGGTCACTTGACCATGTAGTACAATGTACTCGTGCATCTAGAACTGCCCATTTTGAGCTGGGTTCTGACAAATCTGGTAAGTTGTCAGGCCCAGAAGCAGTCCATTTTAAGTGAAAGATGGAATATCCCAAATGTATGCAGGCAGAGTGCACAGACACACCGCATGAATGACAGAAACCTTCTACCTTACTGCCCCTAGCCTAGCTAATATCTGTGGACATATAGGGTAGAGTTCTCACACAGTAGGCCAGAAGAGAAGGAAAGAACCCTGCACTTGGTTTGAAGATGAGTTGACTTGTGTGTAGGTGTAAACTGAAAATAGATAGGGATGCATTGTTGACACATGCAGAAGTGACCTTGAAAAACGGAAGGGGGACACCTTCCCATGAGCAGAACTGTGAGCAATGCACCTGGTCATACACTTTTGTGGAAAGTGAAGTGGTAGAAGATAAGGCTCCATGGAGATTTCTGGACAATAGTCAATTACCTGGCCATGTGACGATGTGATGAGCGGCTTGCAAAAAAAAAATTGCTAGGGAACAAAGGAATCTGGGATAAAGGAATGTGGAGGATATAAGATGGGAGGTGAGGCACAAAGGGGTAAAGTGCTCATGTCCTTTCCAGTATGTTTACTAGAAAGCATCGGCCATGGAACAGGCACTGAATGACCAAATGGACACTATAACCCCGCCAGCTGATGTTAGCCAGCCTTTATCGTCACTCTTGCCAGGGCTGGCACTACGTACACAAGAGCTGAACACAAGGATGGAGTTACATGTGCACCCAGCCCAGTGCTGCCCTGAATGTTAACCTTCCTACAACAGAAACCAATATTGGGTCTCCAGGGTGACACAGCTCTTGAGGACACCAGCTAGCCTCCTGATGGTATGTTAGCTACATTGAGCTGGGGTCACATTCCTCCTCAAAAAGGACATATAGACACCAGCTCCACCGGCTTCCTCCCATTTTTTCTTACATATATTTTCCATAATACATTTCTCTCCTGTTGAGAACTGTCTTGATGCCTTTACTCCTCAGAGACCCTGAACTAACAAAACAGGGGAGAAAATATCCCATCCCAGCATATTTTAATGTAGTCAGCAAAGCCCTGACTCCAAACCCTGACAGACACATTACGAGAAATGAGAAGCACAGGATGATATTTTTACAAACATACAATCAAATATCATGAACAAAATCTTACCAAATTAAATCAGACAATATAAAAATAGAAAAATCCATCAAAATTTAGTGAGGTTTATTCCAACAACACAAGGTTTGTTCAACATTGGAAATCAATACAAATAATATCCCACAGTAGCACAGTAAAAAAGAAAAAACATATGATCAACCCAACAACGTAAAAAATCATTTGACAGTGAAACCCTGTCTCTACCAAAAAAAAACACACACACACACACAAAAACTAGCTGGGCAAGGTGGCAGGCGCCTGTAGTCCCAGCTACTCAGGAGGCTGAGGCAGGAGAATGGCATGAACCCAGGAGGTGGAGCTTGCAGTGAGCCGAGATCCGGCCACTGCACTCCAGCCTGGGTGACAAAGTGAGACTCCGTTTCAAAAAAAAAAAAAAAATCATTTGACTAAATTCAATAGTCATTCGGGATAAAAAGTGCTCAGTGCATTAAGAGGACTTCCTCAAATTGATGAAGGGCAGATACTAAAATCTACAAGTCACATAATACTTAACATAATACTTAACGTTGAAACACTGAGCTCTTTTACCCCAACAGTGAAAATAAGGTGAGAATGCTCACTCTCGTCCCTGTCCAACACTGTCAAGGAGGACAAAGTATACAAGGATAGAGCTTACAAAACAGGAAGAACAATTTCATTAACAGATGACATGATTGTTGACATAGAAAATCTTAAGGAATTGAGAGAAAAAAGAAAAACACCATAGAATAATAAAGCGATTTAGCAAGTAAGAGCTTACATTGTGAAAACAGCAAATTCAATTATATTTATATACTGGCAACAACAAATAAGAAAATTAAATTTTAAAAGATACCATTTACAAGAGCATGAAAAAGTCTACCCTAGTAGACATCAATTTTGCAAAATTTTGTACATCTCTACTCTGGAAACATGAATAAAAATATCTAAATTTAAAAAGGATGTATGTCATGTGCATAGATTAGAAGACTCAATATTGCTGAACTGTCTAATGTACCAAAGTTTATTTAAAAATATTATTTATTTAAAAATTATTATTTATTTGAATATTATTTATTTAAAAATCAATCAAAATCAGTATGCTAGAATGGGTTCTTTTCTCCCCTGTTTTGTTAGTTCAGGGCCTCTGAGAAGTAAAGACATCAAGACACTTCTCAACAGAAGATAAATGTATTATGGAAAATATATGTAAGAAAAAATGGGAGGAAGTTGGTGGAGCTGGCATCTACACGTCCTTTTGAGGAGGAATGTGACCCCAGTTCAATGTAGCTAACTTACCATCAGGATTTATTTCATCAAAATCCTTACATGCTTTTTTGCTTTTTATGGTTTTATTTTTTGGTAAAAGTTCACCGTATTATTCGTCATGAAAGGACCTGAAATTAATCCCTAGAAAATAATTTTGAAAAACAAGAATTAAGTTGGAGGACTTAACACTTACAGATTTCAAGAACTTTCTAAAACTACAATAATGAAGAGACTCAAATAGCGATATAAAGATAAATGCATTTTTCAATGGAGCAGAACACACAGTCCAGAAATAGATCTGAATATATACTATTGATTTTTCTCAAAAGAGCCAAGATGATTCAACAGAGAGAAGTGATATTATTCTGTATAATACTCTTTTCTTAATAAAATGTGTTAACAATTTCTTATGAAACTAAACATTCAGTTGCCATCTGACCTATTATATCCTCTCTGAGGTGTTTAATGAAGATAAACGGAAACGTATGTCTAAAAAGAGACTTGTGCATGAAAATGCATAAAGACTTCATTCACAAAACCCCAAATTTGGAGTAATTCTGGTGGGCATGTGTGGATATCCAGGTGAATAAACACACAGTGGCATAGCCCTGCCGTGAAATGCTGTTCAGCAATGAGAAGTAACAAAACACTGATATGAGCAACATGAATGGTGCTCTAAAACTTTATGTTGTGTAAAAGAAGCCAGGCACAACAGAGGATGTACAAAATTGCATATTTGTGTTGTGCTTGCGGCAGGCAAACTAACACATTATGGTTGAGAACAGAGCAGTGGTTTCCGGGGCTAGGCATAGGTGTGATTACTGAAAGAGTCAGGAGGAAAGTTTCTGGGATCACAGAAATGTTTGTCATCTTAATGGAAGTTGTGTTTATAGGATGTATATAGTTTTCATAATCAGTGAAAATGCACATAAAATGCTTTAATTATAATTGTATGAAAATTTAACATCAATCAAGTTGAACATGTGAAAAATAACTGAACATATGTACTCAATATTTCCCAGCAATTTATTCATGGGTAATTACATATTCTACAATATTTGTATTATTTCTACACAGAATACCTCCAAACTGGAAACTACTAAAATGCACATTAACAGTAGCATGTAATCTATTATATATCATGGTGACTATAAGTAATAAAAAAGTATTATATATTTGAAAATTGCTAAGAGAGTAGATTTTAAGTTACACACACACACGCACACACACACAAACAAGTATGCAATGCTGAAATGAACATGGGAATGAAGAAATCTCTTTGACCTATTGTTGAAATACTGATTTCAAATCCTCTGGATATACCCAATTTTGTATAATTTCATAACAATTTTTTTACACATTCATACCCAGAAGTGGGATTGCTAGTTCACATGGTAATTCTATTTTTTTTTGTTTGTTTGTTTTTCAAGGAACTCCCATACTATTTTCAAAAATGGCTATACTAGTTTACATTCCTACCAACAGTATTCAAGTTTTCACTTCAATAAGTTCCGTTTTCACTACATCCTCATCAACATTTATCATTCTTCTTTTTGATAATAGCCATTCTTACAGGTGTGAGATGATATATCACTGTGGTTTTAATTTGCCTTTTCTTGATGATTAGTGTTATTGAGTCTGTTTTCATACAACTGTTGGCCATTTTCATGTTTCTTTTGAGAAGTGTCTGCTTAGATTCTTGCCATTTTTTATTGGGGTTTTTGCTTTCTTGATTAACTTGTTTGAACTCCTTGTACCTTTGCATTACTAGCTCCTTATCAGATGTATGGTTTGCAAATATTTTTTGCCAATTCATAAGCTCTTTATTCACTCTGTTAACTGTTTTCTGTGCTGTGCAGAACCTTTTTAATTTGGCATAATCCCACTTGTCTGTATTTGCTCTTGTTGCCTGTGCTTTTAGAGTCCTATCCAAGAAATCATTGCCCAGACCAATGTCTTTTAACTTTTCTCCCATGCGGCATTTTCATATTCATCACAGCACTATTCACAGCAGCCAAGATATGGAAGCACCTAAATGTCCACTGATAGACAAAATGTGAGATATATCTATATATGCAATGGGGTACCATACAGCCTTTAGTAAGTAGGAAATTTTGTTCTTTTTGACAACATGGATGGAACTGGAGGATTTTATGTTAAGTGAAAATAAGCTAGGCACACAAAGACAATACTGTATGTACTCACTTATAGGTAGCTCACATAAAAGTTGATTTCATAGAAACAGAGAATAGAAAAGTGGTTATCAGAGGCTAGGAAGGGTGTAAGGATGAGGAGAGGATAGAGATTGATCAAAGAGAACAAAGTTTCAGTTAGACTGGAGGAAGAAGTTTTAGTAATTTACTGCACTGCATGGTGACCACAGCTAATAATAACACATTGTATATTTCAAAACTGCTAAAAGAATAGGTTTTTAGTGTTCTAACCACAAAAAAAAATAAGCTTATGAGGTGACAGATATATTAGCTTGATTCTTTCTACAATGTATATGTAAATAAAAACATCACATTATACCCCATAAATATATGCCACTGTTATTTGTCAATTAAAAATACATTTTAAAAGTATGGCAGATAATGCTTGTTAAGTAATTTTATTTAGCCATTTCACAATATATGCATATACTAAATCATCACGTTATACACCAAAAATATATACATTTTTTTTCAATTTAAAAATAAAAAATACATAAAAGCAGTAGAAAGTATTAATAAATTGTGGTATATCCAACCAATGGCATACTATGACACAATGAGTATGACCGAATCACTGCTACTTGCAGTAACATTGATGATTATCACAAGCATCATGTTGACTGACAATTTGCACACTAACTTGTATACACTGTATTATTGCAATTTATGAAGTATGAAAATTATTAAATTAATAAAATTCAGAATAGTGACTACATTTGGAGTAGTGACTGGAATAAAAAGTGAAGGAGCCAGGATACAGATAATATTCCAATATTTCAGTACAGATTTCACCTTTCCCCAGCCCCTTCTCAAATTACATTTTCAATACTGCCTTCTTTGTCACATTAGTCACTGTGTCCTCCCTGTTTGCAGTTTCTTTCTTATTTCATGAAAACTATAAAACTGGTGCTAAAAAGTCGTGTAAGCAATGATGCTGCTTTGAGGATATGCTTCAATTTTGCATTTTGTTTCATCTGTTCAATAAAATTAAAATGTCTGTGGCTAGAAATCACGTTTCTTATTATTTTATTGCCAGAGTACTCAACATAGTATGAAGTACCCAGTAATGGTGCAGAATGGAAGAATTAACACTGGGTTACCCCTACTCTGTTGTCAGCAGGACCTAGTGGTATGTGGAGCCCCCACCTCCCTAGGACATGAATCAGGCAAAATGTGGGGTGAGAGGTAGGGCTCTTCATGGCCTGCTTCCTCTCTCTACTCTCTTGATATCAGACGGGCCTGGAGGGAGCTTAGGTTATGACTTCACAATGAAGTCACAGGGTGTGACAGCCCTCTGTTCTCTTCTCCCAGGAGGCAGAGGGAAAGAACACAGAGAGAGCTTGACACAGAGAGATCTTACACCCTCACTTAGAGACCACAAGATAGTGAGAGCTGGAGCCCCACTTTAAGCTGCTCTCACTCCAGCTGTTTGCAATGAAGCCATGTGAGTCAGTACCCACATTTTCTGTGGTGATGTCAGTGTTGATAGAGAGACACAGAATTTCTAGGCAGACAGGGGTGGGTACTGGTGAAACCCCACTATCAAGTCAAAAAGCCAGAAACCCATGGCCCAAAGTGAGAACTTCCATCTCTGTTTGCCCGCTCTCTACTGATTGGGTCTTTCTAAATAATGTCTTTTAACCAATAAAATAATACCTTTTCCAAAACTACCTATGGTCGACCCCACCTCCCAATCCTGTGCCTATAAAGACCTCTGACTCAGTCAACAAAGGGGAAAAAGCAGCTTGACCAGAGAAAGGCAAATTGACTTCAGAGGACATTCGGACTTCAGAGGAGAGGTGGCTTAAATTCAGAAAGATGGCTTCACTTCAGGGAAGAGCCAGCCAGAGATGGCCAGACTTCAGGGGCAGATTACCTGTGTGTCCCATTCCCTTTCCAGCTCTCTTCTCCACTGAGAGCCATCTCCATCGCTTAAAAATTTATTTGCTTTCACCATCCTTGAAGTTTCCAAACAACCTCATTCTTGGATACCAGACAAGAGTTTGGGACCCACTGAACGTGAGTACCCAGAGAAAGCTGTCACACTGGCTCTTTGCCCTTGCTGGTGGGAGGGCAGCCATCCCACAAGATCAGGCAAGGCCCCCCCTGAGCTGATAACATACAGCTGTCCATGGATGGTGGAGCTAAGAAAGCATTGTAATATTCCTTCTGGTGCTTCAGGGTTTGCAGGCACCCCAACCTGGTCACGGCCATGGAGCTTGCACATTTGCTCCCTCCCACAAGGAGTGTGGCAGCCTGAGTAAATGGGGCACCTCCTCTGCAAGTCCAATGAATGGGGAGAAAAATCCTGCATCAGCATGATCCAGTTTGAAGATGAAAATAAGCACATCCATCTAGACCTTGTGCTAAAAGGAAATTTAAATAGGACTCACAGTCTTCTAACATGGAGTTAAAAATGTCCAGAATACAATGTAAAAATCACTTACAATACCCAGAACATGAACCATAACAATGAGAATGACAAAAGCCCATCACCAGATAACAACACAGAGATAAGCCAGATACCGAAATTAGTTGACAAATATGTTAAAACAGCTAAAGGTACAAATACAATTCAATGAGGAAAGAACAGACTTTCTAGCAAGTGGTTCTGGAACAACTGGATAACTACAAGAAAAGAATAAACTTCACCTCTTATACAGAGAAGAACTCAGAATGAATCATAGGTCATCAATGTCAGAACTAAACCTATGAAACACACAGAAAAAAAGATTATGAATAAATTTTTACAACTTATTAAACATGATACCCAAAGCACAGTGAAGAATGGGGAAAAAAACAGATAAATTGGACTTTGTTAAATGAAAAACATGTGTGTTTCAAAAGACACCATTAAAAAGTGAAAAGACAGCTCACAAAAATGGAACAAAAATTGTACATTGTTTATAGATAAGGTCCTTGTATTCAGAATATACTGAAGAAATAAGGAATTCTTACATCTAGATAGTAAGATAAATAACACAAATGAAAGGTTGGCAAATGACTTGAATATCCATTTTTCAAAAGAAAATATACAAATAGTCTTTAAGTACATGAAAAAATGTTCAATATCACTATTAGGAACATGCAAATCAAAACTATCCTGATATACAACTTGATATTAAGTAGAGTGGCTAAAACCTATAGTAGAAAGACAATAACAGGTGTTGTTGAGTATGATGAGAAATTGGAATGCTCATATTTTGCAGTATAACTTTTTTTAGCCTAAAAACTACCAACAAGTCAGGGAATAGACTTTAAAGAACTGGTCCAGTAAAATTAATAACCACATAAACAACAACTATGGCAACAGAAAAGAGAAACAGCAACACAGCCCAGCAAAGAGAGGAGATCTGAGTACCAGTGCTGACCCATTATATTATTTAAAACATCCAGATTTTAATAAAAAGTGTTTGATTCCATTTTTATGGAATGTCCAGAATAGGAAACCAAAACTAAATGAGTAGTGGGCTAGGGCTGGAGCTGGTGGGTGAGTGGGGTGGGGAAGATAAGGAGAATTATGCATAAATTTTAGGGTGATAAAAATGTTCTAAGATTAGGTTGCAGTGGTAGTTGAATAGCTCCGTTACTATATTAAAATTATTTAGTTGTATTTTAATATAGGTAAGCTTTATGATATTAAATTATACTTCAATAAAGCTGTAGAACGCATAAATGAAAATCATGGAACTGAAAAGAATGAAATAAAAACTAAAACTAGTTGTTTTATAGCTACAAAAACTTTCACTGCATGATCTCAAGATGAGAGTGGAGATTACAGAAATAGAATTAGCAAATGTGTGGACAAATAAATTTATTTAATCTGATTGAGAGAGGCAAAATAGGTTATTTTTTAAAGGATAAAGAACAGAATCTCAGAGACCTTTCAGGTAATAGCACTACAGATACTTTTCTAGCATTTTTGGCATCACAGAAGGAGAGGAGAAACAGAACACTACTAAAAAAAAAAAAAAAAAAAAATGAAGAGCCAGACACAGTGGCTCATGCCTGTAATCCCAGCACTTTGGGAGGCTGAGGCGGGCGGATCACGAGGTCAGGACATCAAGACCATCCTGGCTAACATGGTGAAACCCTGTCTCTACTAAAAATATAAAAAATTAGCTGGGTGTGGTGGTGGGCACCTGTAGTCCCAGCTACTTGGGAGGCTGAGGCAGGAGAAAGGTGTGAACCAGGGAGGTGGAGCTAGCAGTGATCCGAGATCGCACCACTGCACTCCAGCCTGGGTGACAGAGCGAAACTCCGTCTCCCACCCCCACAAAAAAAAAAAAAAAAAAAAAAAAAAAAAATGGATTCAGAGTATATTTTCTGAACGTAATGAAATCAAACTAAAAATCTATGGAAGAAAGACAACAGGAAAATCTCCATACAATAGGCGATCAAGCAACAGACTTCTAAACAGATCGTGGGTAAAAAGAAAGTCTCAAAGTAAACTTTAAAAATGCAAATAATCAGTTGGAAATGAAAATGTAAGACATCAAAACATGTCTAATGTATAATTTAAGCTCCTATCTGCTTTAAGAAACCAGAAAATCAAGGACAAAATGAATCCAAAACATTTTACACTAATAGTAAACCCGTGAAAATGAAAATTAAATATATAATGTCATTTATAATTTCTCCAAAGAAAATTAAGTACATAGGTGTAAACAATACAGCGCGTACAGGAACTATATGTTGCACATATGTACAACTGTATGTTGAAAATCACAAAATGCTGATGAAAGAAATTTGTTTAAAGTCTTAAGTAAATAGAGACATTCCATGTTCATGGATTAGAAGACTTAGCATAGCCCAGTGTGATAGACAGGTTTAATATCAGCAACGTTGGTGCATTATCAATATGCCAGTAAGAATTTTTTAAAGATAAACATATTTATCCAAAAATATATATGGAAATAGCAAGGGAGAGCTCTGGAATAACTAAAAAAAAATTGCAAAAGATGAATACAGCGTAAAGAGTCACTGTACTCAATACTAAGTCCTACATTTAGCTAAAATCATCAAAATAGTATGATATTGCAAAGGGATAGTCATATATATACATATATATATATATAGACATATATATATATATATATATATATATATATAGACATATATATACACACATTCAGATCAATGAAACGGAATCCAGAACCTAGAAATAGCCCCATACAAAGACAATCAGCAGAATTTTGACAGTGGTAAGAAAATCATCAATGGAGACATGGCAGCTTTTTCATCAAATGATGTTAGAGCAATTGGACATCCATAGGCAAAAAATATAAACCACAACACTTATATTCACACCCCAACCAAATTTAAAAAATCACAGTTTTGATGTAAAATATAAAAATCTATAAAATTTAGGAAAAACACAGAAGTTCTTCAGGAATCTAGGTCTATTCAGAATTCTTAAACTTGACATCAAAGGAATAATCTATAAAGAAAAAGGATGATAAGTTAGACTTTAATAAAGTTAAACACTTTTGTTTTCCAAAAGCCCCTGTTAGGATGCTAGATGTTGAACTACAGAGTTATGTTTGTTTCTCATTGTTAATATTCTTTATTAATTTTGCTTTTTTCAAAAATTTATAGAATAGCAAATTTTCCAAACATTTTTGTTTGTACTTGCTCTACTTCCCATATCTTGTAAACTCCATCTAGATTTGCTGGTATACTTGTTTGATTGCTGCTTGCAAAAGAATTTTTGGAATGTAAAACTTTTACAGTTTTCCATGCCTTAGGATATATTTGTTTTACCTTTCTATTTAAAGTTTATGTTAGCTCAGCAGAAAAATATAAATATGGAGTTGTTTTCCTTCAATTGAAAATATAACTTTATTCTCAGTTGTTATTTTGTCAGATATTTCCTCCTATTTTTGTGTCTTTATGAGACAAGTACTAAAAAAGATGTTGACATCCTGTTTCTATCTTTATAGTTCTTTCCCTTTCTTATTTCATTTCTCCTTGATATCTTTTAATTAATGTTTGTACCTGACTTCTCAGCTTTTTTAATGCATTCCTCCATTTTGTTCATTCTGCTTCATACAAAAGAGTTATTCCATGTATTGTCTTTCTCTTGATACTAGTTATACTCGTGAGATGACTCATTACTCCTCTCTGATGGGGCATGATTCTTGGGGGCACTATCACCTGAGCTGATGTGACAGCCCAAGTCCTAGTGATCTACCTGATGTATTTAGGGCATAGAGAATGAGGAGGAACACATCCAAGGGCAGGATGTGGCATTAAAATCAGCAGCTTCTTATTGTCCTTTCTGTATGGAAGACAATGAGGTTAGCAAAAAAGAGCAGGGGATATTACAAGATAAAATTTTCTTGCCACTTACAAGGATTCAGACTTTGTACTGTTGAAATGCAAGAGGATTTTCTTATCTGTAAATATCAGTACTTAGTCTTGCTCAACTGTGTCTACAGCATTTTATCATTGGAATAATGAAATTCTTATTCTGTACACATGTACTTTATTTGACCCTTCATATCTGAGTTATTTACCACACAAAATAAGTCAGAAAAAATAGAACTGCCAAATCTGATTTTCTGTAAATATGATGTGGTAGATAAATTAGAAGACAGAAAATGTATGCTTTATAACATTTCCAAGTTCATTTTTCTTTCTTATGTTTCTAGCTAGTTTGTTAAATCATCCACAGAAGAGGCAACCCTGATCAGTCTGAAGGCAGGATCATGGCCCAAAAACCCAGGAGCGATTTTCCTGCATGCACAATATAAACAGGAAAATATTTCAAATAGAAAATGTAGTTGTTCTTTTGATTTTTGTTATAATACTGTTATAAAAAGGTATGCTATCATGGTTACACTAAATATACCTGTTTCTGTTTTGTTATCTTAAATGACTTCTCTTTTCAGGTTTTCTGAACATGAGATACTTAGGTTTCAGCACTAGCTTCTCTCTTTATTTCTCTTCGTATATCTACCAGGCCTGGGAGATTTTGTCAATCTAGGGATGTATGAAGGACACTCTACATGATATAAAAGAGGCATGCACGAGGAGAGAGGCATGCCACATATAATATTAAAACAAACAAGCAAACAAAAAAACAAGAGACAGAGAAGCAGCACAGCCAAGTGTACAACAGCAGAGATTTACAGTTCTATTCTGAAGTTTATTTATTCAACCAAAATCTGCTGAACATTAAAAATCTACCAAACAGTTTTGCCCTAATGGAGTTAATTTTTTTAATCATTTGGACAGAAAAATCCACTAAATGTGAAATTCTGTGTGTGTGTTTGTCCTTTGTCGGCTAAGAGTTAATAATCAAAAAGGAACAATAGAAATTCACTGTTATTGTGGAATCCAAGGGAGTTAATCTAAATAGCTTAGCACAATGTTTTCAAACAATGTTTTATAGTGGATTGCAACAAAAAATGTTTTATTTTTTAAATAAAAAAACAGTGAAAGAAAAGTAGAAAATTTCACAACGTTATAATAAGTTAAAATCAAGTTTTACTGTTATATATATGTTTGTTTACACTGAGAGGCAATAAGTACATTCTCAAGTAAGTGTACTGCAGTTATAGCAAACTAGCTATAGTCATTGAATGGCAAGCCATGGTACATGTTATGCTGCATTTGAATTTCAAGTGTAAAATCTTTTAAGGAGGATTATTTCCTCTTTCTATTATTGTTATAATTCTGATTATTGTATCCGTTGCAATATATCATCTTTTATATGCAGTAAGCAAGCAATCTTACAGAGCCTTTACTACTAATGCAAATCTATTAATCACAGTTACATATCATCAGTAATTCTGAAAATGTTAACAAACTGAATCAACAATATTAATTTATAGGGATATTCCTAAATGTGAGACAAAACAATTTAAAAGATACCTAAAATAATTAAGTGAAATATTAGTACATACTACTGGAAAGAATATGGATATCACAATGTGATGATAAGAAAATATTGATGCAAATGACCCATATGTTCTTATAGTACTTTTGGTTTTGCAACGTATACAAAAGTGTTCAAATGCTGATGATTTCAAATATTTAATAATATTGAGCATTTACTGTATGTCAAACAATAATCAGTATTTATATGGATTATTTTACTTAATACACAGCTTATGAAATTGGTATTATTTGTGTGCTAATTCAGATGAAGTGGCTGGTATGGCATACATTGAGACATACAGAAAAAATACATATATACTATATGATCTAAAGCTGTACACTACAATATCCTCTCATAATAATCTCAAATATCTTTTATAGATTTAAAGATACACAAATCTATAGGTATAAATTTTTCCTAAAAAGGACCAAATAATAAATAATTTATGCCTTTGGGACAATGTCAGTTTCTGTTGAAAAAATTTCTGTTTTCTGCTTTTTAAATAATTTTTTAAACTGTAAAAACTATTCTTGACTCATGGGTCATATAAAAATATAAAGGTCATGGGCTGGATTTAGTACAAAGGTAATAGACCCCTAAGACAGAAGTCAGTAAACTCCTACTGTGTAGAGAAATATCATACTGCATAGAAAAAAATTTGGCATTTATCACCATCGTAAAATTACTTCTAAAATGGGAACTAGTAAAGAGTCAGAATGATTTAGCACAATCTTAAGATTCTCACTTCTGATCAAGGTGAAGTTAAAGGGATTAGCAATACCTGGCCACCTGAAACAACTGAAAAGCCATATAAAGAGATACAAAATACTAGTTTTTCAATATATTGAACATAAAACAAGGAAGGTTAGTTACCCCTGAGATATGGGAATCTACGTGTTTGTGTTGAGCACTATGATTGCAGCTACTGCCTAGAGAAAGTTTCTAGCCTGGGATGCAGAGGTTATAGTAGTATTGTGTGAGCCCCTGCTACTCTTCCTTCTAAGATGCAGGAAGGGGAAACCCTGGTGAAAGTGAGAGTCTCTTGCTAGACTTATAGGCCCAGGCACCACCAAGGAGAGAGCTAGAAAGAGAGCTAGCCCTGGAGATCTGCAGAGTCATCCCCACTCCCCACCCACCCCACTCTCCCTGGCTAAGTCTTCAATTGAGGAATGATCAGCTGAAGGAATGCATATGAGGAAACCACCTGAAGTCAGAGAAAGAACACCCCAAGAGGATTAAAAGGAGCAACAGCAGGGGCTCACAGGACTATCATAACTCCTGTTCCTAGCAGCCAGAGTAGAAAACCTCATCACTTATGATGCATCAGGTAAAGCTGACCTCAGCAAATTTTTTCTCTACAGAGCCAGAGACTAAATATATTAGGCTTTGAGGACCACATGTAGTATTTTATTTTATAAAAGGCTTTAAAAATGTAAAAATCATTTTAGCTCATAGGCTATAGAAACAAACATAAGCCAAATCATCAAGAACATTTGGAGAAATACAAAAATACCCAGCACCCCCCAAAATTAAATCAACAATATCTGGGATGCAAGCAAAAATGACTAAGCATATATCATCCAAAAGACCACCAAGATGACTAAACAGTAGAAAGGAAAGCTTTATTGGAAATAATAGTTTACAAACCAGGAAGAGACAGTATCTTGCATGGATTGAAAGTGCTATCTCTTCACAGAGGGCAGGGACAGGTTGAGTGTTATGCCTCATAAAGTTCATATTATACAATCGAGTTATACATATTTTGTAGGTAAGGAGAAAAACTATATATTTATGAGAGGAACTGAGTGCATGTGCAATGAGTAAACATATATGTAATATACATTCCATGTTCACTTTGGGGCAGGGTTTCAGCATTAAAATGAGGTGGAATTTGACTCTTTATATCAAAAGGTGAACCATAGGACACAAAGTTTGTGCATAGTCTCTTCAAGCTACTGAAACTAATGTAAGCTTTGAGTTGCTTATCAGAAAAGAATATTTGTAAGGCCAGTCCTCCACCAAATCAGAGTTGTGGTGGTCTGGGTTGTAAATCAGACAGGAGGAGTCTGATAGTTTCTGTTCTTAGGAATTTCAGCAAGAGTGTGGGTTTGTTTGTTTGTGTGTTTTCTACTTGTAGCTGTAGGAATTTAGAAACTTGCTATAACAGCCAGGCCCTGAATCCCTGACCCACAGGTAACTTTTTAAAAAATTTATTTTAACCATAATGTCTGTCTTAGGTGATAACAGTGAATTTCAGATCAGACATGCAAAAAAAGGTGAAAAACACAACCAATGATTGGGAGAAAAATTAATCAATAGAAAATGATCAAAAAGTGGTACATATGATTGAAATAGTTTACAAAATCATTAACAGAGTTATTGTAATTGTATTACATACATCACAGCATTGGAGGAAAGATTGTCATGTTATCTAAGGAGAGAAAATACATAAAAGACTCTAATGTAGTTCAAGAGATAAAAACAAACTTATATGAAATAAGAAAATATTCAAGGTAGATAGAATAATCAGTAGATTAGTCATAGAAAAGAGTAGTAACCTCGAGGATATAGTAATAGAATATAGTATTAGAAAGTATTCAAAATGAGATAACAGTTCTGAAAAAAATAAGCAGAGCATCAGCGTGTTGTGAGACAAGACCAAACAGACTACTATTTGTGCAAATGAATGTTCCAAAGAAGGTAAGAAAGAGGGAGGGGTGGAAAAGCTGTTTGAAAATGGTCTTTTGCAAGTTTGATGAAGACTATAAACCCACAAATCCAAGAAATTCAACACAACCTAAGAACAAGAAAACTGGGGTGGGCAGTCAGGGGGAGCTACAACAAAGCAAATTATAATCTCACTGCTTAAGAACAGCAATAAATCAAAGTTTTTAAGTAGGCTGGAGAAATATATCATGTGCACAAAGAAACATAAGAATGACAGCAGACCTATCATCAAAAAGGATTTAAGCCAGGATACGCTGGAATAGCTGGCTTTAAAATACTGACAGGAAAAAAAGAATAAGTCAACTTGGAATTCAATTGCCAACAAAATATCTTTGAAAACTGAATGTGAAACGAAGACTTATTCAGACATGCAGAAACTGAAAGAATTCATCAGAGACATCACTTACAATAAATATTAAATAAAGCCTTACAGGCAGAAGATAAATGATAACCTACAGAAATCTGGTTCTATATGAAGGAATAATGAGGAATAGAAATAGTAATTACCTGGGTAAAAGTAAATGTTTAAACCTGTTTTAGACATAATTGAGCATTTAAAGCAAAACACAGTAACATCATTGTGGAGTTTATGGTACAAATAGAAGTGAAATCTAATGCAATATGCAAAGGTCAAATAGGAGAAAGAGAACTACGGTTTGATAAGCTAGATTGTACGTAAAGCAACATAAAACTACTTGAGTGAAGAGGGCAATAAGTTAAATCTGTAAAAGATAAACTCTAAACATTTATTAAAATAAAACAGAAAGAGTTGTAGTAAATATGCCAAAAAAGCAAGATATAAAAGGGACATATAAAACATACTTAATACAAAACAAAAAAGCAGAAAACAAACAAACCAAACAAAAACAACAACACCAAAACCCAGAACAGATTAAGCAAATAGAAAATGAGGAGAAAAGAAAGGAATTTAAACTCTAAGCATTAATAATAACATTAAATGTAACTTATGTAAATATCCCAATTAAATAACAGAGATTATCAGATTGGATAAAGAAACAAAATCCAACAAATTGCTTTCTACATGAAACTCATTTTAAACATTAAGAAAAATATAGGTTAATTCAAAGGTTGGAAAATATACACTGCTCACTTGAAGCAAAATAAAGATGAAAGATCTGTATTAATATTAAATAAAGTTGATTTCAGAGCAATAAATGTTACCAGGAATATTAGTGGTCACTTCATAATGAAGATGGAATTAGCAGCTAACTCTTTTAGTAACAGAACTTTAAAACTAAGTTAGTGAAATCTAATTAAGCCTCAAGAATAAATAGACAAATTCTCAACTATAGTCATAGATCTCAATAGTCTTTTTAAATGATTGATAGAAAGATATAGAACAGGTGAAGGGCGTTATTCTCCAGCTTGCTTTAATTGACAATTTTGAAACAGTCCACCAAACATTAGCAGCGTGCATATTCCTTTCAAGTGCGTAATAACTTTTACCAAGAAAGACAATATTATTTGCCATAAAACAAACCTTAAACAATTTAAACAGATTACAGTCACACAAAGTATGCTATCTAACAACAATGGAATAAAATTACTGGAGGACTTTCTCCTTAGCTCAACTAAAAACAGGATTCTTGTCATACTACCATGAAAGATTAGGCTCGCACACACTTTAAGGGGTGAAAAAAATGAAATTTATTGAACAAAAAGGAAAAAGAAAGGGAAACAAGGACTCTCAGACAAGCAAGAATCCTGCTAACAGGTTTCCCTCCTTGCAGATTGAATCCAGGTACATATGTACCCTACTAGAACCCCGGAACAGGAGAGGCCAGGCTCCCGTTGCAAATGGCCTGAACTTCCCCAGCCTCCACCCCAGTGCTTACTCCCCCCAGTGCATCAGCCAGTTGGAGGCTCTGCCAAGGAGCCCTTTTCACTTGGTTGTCTCAAAATTACTAATGAATAACAGAAAGGCACATTTTGGAATCTACAAAAGAGCTGGTAGAACTAATAAGTATATTTGGGAAGTTTACAGTATACAAATACACAAACCTCAATTGTATTTCTATAATATTAGCAAGAAAACATCAGAAATAGTAACTTTAAAATAGAACTATTTGCAATAATGTCAAAAATGTTAAATACTCAGACTGAATCTGACAAAAGTGAAAGATCTATAGACTGACAAATTGAAAACCTTGCTAAGAGAAAGTAAGGGAGAGCTAAATAAATGGAGAGTTGGCCTCTACACATCATGAAAAGACTCAGTATTGTTAAAATACCAGTTCTCTCCAAATTGATATACATATTCATCACAACCCTAATCAAAATGCCAATGGGCACAGTTTGGGAAGTTGAGAAACTAATTCAAAATTCAAGTAGAAATGATGAGGACTTAGAATAACTGTAACAACTTTGAATATAAAAGAACAAAATTGGAGAAATTATGTTAATTGGAGGATTCAGGACTTATTGTAAATCTACAATACCAAGACAATGTACTATAGAATAAATACAAATTAATAACTCAATGGGAACAGAATAAAGATTTCAGAAATAAACCACGCATATGGGGTCAACTTTCAAAAAAGGCTAACAACTCCAATTCTAGCACAATTCTTGACAAACATACTACAATCATCAGATATGCCTATGCAAAAAAGATGAACTTTAATCCATAAATTGAACCCTAAAATTTAAATCATAGTCTAGATGTGAAACTTATGAGAAAACATAAAAGACAAATTCTGTGAACTTGGGTTAAGAAAAATTTCTTAGATATGATACTGAAACCAAAAATTTGTATCACACTTTTTCAAACAAGTACACTTCCTGATATTATGAAGTATGTAATTGAATGAAATATTCATGTAAGTCTAAAACTAATATATCCTATAGGATATGAAACAGAAAAACAAAATTAAATATGTAACCACTTCTGTATACATAAACTTTAAGAATTATCCATGCGTCAATAAATGTAAGTGGTGTTATGTCTGTAATCATATACCACTTCTGTTTACTTTCTTGCTTTTATACATTCGTTTCACAAATATTTTCTGCAATTGGAATTAGAAAACTGTTTTGAATAGATTGAGGTTTATATTTGCAAATCTCCCTAATGGCACAAAATGTCATATAAATGCTAATTTTCTTAGGTATTTATTAATTTTAAAGCAAATCTCAATAACTCCTTGCATTTTAGAAAAGCTTCTTAACATAAAAATTCAATATTCATTTTCAACAATAATTAAATCTGAAAACGTGCCTAAGAAGTAGAAAATGAGTGTATTAAACCGGTTCTCCCAGTGCCTAAAGCACTCACTGTTAGTTAACAAGGCAGCTTTGGAAAATGTTAATTCCTATAAGCTTATGAGCACATCACTCAGGATGCTGGGAAAGGAACTTGCTTAATTGTGCTCTAGACATTCAAAACAAACAATGCAGAACTTGCAAAAGACTGTTTTAATTATTAGAAATTTCAGAATCTTGATTTATTATTTTATCCTATGATATTTATATTAGTGGTTATGCAGGAATTTGGACTTCGTTAAATACAAGCCTTTTTATTAATGTTATTTTATGTGTATAGAATTACAAGATTGTCGGATGAGTGAGTTTAATTCATTATTTTAAATAGTAAATGGATGTGTTTGTATTGTGTAGTGTGTGTTTAATAGTATTCAAAAGGCAAATGTATTGAAAATAAGTCTTTCTATTCTGTTTCCTAATCACTGTTCCTTTCCTCTGTGATTTCCCTCACAGATGGTCATGTGTTGAAAACTGTTCTCCAACTAGGTTGGATCCCTTCCGGTGTATTTTGAAGGTCTTTCCTTATCAGTATGTATAAACCTACCTCATTCTTTTTAGGTGGCAAAGTATGGCTGCAGCATAATTAATACAACTAGTCTCTGATTGATAGGTGTTTAAGTCATTTGAAATAACTTGCCAGCATAAGCAGTGCTGCCTGGAATATTGCTGTGTACGTGTGCACACATAAGAAAACTGAAGATGTTTGAACCAGGAAATGGGTCTCTGTTCAGAAAGGCAAGGCATCCGCTCGGTGCCTTTGTCAAAAGGTGAAACAGGAGCATGCCTGTGGCAGTCCGTGCCTCCCTTCCCCAGCTAGCCCTGGAGAGGGGGCCATGCCTGTCTCCACACCTGGGAGAAACCCATGACGACTAAGCTCTGATTTTTTATCGTTCCCTAATTCCTACCTAAGGGGTCTAGGCAGTCATGCCCTGCAAACCATAAATTCTCATCAGATGAGTTTTATTTGTCCCTACATATCATGACTTACTTCTCAATCTGACTCTGGCATAACATTATGAGACAAAGAAAAATTATTTAACACCAAAATATAATTCCTTGCCATACCTTGAAATTGACCTGCAAAGTCTCTTGAGGGAAAAATCCACATTCTATAGAGAATCCCTTTTCCCCTTTGTTTTCCTTCCTTCCTTTCCAAATCCAGGAGATAATCAACTAAGAGCCAGGCACCCTTTTAAGTCCAATAAGAAACATTTTACAACCTGCTGTCTCTGAAGTCTGCTATCTGAGAGCTTCCTCTGCACAATAAAACTTGGTCTCCACAATCATTTATCTTAACCTGAACATTTCCTTTGATGCCAGATCTTCAGATAAACTCAACCATTGTCAACCAGGAAATGTTTAAATTTACCTATAGCCTGGAAGCCCTGCTTTGAGTTGTCCTGCCTTTCTGAACGAAACCAATGTATTCCTTAAATGTATTTGATTAATGTCTCATGCCTCCCTAAAATACATAAAACCCAGCTGTGCCCCAACCACCTTGGGCACATGTTCTCAGGACCTCCTGAGAGCTATGTCATGGGCCATGGTCACTCATATTTGGCTAAGAAGAAATCTCTTATAATATTTTACAAAGTTTGACACTTTTCGTCGACACCTGGGTGCCAATCTGGATGCCCTCAAGAGTGGCCTCAGGGCACATCTGGGATTGGTCAGAGCTGGGAAAACAGCTCAGGACTCACCAACAATGCCTGTGACAATCATCACATTCTCAGTCAACTAAAAACTCCCAGGGCAGGAAAATGACCAGAGAAGTTCCCTTCCTAAGGCTGCTGCTCTCTGGTCACTGGGTGCAGAGTATGAGGAAAATGTGGGGACCATGATTTTCAGTCCTGGTGGCTCAGATAAGCTGGTGACTGTCGCTTAAGCTGATGGAAATGGAGGTTATCTCATTTTCCCTTCATTCATTGCTTGACAAAGTAACTGATAACCTCAGTGGTTAAGAGCTCATGAGCAAATATGGAAAGATTTTTGAGAAACACAACATATTGAAACTTTAAAAAATGAACAAACTAACAAAACAACAATCTTGTGTGAAATGTTGTAGCGCATCGCCCAAGATCTCCCTGCAGGACTGAGGTGATCGGCATTCCAGGTGCTGGGAGAGTTGGGGGTTGACTGGTCTTCATGGAACCCCTGAGGAACTAGCCACCTGTCAAAGGGAGTTGACATGGCCAAGGTTACAGCCCCTTCCTGCAGGCAGGAAAACTCAGAGCCTGGCCCCTTTCATTTACTTTTCTTGTGTACTAAGATAAGGGGAAATCATTGGCTGTGCTGATAGAGGGAACCTCAGAGCCAAGCCCCAAGCTGAGTAGCAGGAATGAGAAGGACACTAACAGCTGTTAGAGTCCACCCCCACCCCTGCCTCCAACCAGGACTACTTTGAAAGGATAAGCTGGCCCACGGAGCAGGTTACATGACACTAGGTCACCTGAAAGCCTCAAGAAAATTTCCACGCAAAGAGGAACACTGAAAACATTGTATGACCCAACCCAATGGCGTTGGCCTTTTAGCTTTTATCAGAGCTCTGAGAAACCCAATGAAGCAGTTACGTTATCTAGGGCAAATACCCAGAGTTTGTCATCTCGAGCCAGGAAAATTTAGGATAGGGACACACACAAGAAGTTTAGGAGTGGAGGTTTAATACGCAAAAGAAAGAGAAAGGAAAAGATCTCTGTCTCTAGTGAGAGAGAGGGTACTTCCGACAGGAAAAGGCCGGAGGTGGATAAGCCAGATTTTATATTCCAGCTTGAGGAGACAGTTTATGTAGGGCTCACAGACTGGTTCGATCAGATGTGACATTTACATAGTCCTCGGGGAAGGCTGGTCGCCCCACCCTAATCTTACTATGCAAATGAACTACCTCTTGTCTCTGGTCTTGTCAGGTACACGTGGCTGGGGGTGTCACTGTACACCTGGCTGGCAGAGAAGGGAAGAAGGAGCTGCCATCTCGAACATGTCTAGTCCCAGGTAGTTCTTTCCTGGAGACATTCACCTGTGCAAACTCCCAGCTTCCTTGTCTATGCCTGCAGCTCGACTTTACAGGCTACTCTTTGTTAGAAAATGATTTGGGACTTCTTTTTATTAAAAAGGAAAACTTTCCCAAGGACTTCTGTACCGTCGCTATCTGCCTAAGTAATTTCTTCTTAAATCCCATATCACCAGGATACAATGTAAAAATGGAATTCTTAATTTCTTTTTTTTTTTTTTTTTTTTTTGAGACTGGAGTCTCGCTCTGTTGCCTGGGCTGGAGTGCAGTGGCCGGATCTCAGCTCACTGCAAGCTCCGCCTCCCGGGTTTACGCCATTCTCCTGCCTCAGCCTCCCGAGTAGCTGGGACTACAGGCGCCCGCCACCTCGCCCGGCTAGTTTTTTGTATTTTTTAGTAGAGACGGGGTTTCACCGTGTTAGCCAGGATGGTCTCGATCTCCTGACCTCGTGATCCGCCCGTCTCGGCCTCCCAAAGTGCTGGGATTACAGGCTTGAGCCACCGCTCCCGGCCGGAATTCTTAATTTCTAAAGAACCTAGTGCTCTATCTTCTGGCTATGCCTTGGAAGCTGCAAATACACAAATAGTAAAATCCTACTAAAGATAATTGTGAATTACAGTACCATTATGTGTGTTATAGTAGGTAGGTACTCAGACATGAGCAGGGCAGAAGAGGGCCACCCCACTACCAAGAGTGACAGGCAACCATGTGGCAATGGTCAGATGGCTGTTCAACTGTCTCTCTACAATCGTAAGTTCAACTGTCTCTCTACAATAGTAAGTGCTCACAGCCGGCTCCAGGGAAACGCAGTTTCCCAGTAGACAGAAAACACCTGAAGCTCTTATCAGTAGCTTCCCAATAAGATCTCAGGAGTCGGACTCAGCACGGTGGCTCATGCCTGTAATCTCAGCACTTTGGGATGCCAAGGCAGGTGGACCACCTGAGTGAGGAGTTCAAGACCAGCCTGGCCAACATGGTGAAACCCCATCTTTACTAAAATTGCAAAAATTATCTGGGCATGGTGGTGGGTGCCTGTAATCTCAGCTACTTGGGAGGCTGAGGCAGAAGAATCACTTAAACCCGGGAAGCAGAGGTTGCAGTGAGCTGAGACCGTGCCTTTGCACTTTAGCCTGGGTGACAGAGTAAGACTCCATCTCAAAAAAATAAAGAAAAACAAAAAGATCTCAGGAGTCAGGCAAGCGGGCTCAAGCATGCACACTGAGAAGCAAAATGGCAGAGTTTAATTGCCCGATGACCTTCCTCTAGGAAACACTCAACTGATACAGGAGGAATGCCTCAAGTGAGCAGGCGAACAACTCCAGTAAGCACACTGTGCATGCAACCCCTCCGAAGTGCTGACAAGTCACTGCACATATGGATGCCTGCCCCAAGCAAGGATAAAGGAACATAACCCTGGAAGTCCATCAATGTAGAAGACCCCAAATCAAAGGTCAAACTGCACACTTGAGTCTCTCAAGTCACCAGCTTCGTTGTCTTCCAAGTGTACTTCCTTTCTTTCCCATTATAAACTTTTTTTTTTTTTTTTTTTTTTTTTTTGAGACAGAGTCTTGCTCTGTCGGCCAGGTTGGAGTGCAGTGGCACGATCTCGGCTCACTGCAACCTCTGCCTCCCAGGCTCAAGCAATTCTGCCTCAGCCTCCCGAGTAGCTGGGATTACAGGCGTGTGCCACCACACCTGGCTAATTTTTTTTTTTTATTTTTAGTAGTGTTAAATATGAGTTCCAAATTTATTTTCAAAGAATTCAAAGAATAAATACATCAGTATGTTCAATTCTTTGCCCTCTACTTTTAAACTTAACTTCCTCATAAAGCAACCTTTTTCGATTACCTGCTCCACCCTGACTCATTGCAATTACTTGCTCCACACTGACTCGTTCGGATTACCTGCTACCTGCTCCGCCCTGACTCATTCTCCACCCTGCATAACCATTTTTTTCCCACCAAACCACTCACCCCATCACTCTCTCTAAATTAGCCAGTCGGAATTAGTTTAGCCTGTGCAGTCTAACCCCAGCCAGTAAGGGAATGACACAGCAGCAGGAGACACAGGCGTCAGGGATAAGAACGCCTTTCCTTCCCTTCTCCAGGTGTGTGCTCACCATTCCTTCATCTGTAAGGGCCTACCCTTTTATGGAAGTAATTTGCCTTGCTGAGAATTAAAAAGAAAATTTTATATTCGAGCGTTATTTCTTTTGTGGCACTGAAACTTCATTTATAACAGTAGACACACAGTTTCACCATATTGGCCAGGCTGGTCTCGAACACCTGACCTCAGGTAATCCACCTGCCTTTGCCTCCCAAAGTGCTGGGATAACAGGCGCGAGCCACCACGCCCAGCCTATAAACTTTTTAATAAACTTTCACTCTTGCTCTAAAACTTTCCTCAGTGTCTCCTTCTGCCTTCTGCCCCTTAGTCAAATGTTTTCTTCCGAGGAGGCAAGAACTGAGGTTGTTGCAGACTCACATGGATTTGCTGCTGCTAATGTGGAACACTTCAGATGTACAAGACTATTCACTAATGAAGTGCATTTGGAAATAAGGACTCCCAAATTAGACCTATCCAGAGAAGCCTATTTTAATTGATGTGCAAAACTTCTAAAAAATATTTTTAAAAAACTGCCTGTTTAAAAGACTCTACAAAAGGCAAAGGAAGTGCTTAAGCAACTAATTGATAAGAACAATTAAATCTGATAGTTTTTAATTAGTTACCATTGCTTCCTTCAGAAAAAGAGAATGCTAGATAAGTGTATATAAAAGTGAAATCCTCAGGTTAACTGTGTTTGTTTCTTTAGCTACCCTTACATCCTCCTAAATTCTTGAGTTCAGAGCCATCTATGCTGACCCCAGGGATAGTAAATGCTTGCTAATGAACTCTGCTATGACTAGTAAAACATGGGAGCTGAACTGGAAAGCCTAGAATTTCATATAACATTGCCTTTGCTGACCATCTTGTCCTAACTTGGCTCTTTATGCCTTTCCTTATCCCAGTAAACTGAGGCATTTAGAACTAAAATCTAAATTCTTTGCCTTTGAAATGTAAATTTTCTAGCTAGGACCCATCCCTTTGGAAATGACAATTTAGGGTGGTCTACCTCACAATTGCTTAGGGCAATGGAACAGACAGTTGAAAAACTGGTAATCTCAAAGGGTAGGAAAAAATTGGAACTGGCAAATAGAACATCTTAACTAAAACTTTAAGATCTTTGCATGTATCTGTATGTTTATGTATGCATGTCTGTTTGTATATATATGATATTTTTCTGCCTCCAGACTGTGTACAACTAATTTATTAAATGCTTTGAAGGAGTTCTGCTCAAATTGGCTTAGGGATAAATGAGTTCTCATACAAATTAAATATTTACAAAACCTTCAGAAAAGTAGAAACTGACCCAATATTTTCCCACATTCATGTGATTTGGTTTAATTTTTGGCAAATAAAGCTGGTTTTAAGATTTTAGTAAAATAAAATGGAAATGTCTTCAAAATTGTCAGCATTAAAAATGTACGCATACATACATTTTTACCTAAATTTACTACTAGTCAACAAGTTTATGGTATCTCTTAGATGTCTCAGGTAATAAAACTATAAATCCAACCTAAGAGCAGAAGGCAGAGTTAAAATAAATTATTTGATGCATGTGAGTCAAGAAAGTAAAAAGACAGAGGGAAAAACTGTGCTTACAGGTTTATTTTGGGGACCTTGAGAAGAAAAGAATTCACCCAAATCTTCAGGTGTTAAAAATAAAGTATTTGATGCATATCAGTCAAGGAAGTAAAAAGACAGAGAAAAGAACCATGTTTAAAGTTTTATTTTGGGGACCTTGAGAAGAGAATTCACCCAAATCTTTAGGTGTTCCAAATACAGTATGATGGCAAGTCGTCAGCTTGGCTTCTTGACCTCACTGGGCTTTGAAACATCGAATCTGAAATTCCTCGTCAAAAGTTCCAGCAAAGCACACTTAAAATGTGCCCATATAGGTAATCACTGTTCTTGATACACTTAATAATCAGGCTGTGTTTAATGAGACTAGTCCTATTTTGCAGACAAATTGGTCTTCTGTGGTTAACTTCAGTAGGATTGGGGTGACAGTAAAGAGAAAGGTAATGTTTCAGAAGAAAATGGTACACCTGTTACTAGATTTAGCCCTGTTCACAGTTTTGAAGCTTTTTATTATTTACCTGTAAACTGGACTGGACCTGAACCCTTCTGTTTGCCTACAGTCCCATTTTCTCCCACTTGTCATCTCTAAGAACAAGAACTGCTCTGTCCCTGAAGCCCTACAGACTGGAGCCGGACAGCTTGAAGTAAATTTCATGGGCTTATGCCTAACGTGCAGTTCACTCAGAGAGTTCACCAAAATGCTCAATGCCACAACTGGAGATTGATATGATTTGGCTCTGTGCCCCAACCCAGATCTCATGTTGACTTGTAATCCCCAATGTTGGGGGAGGGACCTGGTGAGAGGTGATTGGCTCATGGGGGGCAGATGTCCCTCTTGCTATTCTTGTGATAGCGCATGAGTTCTCATGGGGTCCAGGTTTTTGAAAGCATGTAGCACCTCTCCCTCTGCTCTCTCTCCCCTGCTCTGCCATATGAAGGTGTGCTTGTGTCCCTTTGCCCTCTACCATGATTGTAGGTTTCCTGAGACCGCCCCAACCACAACTTCTTACAGCCTGCAGAACTGTGAGTCAATTAAACCTTTTTTCTTTATAAATTACCCAGTCTCAGGTAGTTCTTTATGTGAGAACGGAACAATACAGAGACATTCAACCTGCACAGCAGAAAAATATTCCTCAGGTTCAAATTTAAAAATTTCAATTGAGTGCCCTCTGGACTCAGAGACTCAGTTTATAGTTGTTTTCATCATTAACTTTCATTTATCTTTTGTTGATTTTTGTTTGTTTTACTCATGAGGACCCTGGCTAAGGAGCATATTCCAAACTCCTGAAATTATCCTCCTGATAGTCATAATAGTAGTCTCCTTGGTGCACTGTTACCTGTCAAAAAGTTTTAAATACCTGCACGCAGCCATCTGCTTAACACCAAATGATCTCCTTCTGCCTCAAGACATAAAATCTCAAAGAAACATGTGATAACATATGACCTATGAATGACATGCTGAGACTGGAACCCAGAATGGTGGCAACTGAGAGTAACATGAGTCCTGTGTTTCACTCACATGCTCACTTAGGTGAGTATCTGACCAAAAGAGGGGAGTTTGAACAAAATTTATGGGATATCATTGTTTTGGACTGGGCTCCTGTACTAGGCCCCAACAGACCAGATCAAACCAGAATAGAGTCACTCATGCAAGGTGCCGTGTATTAAACTGAAATGGGTCAGTTTTCGAATAAAAAAAGAAAAAGAAAAAGAAAAACAAGAGAGTCACAGCAACTAATCAGAAGGGGCCCATTTTCCCTGAGCTGTCATGACAAAGAAGTACCCTCTATTTTGACTCTATACAGCAAGTAACTGAAATGACCTTATTTCTGCTTTCTTTAGCCTTTTCTGTCTCCAATGCTAATCCCCCCCTGCTGAGCTCATCAGAATACCTACTCTATTTGATACAATGAGATGTTGCCTGATTCTAGAATTGTCAATAAAAACCAATTGTATCTTTAAATTTGTTATAATTTTGTCTTTGACACATCAGTTGACCATTCTCTCCGTGAGAAGATTCATAGAGTATCCAAGGAAAAACCTACCTTAAATACATTACAGTAAGCTGTAAATATATCAAAGACAAAGACAATGTTCTAATATCTTTTAGAAAGAAGGAATAATTCACTTACAAAAGCATAACAATCAGACTGGCATATTTTTTAATCATCTTTCATTCAAGGTGCTTCAGGGCAAACGCTTGTATCACCAGGAAAGAATGATTAATTTGCTTTTTTTCCTGAAACTTCTTGTTACCTTTTATTTTTCTCACCTAATACTAGTGTATAACTCCTAAAATATTAACTAAAAACAATGGTAAACCTTCTTAACTTTAAGTATGAGAAAAATGGAAATCAGAAAAGTTAAGAAATATATAGAATGCCATGAAGATAGTGACAGAGGTTTGGCTAGAACTAATCTCTCCAGAACCCCAGGGCAGTTTTGTTTTGTTTTCGTTTTAATACCATGCTGTGATGCCTCATGCTGGTGTTACTCATCTAAGTCTGCACTCTCCTATGGTGGTTGCAACATTCTACACTTTAGGCAGACTTAGTACCAGAGAAGGAAAGAAGAAATGAGAGAGCGTAGTGAGGTATCCTAGTTGTTCCTTCCTCATAGCCAGTGATGGATTAGCCAACAGATACAAAGCAAGGTTGCCAAGAAGTACCTATTCAGAAATGTAATGCTGCCTCGGGTCTCAATCCAGGTCAGTCTCTCAGTAATGCGTACCACAAATGGTCTATCGTATGCCTGGTATGTTTACAACTTTAACCCTTTTTACATTATTAAATCCTCATAACACATTCCATGGATAAATTAACGCAAGTTAGGGAAGCTGTCAGGTTTGTCCAAGGTTACATAGCTAGTAAGGTTGCCAGGCAGTTTGACTAAAACAAAACCAAAACCAAAATCAAAACCAAAACCCCTTCATTCCAAAGTTGAGCAGCTGCCTTCTACTTTGCTAGAGTGTGGGGTAAAAGTTATCCCACTTCAACAGAAAATTACATGTTGTTTTGTTAAAACTTTATAAAATATTAATAATTCAAGAACTTCATAAGACATCATATATAAGGAATATACATTTTTAACTGTTTAGTATTTCAAATTACACAAATTATATCAAATAATTTAAGCATTTTTTAAAAGGTATGCTTCATTCATTTGACAGGTAATCTTATGTAATATCATTTTAACAGGACAGTGTTAAGGTAATTGATCTGTAATTTTATTGCTACTACTGCGATGAAAAAATATTAGTAATCTAGCTTCTGGGTATATTAATAGAATAAGTATATTTAGACAAATTCAATATTTTTAAATAATCATTTCCCCCCTGCCAATTTTATTTTCTTCAGATCCAATTAATTGTGTAAGCCTCCACATTCTTATAATATGGCAGAGAATCCACATTTCCACTTTGAAAGGATTTGTAAACTGGTTTGCAAACAGCAGTTGGCAAGAGCTCTACAACATCTGATCACCCCAGTAGCTTCCCCTGCATTTTTTGTTTGTTTGTTTAATGCTCCTTCTAGGATACAGTATGTCCTAAATGCCCACTGTCAGGGTTGTTCTTGCTCATCTGTCCATTCTATGGGGGTAGTGGTGTCTCCTGGTTCTCTGTAACACTCCAGTGTTCAACCTCTGTTCCTTTAACTACATGTTCAGAGCACAACTACCATGCCAGGATTAGCAGATCTACAGTTGCTAAATACAGCCCTTGCTGCCAGGGAAATAAATTCACACTACACATTTAGTTTTGAGCCTGACACCTCTTCATGGCAAGTTTAATTGTAACTTAGGACCCTTTCCTGCCGGCAAGTCAGACAAGTTTTGATAATACTAAACTTCAAAATGAAAAGGGAGGGTTCTCAATGTCTTTCCTCCCCAGGTATTATAGAAATGCACACATAAAGAGTATATAGCTGTAGATGATAGGTAAGTAGGTAGAGAAATAGATAATAGAGATAGACCCTGGGATGAATACAGCTACTGTTGTCCTCATTAGCATTATAAAAAGTGGATTTCAGGTCAAATGTTTGTTCATGATTTCACTCCAAAGAGAACTAAATCTCTAAATGGTGATGTGCATGAGTTCCTCAACTCTAGCATCTGCAAAGATTTCTCTTTTTTGTTTTACCCATATGTTGTGCAAACATTCTACCAAAACTAAAAAAGCAACTCTAAGTAACTCAGGCTTTCTTGTGTGGTGTATTAAGCTCACAAAGACAGTATTTCATGGATTGTCACTATTGCACATCTCTTTCTTTGAATTCTCATGACTGTTTCTTAAAATTTTCTTGTAGTATTGGCAAAGACACACAGACCATGGCAGACAGTCATTTTGCTAATGGGCAGATATCCCTTGTGGCTGTTACTAGGGGGCAGTTCTAAAGTTTCAACTATAATTGAAGTACATTTTTTTTTTTACATAATTCTTTCCATATTGGGACATTCCCTTTTTTGCTCCGAGCTTGCCAAGATGTTTTATTTATTGAATTTCATCAAATATTCACTCCGTATCTATATAATATTTTTTCCTCTATTGTATTAGTATGATAAAAACAGAGATTCATTTTTTCTGTTCTTGCATAATGTTTATATTGGAATCAGACCAATTTGATCATAACACATTGCTGTTTTATATATATGTCTAGACTTGTTTAGTTAATATTTAGTCATTTACATCTACAAATTTGTCAGTTTTATTTTCTCATATTATCCTTGTACATGTATGTGGGTTTGGAATGAAGAATATAGTGGCCTCATAAAAGAATCTGAACAGCTTTCTATTTTTCTTTTTCTATTTTGTGAGATGAAAAGTCACAAAAGGTAGGTAATAATTTTTTGGAAGATATAAAATGTTGGGAGGGAACAACTTTTATTCCCATAATTTCATTTTCTAATAGCTTAGTTTTTGGTCTACTTACAAATTTTGTACCAATTTTGGTGCATTATAATTTTCTTGGTACTCATCCACTTAATTTTCATTTTTTAGTATTTTGTCATTATTTTAAATTGTTCTGCTTGGTTTATTTCCATTTTCTCTCTTATTTGGTGATCAGCCTCATCAGATGTTTATATTATTGGACTTTTCAGAGACTACGGCTATATAACTATGGTTTTGTTCTTCTTACTTGTTTTTTTTTTTTGTTTTTTTTTTTCCTTCTGCTCCAGTTTATTGATTTTAGTCATTGCTACTTTTCCTTATTTCTTGTTTGTTTTCTATTTTTTTCCCAACTTTTACAGGTTGAGGGTTAACTCATTCATTTCTAGTTTCCTGATAATTTTATTTAACACTATTAATTATCTTCTAAGTGACATTTTAACTTGACTCATTTTTATTATTATTTTGCAGTTATATTTCTTGATTGTTTTTCTGATCCTCTTGACTTAGACTTTGCTTAATAAAATGCTATTTAGTTCCCAACCTCTTAAGATTACTCAGCCAACTTTATTAATCTTTAATCTTACTGCTTTTTGGTTACAGAAACTTTACTGCATGACGCTGAGAATCACAGCTCTGTTTAACTCTAGGAAACCTCAGTTATATTCTACATGAAAGGCATCCACTGAAGTGAGTGCAACATTATGGCCCTGAACATTTGTTTTTTGGAGTTTGTCGAAGTTTCCCGTGTTAAATACAGATATGGAAACATTTTGTAAATTTCTGTTTCTGATTAAAAAAAAAAAAGTGTTATCCAAAATGTAAGAGCTCGAATATAACATTTCTATCTTTTATATCTTTAATAGCTCTGATTATTGTTGATTATCCAATTAATCCCATAGTGTTTTGAAGAGGTGTACTAATAATCACCTACAATTTTTGATTTTTCTATTTCTTTCCATATTTATTTCAGTTGATACTTATTTAGTTCCCATATTTACTTGAGGTTGTATTTTTAAATGAATATATTTTTAAGAAGGGCCATCTAAGAATACACACACACATACCTTTAATGGTTAAATATTTCTAGTGGTTAAAAATTACTATAAATATTATTATTTTTATTTTAAAAATGTAGATTGTATACTGCACTAAGAAGAATTTGGCACCATGAATGCGAAAACTATTTTTATTTGTGCCGTGTTGAAGAACTCAGTCTTCTTAACAATAAATATTTAAAAACCAGGCTCCATTAGTGCAACCAACACCATAAATAGGTTTTTCCACTTTCTGTAGTTCATGACTGCCACATTTTTCACTTCCAGATACCTAAAAATGTAAGATGGCTGATGTTTTGTTGCAGTATTGTTTTCTGTTTAATAAAGCATTTACCAGATGTTTTTCTACCAACACAAATAAATAAACCAATAAAACTCCTATTGTTTTACAAATGTGTTGTTTACAGGAAGAAGAAATTAAATAAGTATTATGAAATTAGATTTCATAAACTTTGTTTTACAATAAAGATTGTTATTGAGTATATTGTGAAACTCTATTACTTCTAGATATTTGTCAGACCTGGTCCCCCAGATATCACCAACACAAGCTGCTAAGACAAGGCCAAGTTTACTTCTCACCGAGGTAAGAAGGAACACTGCCTCACAAAGCTGTGCCAGTCCCTGGTGGCAGGGATTGTAGGGAAACAGTAAGATGGTAATTCCTTGATAATTGGAAGTGTATATAAAGCATAACTTTCAAAACAGGTGCCTGATTAGGACTGGGTGTGGATCACCATCCAACAGGTCAGGATTGGTAGAAATAGCAAGGTGGGGATTTTGAGAGGAGGATTAAAAGAATCCTCTGGCACATACTGACTACTGACGCTTCCCGTGGAAAGGTTGAAGATCTTTCTCAACATTCCTGGAATGAAAAATCAAACCTGTGCTGGAGCTGCACAGTCCCTGAAAAGGAGACCCACTGAAGACAACTGAATAACCAAGTCATGTTAATGTAGACAGTAAAAAGTGCTTTTGCTTCTCAGGGTCCAGGCTGAGTGTAGATAGTTTGGGTCATCAAATATATTCCCTTATTATTCCTCTACATCAATGTCTTCTTATGCCAGCATACCTTTATCTCAGAGTATATGTAATCCAATGATCCATAACTTTGGCTCTTTCATTACACAGAAGATCTAAATTTACTCAGGAAAATTTTCCTTTTCAACCTACACCTACAGACCTATTAAGTTCTATACATCACATCATCAGTGCCAACACAGGGACGAAATTCTAGACCAAGACATGTGGCCGCAAGTGTCAGCAGGTACAGACACTGATCTCCTCATATACAACACTCACTCCACTCCCTGTTGCTGACCACGCTGATTACATGCAGAGATCCCTGTGGTGACAATCTCCTATCTCCTAGCCCAGGTCACAGCAGCCACCGGAGGACTCTTTTTCTGCCACTCTAACTTCCTGCATGCATTTAATTTCCCATTCTCATTGCTGGGTGTGTTCCTCAGAGTTTCATCCACCAACCACTCACTCTCCCGCCATGGTCATCCAAATGTACCCACTGTATCCACATAAAATTCATTACAATTGTAAAGTGTGAGCTTTCAAATTTGTTTGTTTTCTTCTGTCTTAAATTCTGTCTTAAATCCTGAGGCTTATTTCCCACTTTGAACAACCCTCGCGCTGATTCAAAAAAGAAATTATCAACCTAAACAAACACATATTTTGTTTTGTTTCAGAAAGGGAAGCTCTTCAGTATTTTTAGACTTTTTGCATTTTAGTGTGTTGTTTAAAATTAAACATTTATTGTAATAAATTTTTCAAGTTTTCAACTAGTCACACCATTTTGTCAAAAAATATCGGATATGACTGCCATTGTTTACTTGTTCAGTCGTCTCGAAATTCACACTTTCTCCTTAACAACAATCCCAAAACACGTTGTTGGATGTTTACATCCGTCATCCTGAATTGTTCATTCACGTAATATTTTGCTTTTACAGAGTACACAGGAAAAAAAAAATTCATTTTACTGCATATCAAGAAAGTATTTATTTATAAACGTCCTCAGAGTTTGTAGGAGCTGCATACAGCTACCCTGATTTGTTCCCCAGAGCAATCCCGTGAGGGCCAGGAAGATAAGAGGACCCTCTTCCTGCTGATTTTGCGTCTGAACAAGGCCTTTCCCTTGAGAGATTAGGGGATCGCAAATTCCCACAAGAAAACTTCTCAAAGCTAGAACTGAAAATTAAGTATTTGTTTAAAAAAAATAAACACTGAATGAGGTTGGGTACATATGCTCTTCTCATTGGAAAACTGCTCTTCAAATTTCAAGAATTTCTCTTCATAAGTTAAAAAATAAAAATAAGCAACATAGCCTATTTTTCAGGATTTAGATTTTCCTAATCTGAGAGGTTTAGATGAAGTTAAGAGAAGTACATTTCCCCTCTATTTTATGTGATTTGATTTCTCCAAATACACAATGTCTATACATAATTTCCTTTTGTTAGGTTAATGGATACCTTAAAATTCTAAATTTTTAGCTAATGCCTTCAATTTTGAAACACTGTAACAAATAAAATACTCTTTAAACCGCTGCCAAGCCTTAATGTTTATTCTGTCATTGTTTACTCTTGCCTCATATATTTCAGTGTCTTCACTTTTAATTGCTATTGCTGTATTCAGAAAACATCGGTCACTTTATGTGCTAACAAAATCAGCATGTTGTTCTCCTTCAAATGTGTTGGATTACATTAAAAAATGATACCAATTACTTGATAAATATTTGATACCCTAGTTTTATATATTCATAGCATTTACCTAAAAAGGCATATAAAAATAAATGCATGCTTCCAAAAGCAAATCACTTACAGTTTAAAAGCAGTCCAAATGTCCATTTATTATTCTTAATAGTTACAAGCACACCACTATGATTACTGTGTCTTGTTGGTAAGTGCTAGCATAAATGACTCTAGATGTTTAAAAAATTTCTGTAGAAGTTAAATCATTTTTTTTTCTTGAAAACCTGTGAAAGTATAAAGTACGATTATCTGTATTTCAATATCTGTGGATTATTGTGGAGAAATGGCATCCACTGACAAAATTTGGAGGGGACACTAAGACCGCTAGCTGCACAAGGAGAGTGCGAGCCTCCCCAAATGCTGTCTCTGAGGTCACTCATGAGTTCTACAAAGAAAGGAGTTGTGACAGCCATCTATGGCACCTTGAAAGTGTGGAAATGTGTCCGGAATTGGTGGGTTCTTCTCGCTGACTTCAAGAATAAAGACTCAGAGCCTCACTGTGAGTGTTACACTTCTTAAAGACGGTGTGTATGGAGGTTTGTTTCTTCTGATGTTCACATGTGTCGAGTTTCTTCCTTCTGATGAATTTGTGGTCTCTCAAGCTTCAGGAGCAAACGTGCAGACCTTCCCCATCAGTGTTACAGCTCATAAAGCTGGTGCGAACCCAAAGAGTGAGCAGCACCAAGATTGATTGCCCAAAATTAAAGACTAAAGCCCGTTGCCACTGCTGGCTTGGGCAACCTACTTTTATTCCCTTATCTGACGGCACCCACATCCTGCTGATTGGTCCATTTTACAGAGAGCTCATTGGTCCATTTTACAGATAGCTGATTGGTCAGTTTTGACAGGGCGCTAATTGGTGTGTTTACAAACCTTTAGCTAGACACAGAGTGCTGATTGGAGTGTTTACAATCCTTTAGCTAGAGGCAGAGTGCTAGATAGAAAAGTTGTCCAAGTCCCCACTAGATTAACTAGACACAGAGCACTGATTGGTGCATTTATAAACCTTGAGCTAGACACAGGGTGCTGATTGGTGCATATACAATCCTCCAGCTAGACATAAAATTTCTCCAAGTCCCCACCTGACTCAGGAGCCTAGCTGTCTTCCCCTAGTGGATCCCACCCCAGGCCTAGTGGGGAGCTGCCCACCAGTCCTGCACCTGGCGCCAGCACTCCTCAGCCCTTGGGCAGTCGATGGGACCCAGGCACCGTGAAGCAGGGATTGTGCCTGTAGGGGAGGCTCGGGAAGCCTGCGAGCCCACAGGGCGGGGACGGGGCTCGGGTATGGCAGGCTGCCCTGCAGGGAAGGTGGCTGAGGCCCAGCAAGAATTCGAATGCGGCTCCGGCAGCCGCTGCAGGGCAGCCACTCTGAGTGCGGTGATTGCGGAGTCCAAGCCCACCTGGAACTCGCGCTAGCCCACGAGTGCTGGTCCCTGGTTCCCACCCACACCTTTCCTCCACACCCCTCAGCAAGCAAAGGGAGCTGGCTCTGGCCTAGGCCAGCCCAGAGAGGGGCTCCCACAGTGCAGTGGCAGGCTGAAGGGCTGCTCAAGCATGGCCAGAGTGGGTGACCAGACCCAGGAGGTGCAGAGAGTGAACCAGGGCTGCCAGCACGCTGTTACTTCTGAAAAAGAGTCACTGTGTCTGCAAGCTGTGCTCCACTTCCCCTGCTGTAGAATTGTCTTTCTCCACGTGATGCTGCTGGTCCTCAGACACTGGACCTCATTGTGCTGAAAATGAAGAGGCACTGGGAACAAACCTGGTGTGACTTTGAAACTTTGGGGACCTGTGGAAAGCAAAACTTATGGTTCAAATGGAAAAGTAAAAAAAAGATTTGTTTTCAGTCCACCAAATATAATCCCACTGGCCCGCCACATTAGATGTGCTAGAGGCGGGGAGAGGGCAGAGAGGGGGAAAAAATGGCGACTGGAGGTGAGTGCAGGAGATGCCCAGGCTCCTCCATGCTTCATAGGGCTGACATCTGCTTGGAAGCAAAGAGTGGAATTAAAGCATAATGTCTGCTTGCACCCTCTTCTGACACACAGCCTAATTGAACAATACACTTCCTTCAGCATCTGTCTACTCAAAGCTGTGCCTTCAGCCAATGAAGGAAATGGATTCAAGGAAACTTTGGATCGGGCTTATTGCCTAAATCCCTAATTTTATACTCCAATCATATTATCTTTTACTTTCAGAGGGATCTTCCTTTTTGACTCTCTTTAACAACTTTGCACCTTTAATTACTTTGCCTGTGTCTACAGATAAAGTCTGAACATAAATCATGCCAGGTGAAAGGATAAACTCATCTGATGTCATGAAATACATTAAAGTGATCTATTCTTCCATGGGTTCCTGTAAAGTGTTCATTAACAAAGTTCCAGGTACGAGATGTGTCACAGTCATTTAAAAATTGCTTAGAGAGTGCAAGCTCTATTCATGCCTTTGGGCGTTTTGTCTGAGATTGCAAGGCTATCTATGTCCCTTACACTGACTGACATGTTCCTCTGTATGTACTGCAGAAGAAATTTCATCCAGCAATGAGAGTCGCTCTGCAAAAGGTGACTCTGAGGAGTCTCACCTGAAGGGTCTCACTGAACACTCGTCTTGCCAGGATTCCTTTCTCCCAGGGCACAATGACTGCTTTTCCTTTGAAAAGTATAAACAAGCCTCTATCTTTGCACCTAATTTTATTTTTTGCCAACAAGCATTTCTCTTGTCATATGAGAATCCTCATGTTCAATTCAGGTAGCATTTTAACTATTATCCCAGGAGGGTCTACATGATCTATGCAAAGATGCTCAAGCTGCATCCCTCATTTAAAATTGCTTACACAGTCTTTACTATTAATTACTTTCTTGTTGACTCAACTGTTTCCCTTTCCGCAAAGAATATAAGCACCATGATAACAGAAACATATTTGTTTTATTCTGTGATGTGCTTTTCCCGGGAGAATGTCACTTTATTTAAATGAGTTGCTGGATCTCTGTCACCGAGGAATTGCTCTGAATCTGATTCCTACAATTTGGAGTCCAGTGCAACATCATCTTGTTCTTTGCACTCTCTTTACTCTCAACCATCTCTACGTAAAAGCTGCACAAAGCTCTCCTGACTTCATCTCTTGTTCGCAATGTTTTCGAAGACTTTCACTCTTTCTAATCACTGTTCCTATGACCAGAGCATTAGTCAGCATGTGGTGTTCCCTCTAGCTATTATATGTCTGACCAAAGATTAGTCAAAGATTTCCTCCCTCATAATACAGATTATCTGCTTCCCAGGCTGGAATATCTATTCTTTTTCTATCAACTGAATACCCAGTACTGGTAAGCCAATGCCACTTGCTTTATATTTTTATTTTTATTTTTAGCAATATGCCTTTCATGATAAAAATTCCTGTATTTGCCAAGGTAGACTAAGTGTCGTATAAAGTAAACATCAGCATTTCCATGCATGGCGACTTGGTGGGAAGCCACGATAGTGGCGCCATCTCAATTCATACTACAGACCTGGCTGAGTGCTGGAGAGAGAAGGCCGAAGTCTTGCTATACCTCTAACCTCTGGCTTTTTCCTGGTTGGAAAAAAATATGTTATGAATTCGTTATTTTTATGGATTTCACTTTTTAAATTGTGGTTCAGTGCTTTGGTGTCCCTTGCTTTACCACAAAATGTAATTTACAAATACATAGTGATAGTCTATACCATAGGCACACCCATGGTGTATTTTGTTCTATGCATAATTTTAGATATTTGCTAAACAGACAACTGAGAATATACCTGTTGTCCTTCTTTCATTATCTGCTATCTCAGGCATTTTCCACATGTTCCTGGCAGGTACCAATGATATCTTGGAATTATTTATGGAGATGCTATAGGATTTCTAATGTAATGTGACTATGGGATTGGAATCAGGGTTGTATACTTGTGCTTTTGGTGTATTGGTCTTTGTGGAGAAGTTTTTATTTCAGAAGCAACAAATACTTTGAAAGGTGGACTTTGTAAATTTTGGCATTAAACTTTTGATATTTTCACTATTGCTTTGAATTTTTAGCATTAATTTTGAGCTAGTTTTTTCAATAGTTTGGTTTGGGGTATATCAAGGGTATTGTGCCACTGACATAATAGTTATTTTTATGCATCCTAGGGCCTCTGTAAAATGAAAGCTGAGACAATACATTTTTTCAGAAAACCTCAAAATTTTAAAATATGCATTTGCTCTATCTAAGCTGTTTATCCGAAAACAAACAAACAAACCAGGACAGCATTTTCTTCGTTCATTAGCTTTTTGGAACAACTAGGCTGAGGTCTGGAACAAAGAAATAAGGTATTATTGAATACATTCATATGTTGAAAAACAGCTGTAGAATGGAAAAGTGAAATAACATTAGTGGAAAAAATACTAAATAATATTGAGCAGAAAAAACAAAACAATAAAGTCACTTAACATTTTTTTAAATGAATAATGTCATAGCGAAAAAGAAAAATACAGAAAAGAAAGGTCAAGTCTAGAAAAATATTCTGAATAAAATTTTGACAACATTTCTCCATATCAATCTTTTCATTATTATATGACGTGTCTGGGGATTTTATTTGTAATATCATACGTGCTACATTTGATAATTTCTTGAAGAATTTTTCTTTCCAGTGCTTTGTTTTTAAGACAGTACAATGATCCTGCATATCTTTGGGTTAATTCCAAGACACTTGAGACAAAGACAGTGTAGAAGAAAGACAACATGGAGACTTCCATAGGAAGCGTTGAAATTCAAAGACATAATTTCTCGTGTTAATATACAGTGTGATAAACAGAAGTTGCTGGAGATGTAGAAAACTATAGTAAAAAAAAAAAAAAAAAAGAGAGAGAGGTATGGATTGTTAAGAACTAATATGATAACATGTTTTAACATTGCAGAGTAAGTCACAGACATTGGTGTGAATTGTGGACCTTGTTTGTTAATCCAGGCCTCTTTTTCCATCTCTGACATACTATGTGTGGTATCTCTTCTCCTTCCACTTTACTTACCCCTGTGCTCATTTGGACCAATGGAATATGCTGCCTTACAACCTAGGTTTGACATTGAGTATTATTTTCCACAGAAAAGATACAGGGACCGTTGGTGAAGAAGGCAGCCAGAAGAGAGGGTCGCATGCGGCCAAAAGAACAACATAATCTACAGAAAGGGAAGCCAATGATTACAAATCAAAGGAGCAAATTCTATGGTGGGGAGATGTTGGGTGAGCAATACTGAAGTTGTGTGATGGGCTTTCACATACGTAGGACTCTCTAATATCAGGGTATATTAAGCAATCCTATTATGCAAATCCTCTAAACTACTGTAGTTGAACTAGTAGGACATTAACAACCAAAGAAGTCATTCTTATGACTGAGAAGCTACAACATTTATATAACTAGTGTATTAATATATAATTATTTTTTGAGTTATAAAGGTGAATGTTAATTTTGTTTCAATAACTGCATCCCTAAAATGTGATGACTAAATCTTTCCTTTCTTCTGTTGAGTGGTAGTGCTTTAAATGTGTCCCAGAGATTCTGGTATGTTGTGTCTTTGTTCTCATTGGTTTCAAAGAACATCTTTATTTCTGCCTTCATTTTGTTATGTACCCAGTAGTCATTCAGGAGCAGGTTATTCAGTTTCCATGTATTCAGTTTTGATTGAGTTTCTTAGTCCTGAGTTCTAGTTTGATTGCAATGTGGTCTGAGAGAGAGTTTGTTATAATTTCTGTTCTTGTACATTTGCTGAGGAGTGCTTTACTTCCAATTATGTGGTGAATTTTGGAATAAGTGTGATATGGTGCTGAGAAGAATGTATAGTCTGTTGATTTGGGGTGGAGAGTTCTGTAGATGTCTATTAGGTCTGCTTGCTGCAGAGATGAGTTCAATTCCTGGATATCCTTGTTAACTTTCTGTCTCGTTGATCTAATGTTGACAGTGGGGTGTTGAAGTCTCCCATTATTATTGTATGGGAGCCTAAGTCTCTTTGTAAGTCTCTAAGGACTTGCTTTATAAATCTGGGTGCTCCTGTATTGGGTGCATATATATTTAGGATAGTTAGCTCTTCCTGTTGAATTGATCCCTTTACCAGTATGTAATGTCCTTCTTTGTCTCTTTTGATCATTGATGGTTTAAAGTCTGTTTTATCAGAGACTAGTATTGCAACCCCTACTTTTTTTTTGTTCTCCATTTGCTTGGTAGATCTTCCTCCATCCCTTTATTTTGAGCCTATGTATGTCTCTGCATGTGAGATGGGTCTCCTGAATACAGCAAACTGATGGGTCCTGACTCTTTATCCAGTTTGCCAGTCTGTGTCTTTTAACTGGAACATTTAGTCCATTTACATTTAAGGTCAATATTGTTATTGTTATGTGTGAACTTGATCCTGCCATTATGATATTAACTGGTTATTTTGCTCGTTAGTTGATGCAGTTTCTTCATAGCCTCTATGATCTTTACATTTTGGCATGTTTTTGCAATGGCTGCTACCGGTTGTTCCTTTCCATGTTTAGTGCTTCCTTCGGGGTCTCTTGTAAGGCAGGCCTGGTGGTCACAAAATCTCTAAGCATTTGCTTATCTGTAAAGGATTTTATTTCTCCTTCACTTATGAAACTTAGTTTGGCTGGATATGAAATTCTGGGTTTAAAATTATTTTCTTTAAGTATGTTGAATATTGGCCTCCACTCTCTTCTGGCTTGGAGAGTTTCTGCCAAGAGATCTGCTGTTAGTCTGATGGGCTTCCCTTTGTGGGTAACCCGACCTTTCTCTCTGGCTGTCCTTAAGATTTTTTCCTTCATTTCAACTTTGGTGAATCTGGCAATTATGTGTCTTGGAGTTGCTCTTCTCGAGGAGTATCTTTGTGGCGTTCTCTGTATTTCCTGAATTTGAATGTTGGCCTGCCCTACTAGGTTGGGGAAGTTCTCCTGGATGATATCCTGAAGAGTGTTTTCCAACTTGGTTCCATTTTCCCCCTCACTTTCAGGCACCCCAATCAGACATAGATTTGGTCTTTTTGCATAATCCCATACTTCTTGCAGGCTTTGTTCATTTCTTTTTCTTCTTTTTTTCTTTTTGTTTCTCTTCTCACTTCATTTCATTTATTTGATCCTCAATTGCTGATACTCTTTCTTCCAGTTGATCGAGTCGGTTACTGAAGCTTGTGCATTTGTCACATATTTCTCGTGTCATGGTTTTCATCTCTGTCAGTTCGTTTATGGCCTTTTCTGCATTAATTATTCTAGTTATCAATTCTTCCACTCTTTTTTCAAGATTTTTAGTTTCTTTGCACTGGGTATGTAATTCGTCCTTTAGCTCTGAAAAGTTTGATTGACTGAGGCCTTCTTCTCTCATCTCGTCAAAGTCATTCTCCGTCCAGCTTTGATCTGTTGCTGGTGATGAGCTGCATTCCTTTGCAGGGAGAGATGTGCTCTTATTTTTTTAATTTCCAGCTTTTCTGCCCTGCCTTTTCCCCATCTTTGTGGTTTTATCTGCCTCTGGTCTTTGATGATGGTGACATACTGATGGAGTTTTGGTGTGGGTGTCCTTCCTGTTTGTTAGTTTTCCTTCTAACAGTCAGGACCCTCAGCTGTAGGTCTGTTGGAGATTGCTTGAGGTCCACTCCAGACCCTGTTTGCCTGGGTATCAGCAGCAGAGGCTGCAGAAGATAGAATATTGCTGAACAGCAAGTGTACCTGTCTGATTCTTGCTATGGAAGCTTCCTCTCAGGGGTGTACTCTACTCCACTGTGTGAGGTATGGGGTGTCGGTCTGCCCCTAGTGGGGGATGTCTCCCAGTTAGGCTACTCAGGGGTCAGGGACCCACTTGAACAGGCAGTCTGTCCGTTCTCAGATCTCAACCTCCATGCTGAGAGATCCACTGCTCTCTTCAAAGCTGTCAGACAGAGTCATTTGTGTCTGCAGAGGTTTCTGCTGCTTTGCTGTTGTTGTTGTTGTTGTTTAGCTGTGCCCTGTCCCCAGAGGTGGAGTCTCCAGAGACAGGCAGGGCTCCTTGAGCTGCTGTGAGCTCCACCCAGTTCGAGCTTCCCAGTGGCTTTGTTTACCTACTTAAGCCTCAGCAATGGCGGGCACCCCTCCCCCAGCCTCGCTGCTGCCTTGCAGTTAGATCACAGACTGCTATGCTAGCAATAAGGGGGGCTCCCTGGGTGGGTGTGGGACCCTCCCGGCCAGGTGTGGGATATAATCTCCTGGTGTGCCCGTTTGCTAAGACTCTTGGTACAGCGCAGTATTGGGGTGGGAGTTACACGATTTTCCAGGTGTTGTGTGTCTCAGTTCCCCTGGCTAGGAAAAGAGATTCCCTTCCCCCTTGTGCTTCCCAGGTGAGGGGATGCCTCGCCCTGCTTCAGCTCTCACTGGTCGGGCTGCAGCAGCTGACCAGCTCCGATTGTCTGGCACTCCCTAGTGAGATGAACCCAGTACCTCAGTTGAAAATGCAGAAATCACCTGTCTTTTGTGTCGCTCGTGCTGGGAGCTGGAGACTGGAGCTGTTCCTATTCGGCTATCTTCTATTTTATTTTTCATTTTACTGTCCATTTGCCTGTCAATCATTGACTTTTTTTTTCTTGTTGATCCAACACCTAGCTTTATACATGCTCCTCTCACTCATGGGGATACTAGAATGATAAGTGTGGGGTTATAGGGTCTGTCCAGCTTCAGTTTTACTACCCTATTCCTAATTATCCCTCAAAGTGATAGACCAATTTACACTGTAGGCAAAAAATGACCGTTTCCCTGCTCCACTTTATCACCAACACAGTATTGTTAAAGGGCTCATTTATGTAAAAATTGAGAGAATACGTTAGCTCATTATAATGTTAATATCCAGTATTCCTTGTCTAATAAAATTGAGCAACTTTTTATTATTGCACTGGTCATTTTGGAGCCATGCTTTTTGAATTTCCTGCTCATTTATATATGATATATCATATATACATATATCATATATACATATGATATGCATATGATATATATGATATATATGATACATCTGATATATGCATATATGATATATACCAATATATGATATATGTATATATGATGTATCAATATATGATATATATGTATATATGATATATATGTATAGGATATATATCTTGCCCACTTTTTAACTTGTTTTTATTTGATTGCTCCTAATTAGCTTGAAACGCCATTAGAACCAATTCTAGTTGTAAATCCCTCATATATATCTATATTCAAAATGTTTTTATATTTTTCTTTTAGCATTTGCAACTACAATACCATTTAGTGCTTCATGGGCTTTTTAAAAGTGTAGCTGCAAATTTATTTTGCTGTATTATTTATGATTATTTTGAAGCATTTGAAAAAATGTTCTTACCCAACATACAGGGATTTTTGTAATGGTGTTATTTTGTTTTATTAATTTATGTCTTTAATGCATACATGTCTATATATAGAGAGAGGAGGAACATAAATTTTAACCCTTTTTATATAGTGTTATAAACACTGCATTACATTATTCCCAGTTGATTAGATAGCCTAATTCTATTTATTTAAATATCTTCTAATGTCTGTTGCAACCAGTAGGGTTGTTGAATCACTCACCATCTCTCTCTTTATTTCACTTTAAATTCAACTTATCTACAATGGAATGAAGTATTAAGCTGCATAATCCTAGTAGGATCAATGCTAAGAACAAATAGAATGGCAAACTAATAATAATGATTATAATTATTCCTTACACTAATCATATTGTTAGTGTTGGCATTCATATTTTTAGTTTCTTTCTTTGACATGAGGGTGTGGTATAAAACAAATTTAATAATTTTGTTGGTGTCATTGGGAACTGTAATTCTCTGCAAGGAAGGAAATAAGGGTGTCATTGTAAAGTAGATTAGGTTATATAAAAATACTCTAGTCCTAAATCTGAAATACAAGTATCATTGTGAGCTCATGAGATATTTTATTTCATCCACATATATACAGTAGACTTTCACTGGTGTCAGAGGGAGAAGCTAGTGGCACAGCAACACTCTTGCCAAGAATTACTCAAAGGGTAGACTAAGGCACAGGCACATTTCCGTGAATGCCCAAAGTCTGTGGAAGCAAACAGTGCTAAGGAGCTAAGGCTAGAGAGGGAGAAAGGCTGCCCAGGTGAGGCCACAGTCCTCCCTTTCTTTTCTTCCTTGACATTTGCAGATGTTGAACACAACTGAGTATCCAGATTTGCACCAGGAGACGATAGCTACTGGGGACAAGAGACCAGCAAAGCTGTTTGGCCATCTCCCAAAACTGCAGAGAGAGACAGAGGCTTGGGGTTTGTGCCCTGGGATATTTGCCAAATTCTGCATCTGTACAGGAAAGAAGATGAAAGCTAAGCGAGAACCTCTGAGAGGCATATCAAAGCTTTGGGGGTCTCAAGTTGAGGTTTGGGGTCTCTAAGAGAAGAGATCAGGCAAGCAGCTGCTTGGACCTGCATCAACTCCATTGTGGGAACATTTCTAAGGACCTCCTTTATTGGAAGGGAGAATTGTGTGCCTGCTAATCACAGTCTTGAACACTCCAGACCCACATTTCTGGAGTGTAAAGCTTCCCAGTTTGTAGATAGCAGAGGGTAAATCAGAAAACATTTCCACAGTCATCTGGTGAGGGTTTTAGGAGTTTACCTGGCACGTACTCAGGCTTTCTGTGACCTCACAGGGCATAGAAACTATTTAGCATCTGGGCCAATGTCACAGCCAAATTAATGACAGAACCACTGAGGTTTTCAGAGAGTTCTGCTATTCTCAGTTTCATCACACACCATGCACAGAAAACCCCACAGCATGTTCTGACTAGTATTCCTGTGCTTCTTTCTTAGAAGAGGGTTTTATGTTTCACCTCTCAGAAACACTCAAGGACCTAGTAGCTCACTAATCTAGTCAGAGGCACTTTATCTTTCTCTGAGATTTGGACAACATGGCCATCCACATCTAGGAGGACACTGGCTGACCCTGGCCATGGGTCATGTGCCCTAGGACTCAGGGACACTGGGCAGCCAGTGACCAACCCTTTTCAGCAAGACAGGAAGTTTGTTGTTGGCATTGTTTTCTGTTTAAAAATGTTACTGTCTGGAACAAGGGACATGAAGCTCCACCCTATTGGTGCCTTCTGACTTTTTCTTCTGCCATCACCCACATCCACCCAGATGTTTGTAAAACATTTGGTGCAGCTCCTTCAGGCTCAGGCTCATTAGAGTCTGATAGTGGCCACTGAGATCCTCTACCTTCACTCCTATTGATTCCCTGGTTAGATCACAACTTTTACGTCAAGATCATGCATTTCTTCACAAGAACGTGGTTTTTCAAATGACTATTTTCCAAAGAAAAAAGAAAAAAAGCTTTTCCAAATTCTATGGATTGATTTTCAGAACAGGACTGAAGTTACAGTGGGAATTACAGTCCACGAGTCTTCAGTGTCCACCAATACAAAGGCAGGTGTGTGTGTGTGTGTGTGTGTGTGTGTGAGTGTGTGAGATTGCACTCAGCAACTCAGCTACAGGAAGAAAGAGAAGGCACAAAAAGAAAGATTCAGGATGAGAGTCTGGGCAGGTATGAGACATCAGGGAAAAGGAGGCCAAAAAGTTGACACTGGAAGCTACCACATGTAATTATGAGGGAAGATGATAGGAGGAAGGCCAAGTCAAGTGGGAGTGAAACAGCATTCAGCATATCACACGCATGTAAGCAACCATGATATGCTTCACTTATCATTTATGAATGTAAACTCATATATTTTGCTTGAGGCACAACTTCAGTCTCACTTTACACTGGGCCACTTCATTTGGAATATTTTGGGTTAGAAAACCCGGCCTGTAAATTCCTAAGAAACCCATCATGATATGCTGATTCAAGAATTAAGAAAGGTACAGAATATATAGCCATAAATTAAATTCCTTAGGAGGTGGAATTAGCATGTCAACAATTTGAAAGATCTACCCACAGAGATTTATTCAAGGGAAAAGTAAGTGTCATTATGGAGAAAAACCATGGCTTTTCTTTTCATCAAGTTGGCACAGGATTTTATCATGGGAAAGCTTTAACTAGAAGCTGTGCTTGTTGATCTGGAATTGATTCTGGTATTAGAAATATTTTAAAGCAATATGAACATTTAAAGTAACTAAAGACAGCTGTCTTCCAAGAATCTGCATTTTAGGTCTGAAAACATATGAATATCTACCCTAATACCTGTGTAATAGCCAACATTTAATCATAATGAGCTCTGAAGATTGTTACTAGGGACTCACATCTGCCTCCTATCCTGTTAAAACAGCTCGCAGCAGACAAGTACAGACAAGTACTACCACTAAAAATAGCTGGAAAAGTCATTTAAAATGAAAAGAAAATAATAATTATGACCAAGTTATCAAAGATGTTGAGATTAAACTTACAAAGAACTATGATTACCATGTCCTATAAGATAGATTACAAAATGAAAAATGTAATAATTAAGGATTCAAAGCATAAATTTCAAAGCAGGATGGACACAGTAGGGGAGAAATTAATGAATTAGAAGAAAAGTAGTGAACATGTTTCAGTAAGAGCTTTTAGATTTCTCCAGTTATTACCAGCACTGAATGCAATGTGAGAAAAACTTAACTGATGTTTTACATTTATATATTTTACTTGATTATAAAGGATGCATACTTAATTCTTGTATCTTTGTTTGTTTGTTTATTTATTTATTTATTGAGACAGAGTCTCACTCTGTCACCCAGGCTGGAGTGCAGTGGAACCATGTCAGCTCACTGCAACCTTCATCTCCTGGGTTCAATAAATTCTCCTGCCTCAACCTCTTGAATAGCTGGAATTACAGACACCTACCACCACGCCTGGCAAATTTTTGTATTTTTTAGTAGGGATGGGGTTTCACCATGTTGGCCTGGCTGGTCTTGAACTCCTGACCTCAAGTGATCCACCCACCTTGGCCTCCCAAAGTGCTGGGATTACAGGCATGAGCCACCATACCTGACCCTTTGTGTCTCTATTTTTTGAAATCACCCAGATTCTTTAAAAAATAACAGTTATTACTAATTCTTTTTCTTTTTTTTTTTTTTTTTTGAGACAGAGTCTCACTGTCACCTAGGCTAGAGTTCAGTGGTGGGATCTTGGCTCACTACAACCTCTGCCTCCTAGTTTCAAGGGATTCTTTGTCCTCAGCCTCCTGAGTAGCTGGAATTACAGACATGTGCCACCACACCTGGCTAATTTTTGTATTTTTAGTAGAGATGGGGTTTTGCCATGTTGGCAAGTCTGGTCTCTAACTCCTGACCTCAAGTGATCCCCTGTCCTCAGTCTCCCAAAGTGCTGGGATTAAAGGTGTGAGCCACTGCTCCCAGTGAAAGTTATTAATAATTCTGAAAAATAATTATTTAAGTGTTGATATGTTTGGCTGTGTCCTCACCCAAAATCTCATCTTGAATTATAATCCTCATAATCCCTACATGTCAAGGGAAGGACCAGGTGGAGGTAATTGGATCATGGGGGCAGTTTCCCTCATGTGGTTCTTGTAAGAGTGAGTGAGTCTCATAAGATCTGATGGTTTTATAAGCATCTGGTATTTTCCCTGCTGGCACTCACTCCCTCATGTGGCCCTGTGAAGAAGGTGCGTGCTTCTCCTTCGCCTTCGTCGTGATTGTAAGTTTCCCAAGGCCTCCCCAGCAATGCGGAACTGTGAGCCAATTAAACTTCTTTCTTTTATAAATTACTCAGCATCTGATATTTCTTCAGAGCAATGTGAGAGCAGACTAACACAAATGTGTATGTAAATTCTGCAATGTCTTTACTGTTTAAGCAATATTTCAGACCAAGAAGTCTAAAATATATATAACCAAATTTTGTCTTACTACATAAAGCAACTGACTCAACTTTTGGTCACATTTCCATATGGAACAAACACATCTTTGAGGGTCAAATGATATTTCACTAGACCATTTCATTTAATTATTTAATGTTTTTTTTGTTTGTTTGGTTGGTTTTTTTTTTTTTTTTTTTTTTTTGAGACATCTTTGAATTGTTCAGTCTAATCATTTACCTTTATCTCCATTCAAGTCTACTCAGACACATCAGGGTTTATTTGAACGTCTTGCTTCCTTTTTTTTCCTAGAATCCTCCTCCTTCTCTTTGTAGCATATTTCCATTACTTTTATTTTATGTTCAACTTAAAACTCAGATCTTTGCCTCCTATTTTTTAGTCAAATTCTGGTCCCTAAGTTTCTACTTTTAGCTTGGCTGCCTAACGAAATACCATAGCCTGAGTGGATTACACAATAGAAATGTATCTCTCACAGTTCTAGAGACTGGGAAGTCCAAGATTAAGTTGCTTATGTTGTAGGTTTCATTCTGAGCCGTTTCTGTTAGCTCCTAGGTAGTGCCTTCTCAATATGAACTCACATAACCTCCTCTTTGTCCCACTAAGAAAGAGAGAGCAAGCTCCAGGTCTTTCTACTACTATAAGAACACTGATCCCATTATGGGGCCCCTTCCCCATGACCTCATCTAAACCTAATCATCTCCCAAAGGCCCTAACTCCAAATATCATCTCATTGGTCGTGTGAATTTCAACATATGAATTGAGGGAGGACACAAATAGACACAAATATTTGGTTTGTAACACACATTTTTTAAAAGAGATAGGGTCTCTCTCTGTCACCCAGGCTGAGGAGCAGTGGCAGGATCAAGGCTTATTGTAACCTCTGACATCCTGGGCTCAGGGAATCCTCCAACTTTAGTCCCCTGAGTAGTTAGGACTATAGCATGCACCATGCACAACCACGATATCTAGATAATTTGAATTTTATTTTATTTTTTTGGTAGAGACATGATCTTGCTATTTTGAGACTGATCTTAAGCTCCTGGCCTCAATCAACCTTCCTGCCTCAGTCTTCCAAAGCACTGGGATTGCAGCATGAGTCACCATGCTTGGCCCGTAACATACTTTTTTGGGAATTTGTCTTATCCTCTGAATATTTTATATTTTATTTTATTTTATTATTTTTTTAAACTTTCCAACTTTTATTTTAAGTTCAAAGGATACATGTGCAGGTTTGTTACATGGGTAAACTACATGTTGCAAGGGTTTGGTGTACAGATAATTTTGTCACCCAAGTAATCAGCATAACACCCAACAGGTAACTCCCACTCTACACCCTCAAGTAGGCGCTGGTATCTGTTGTTCCCTTATTTGTGTCCATGTGTATTCAATATTCAGCTTCCACTTATGAGAACATGAAGCATCTGATTTTCTGTTCCTGTGTTAAGTTGCTTAGGATAAAAGCCTCCAGCTCCATTCATGTTGTTGCAGAGGACATGTCCTCTTTCTTTTTATGGCTACATAGTATTCCATGATATATATATATATACCACATTTTCTTTAGGCAGTCCACTGTTGATAGACATCTATGTTGATTCCATGTATTTGCTATTGTAAATAATGCTATTGTTGGAAATGCTTGTTCCCTGGTGCCATAAAGAAATAGCACTTGAACATAAATTTAATTTACTCAGCAAGGCCATTTTTAGTTCCTGCAGAAAGAGTAAACTCATCAGCAGTTTTGCCACAAGAGTACACTGAACAAAGGAGACAGGGTCATTTATAACCTGATGTGTCCACCTTACTGTTGTCTCCAGTTTCCATTGGTTGAAACAAGACCTCACATTCTGTATTTGTCCTGATTGGCTAGCAACTTAGAACATTATATATATACTTTAAGTTCTAAGGTACATGTGCACAACATGCAGGTTTGTTACATATGTATATGTTTGCGATGTTGGTGTGCTGCACTCGTTAATTCATCATTTACATTAGGTATATGTATAATGCTATCCCTCCCCCCTTCCCCCTCCTCCCACACAACAGGCTCTGGTGTGTGATGTTCCCTTTCCTGTGTCCAAGTGTTCTTATTGTTCAGTTCCCACCTATGAGTGAGAACATGCGGTGTTTGGGTTTTTATTCTTGTGATAGTTTGCTGAGAATGATGGTTTCTAGCTGCATCCATGTCGCTACAAAGGACATGAACTCGTCCTTTTTTATGGCTGCGTAGTATTCCATGGTGTATATGTACCACATTTTCTTAATCCAGTCTGTCACTGATGGACATTTGGGTTGGTTCCAAGTTTTTGCTATTGTGAATAGTGCTGCAATAAACATACGTGTGCATGTGTCTCTATAGCGGTATGATTTATAATCCTTTGGGTATATACCCAATAATGAGATGGCTGGATCAAATGGTATTTCTAGTTCTAGATCCTTGAGGAATCGCCACACTGTCTTCCACAGTGGTTGAACTAGTTTACAGTCCCACCAACAGTGTAAAAGTGTTCTTACTTCTCCACATCCTCTCCAGCACCTCTTGTTTCCTGACTTTTTAATGATCGCCATTCTAACTGGTGTGAGATGGTATCTCATTGTGGTTTTGATTTGCATTTCTCTAATGGCTGGTGATGATGAGCATTTTTTCATGTGTCTGTTGGCGGCATAAATTTCTTCTTTTGAGAAGTGTCTGTTCATATCCTTTACCCACTTTTGGATGTTTTTTTTTTTTTTTTTTTATTGTAAATTTGTTTGAGTTCTTTGTAGGTTCTGGATATTAGCCCTCTGTCAGATGAGTAGATTGCAAAAATTTTCTCCCATTCTGTAGGTTGCCTGTTCACTTTGATGGTAGTTTCTTTTGCTGTGCAGAAGCTCTTTAGCTTAATTAGATCCCATTTGTCAATTTTGGCTTTTGTTGCCATTGATTTTGGTGTTTTAGACATGAAGTCCTTGCCCATGCCTATGTCCTGAATGGTATTACCTAGGTCTTCTCCTAGGGTTTTCATTGTTTTAGGTCTAACATTTAAGTCCCTAATCCATCTTGAATTCATTTTTGTATAAGGTGTAAGGAAGGGATCCAATTTCAGCTTTCTACTTATGGCTAGCCAGTTTTCCCAGCAGCATTTATTAAATAGGGAATCCTTTCCCCATTCTTGTTTTTGTCAGGTTTGTTAAAGATCAGATGGATGTAGATGTGTGGTATTATTTCTGAGTACTCTGTTCTGTTCCATTGGTCTATATCTCTGTTTTGCTACCAGTACCATGCTGTTTTGGTTACTGTAGCATTCTAGTATAGTTTGAAGTCAGGTAGTGTGATGCCTCCAGCTTTGTTCTTTTGGCTTAGGATTGTCTTGGCAATGCGGGCTCTTTTTTGGTTCCATATGAATTCTAAAGCAGTGTTTTTTCAATTCTGTGAAGAAAGTCATTGGTAGCTTAATGGGGATGACATTGAATCTATAGCATTAACAGATCAACAAGACAGGAAGTTAACAAGGATATCCAGAAATTGAACTCAACTCTGCATCAAGTGGACCTAGTAGACACCTACAGAACTGTACACCCCAAATAAACAGAACATACATTCTTCTTAGCACCGCATCACACTTATTCCAAAATTGACCACATAGTTGGAAGTAAAGCACTCCTCAGCAAATGTAAAAGAACAGAAATTATAACAAACTCTCTCTCAGACCTCAGTGCAATCAAACTAGAACTCAGGACTAAGAAACTCAATCAAAACCGCTCAACTACATGGAAACTGAACAACCTGCTCCTGAATGACTACTGGGTACATAACGAAATGAAGGCAGAAATAAAGATGTTCTTTAAAACCAATGAGAACAAAGATACAACATACCAGAATCTCTGGGACTCATTTAAAGCAGTGTATAGAGGGAAATTTATAGCACTAAATCCCACAAGAGAAAACAGGAAAGATCTAAAATTGACACCCTAACATCACAATTAAACGAACTAGAGAAGCAAGAGCAAAGACATTCAAAAGCTAGCAGAAGGCAAGAAATAACTAAGATCAGAGCAGAACTGAAGGAGATAGAGACACAAAAAACCCTCCAAAAAATCAATGAAGCCAGGAGCTGGTTTTTTGAAAAGATCAGCAAAACTGATAGACCGCTAGCAAGACTAATAAAGAAGAAAAGAGAGAAGAATCAAATAGATGCAATAAAAAATCATAAAGGGGATATCACCACCAACCCCACCGAAATACAAACTACCATCAGAGAATACTATAAACACCTCTACGCAAATAAACTAGAAAACCGAGAAGAAATTGACTAATTTCTGGACACATACACTCTCCCAAGACTAAACCAGGAAGAAATTGAATCCCTGAATAGACCAATAACAGGCTCTGAAATTGAGGCAATAATTAATAGCCTACCCACCAAAAAATGTCCAGGACCGGATGGATTCACAGTCGAATTCTACCAGAGGTACAAGGAGGAGCTGGCACCATTCCTTCTGAAACTATTCCAATGAATAGAAAAAGAGAGAATCCTCCCTGACTCATTTTATGAGGCCAACATCATCCTGATACCAAAGCCTGGAAGAGACACAACAAAAAAAGAGAATTTTAGACCAATATCCCTGATGAACATTGACGCAAATATCCTCAATAAAATACTGGCAAACCATATCCATCAGCACATCAACAGCTTATCCACCATGATCAAGTGGGCTTCATCCCTGGGATGCAAGGCTGGTTCAACATATGCAAATCAATAAATGTAACCCAGCATATAAACAGAACCAAAGACAAAAACTACATGATTATCTCAATAGATGCAGAAAAGGCCTTTGACAAAATTCAACAGTCCTTCATGCTAAAATCTCTCAATAAATTCAGTATTGATGGAACGTATCTCAAAATAATAAAAGCTATTTATGACAAGCCCACAACCAGTATCATATGAATGGGCAAAAAACAGAAGCATTCCTCTTGAAAACTGACACAAGACAGGGATGCCCTCTCTCACCACCCCTATTCAACATAATGTTGGAAGTTCCGGCCAGGGCAATCAGGCAAGAGAAAGAAATCAAGGGTATTCTGTTAGGAAAAGAGGAAGTCAAATTGTCCCTGTTTGCAGATGAAATGATTATATATTTAGAAAACCCCATTGTCTCAGCCCCAAATCTCCTTAAGCTGATAAGCAACTTCAGCAAAGTCTCAGGATACAAAATCAATGTGCGAAAATCACAAACATTCTTATACACCAGTAACAGACAGAGAGCCAAATCATGAATGAACTCCCATTCTCAATTACTTAGAAGAGATTAAAATACCTAGGAATCCACCTTACGAGGGATGTGAAGGACCTCTTCAAGGAGAACTACAAACCATTGCTCGATGACGTAAAAGAGGACGCAAGCAAATGAAAGAGCATTCCATGCTCATGGATAGGAAGAATCAACATCATGAAAATGACCATACTGCCTAAGGGAATTTTCTGTATTTTAAATAACTCAAACTGTTATTGTTTCCATCATCAATAATAGACTACAACTGAAATCCTTCTATACTTGGGCAACTAGAAAGAAACTAATCAAGTTAGTTTGACCAGGTTAATGTGCCTGGTAAAATGGGTGCATTAGATAGAGTGGTTGACATGTTCCTTTATGGGGGGATACTTTTTTAATGTTCAATTTGGTTATATTTATTTAATTGAACATCAATTCTTGTGTGGGTGGATGAATGAGGTAATATTTAACATCTAATGCAACTATTGGTTGAGATGTTCTTTTACTGGAAAGGAGTTCTTTTTTAGTGTTCAATTTGGTCTTATTTATTTAATTGAGCTTCAATCATTGTGTGGGTGGGTGAATGAACTAGGTAATGTTTAACATCTTATGCAATTATTAAATTCTTTGATTCTGGGATTGATGGAGCACCTCCCAAGTCTGCAATATTATGATTGACATAAAGGGACCCTGAGAGAATGATAGAGAAACAATAATTATGACTAGAATTATATATTAAAAATGATATAATAATAAATAAAATAAGACTAGAATGAAATGAAAACACTGAAATGGTTCCTGTTGGTGAAGTATAGCTCAACTAGGATGTTATAAGAAGACATGGAATATTTTTTTTCCTCAGTTTCAAGATACTGAAAATAAACTGCTTCTGTTTTAGTGTGACAGTTTCGTAGTTGACTCAAATATTAGTAACATTTAACAAAGTTCTATTTTTCTTTGATATATTTGAAATAATACATTTGATTAAAAATAGTTGGCAACAAGAAAGGTAATCTTAAATATTAATAAACTATATGAATGTTTATATAAAAAAGTATTTCATGCACTGCCTATTAGAAATAAGCACTCTGGAGTGTCTTATAAGCTTTCCTTGAGGTTAAATAATTAATGAAAATTTATCAAATCTTAATTAAGTCATTGGCTTTAAATGATAAATGGAAATTCAAGCATTATCTCATCAATGTAATTCTCCAAGATTTAATATATGCACACATATTCAAAATATTTCTTAAGCAACATACAAGGATTCAATTACCTATTTTCAGCCTAGGAAAATGTTGACATTGCATTTTCAAGGAAGAAACTGAGTTAAGTATAAAAGCTTTTGCAACATAGATATTCCATATCTTTGTATCATTGATAATTACTTTTCCTTTATTATTAACGCAATGACTAAGTTCTTTATTCACTTTCAACAGCAGGAAACTCAAGTTCAGCTTTCTCTGAAATAATTTTGTGTTTTCCTACGGAGATAACCAGGGAAGGGCATTCTCCTGTGTCACAGTCGCAATCTGTCGACTCTTACTGGTGCTCTCTGTCTGAATTTCCCTTTCATCAGCTCTATCTCTGCCTGCTACCTCTCTATGCTGATGAGACCTTATCCTTAGTCCCTAAATGCCCACGCACTCACCCTTTATTTCACAGTTACATGCGTATCTGGCAACAGATAACTGTTTTTAAAAACTTTGTTAAAGTTATTGGTGTGGCGAAGGGACATATACAAAAATTCTTACTTGAAAAATGTGTAATTGTCCTTCCTTCTTTCCTTCCTTCCTTCCTTCCTTCCTTCCTTCCTTCCTTCCTTCCTTCCTTCCTTCCTTCCGTTTGTCATTTATTGAGTGCCTACTATGGGAGAGCATTCTGGTAACCATCCTCCCAATAAGGATCATTGTCAGCATCTGTGAAGAGGAAATTATCATACAATAATTGTAGTGTTTGGGTCGCAAGACTTAGGTCAAGAGCTGGGCTCCTCACTTATAATATGTGTGACCTTTAGTTGGTTATGAGCATTTTATAAACTTTAATAATATCTTCCCTATTAGTGTAGCAATAATAATAACAATAATAATAACCTATTAAGTGTGTTAAGAAAAGGAAAGAAAATAATGCATAAGATATTCTCAGCATAATGTCTAAAATTAAGCATGCCATAAATGTTAGCTGCTATCATTATGTCTAGTTTTATTATTATAATAAAAATATTGTTATCATTATATAATAGATGCTGGAAAATCCCATTTGGTAATTGACTTTTTCAGTTCTCTGTTAGTCGTTTGCACGAGTAAGTTGAACAATTTTGCTTGATATATCAGCACAGACATAACTCATTCCTAGAGCAAAACACCACAGACAACTGAAAAACTTTAGAATCAATGCTGAGAATCTTGAGTTATTCAGAAGAATTTCCCAGGTTGACTCAGAAATATCTCCAATCAGTCCATCCTGTCCAAGCAGGCATACTGTGGACATTCTGCACCTGCCACAAATAGTTGCTTCTAACAACCTCCTTTTTTTTTGTTCATGTTCCACTGGAGTCCTTTGGGGTATTATCTCTTCTTCCAGTCTTGCTTCTGTCTTTAGATTAGCTGCTAAACTTCATTTTTCCACCCGCTCTCTGTAACCTTGGCTCCAAATGTGCTCTGACACTGACACTTTCCAAGGGAACTCGGCTGCTACGAGTAGGATACTGTGTCCTGTTGAAGCACCTGGCACTCACACCCTGTTTCCATCCTATGAACACAGTCTTGTCCACCCAGCCATCAGCAAAAGAGGAAAGTGGTCAGGCTGTAAATACTTTTTTCCAATAAAGCCCAGTATTTATTCAAGCAGTAAGCCTTGTTTTTTCCTGAAATCACCATAATTATCTCTTTAAAATTTATGCATAAGAAAACTTTGTATAGTAAAAATATGTTCCTATTTTATGATATAATACTTACACCATAACATAGGACAAGGCTGTTAGACAGTTTGTGTTGAATAACAAAAGAGAAAATTTTCCCATGAAAATATTACTGCAATTTAAATGCAACTAAAAACTTTCATATCTTGAAAATTGTCAAAACTTTAAGACAGTATTTACCGTATACTATAAGCCACTATTTTTACATTTGGCAGCCTATCTGGTGTCTTTTTTTTTCTTTTACTTCTTTCAAATCAGTGGCCATTATAGAAGCAGGAACCTAGATTCACAGCACTATTGATTAATACGTTCCACTCTGTCAGTTTACATATTCATCAATTCTTTCCCACATATATTTTACTTCACAGTTCAGGAAAGAAAACATTCACATGCAATACCCTCAGATTGCCAGTTTAGAGATATCCTTCTTTATATCAGATTCCTTAATAGTTAACAGATATCGTTCTTTATATCAGATTCCTTAATAGTTTAGAGGTAACCTTCTTTATATCAGATTCCTTAATAAAATAAACATGAACCATAAAACCACTAGAAAGAGTACAAATCATGCACAGAATTAGATTATGTGTACTGAAATTATGAAATTAAAACATTAGATAATTATGAAGTATTATCTATTTTCAAAAAACACACATGAAATGAAAAGGTAACATGGTAAAATAATGGTTAAATACAGAAAGATAATTTATTGGATATAAAGAATTAATAGTAAGATAAATTGGAAACATGTCATATTCTTTCAAAATCTAAGGCCATTTTATGTGACTAATTAAAAATGTGACTTTAATGAAAATTATTAAATCTGCAGTTTGAGGTATGTCATTTCTTTTTTCACTAGACCCTCTAAAGAAATATAATAAAAGCATGTTACATTTTTATTGAGAAAATAAAGTAAGCATTACAAAATGTGCAAAGTAGTAAATAAGTCAATTCACATAGTCACACCATAGCATGGTGATCCCGAGCAAAAGACCGGGACATTCCTCCTCCATGCCTGTCCCTGCTCACCTGGTTCTGGATGTGGGAACTGGGACAACTGCTCCACAGTCTGTGTCCCATTGTCCTCATCTGGAACAGGGTGATGTGAACAGTGCTAGTTCACAAGCCTAAATGAGTCAACGTATGCAGAACTCTGAGAGGAGCACTTGGCACACAGTGCTGGGACATGCTGGAGTTTGTGGCTATTATTATTGAGGTGAAAATACTTTTAAAATAACCAGTAAACTGTCCTCAATATTTTGAAGAAAATTGAGATCCAGAGAAGATCAGTGATCTCTGAGTATAAAACGAAGGCAAATAAATGTATCAGTCCTGAAAATAAATTGTGGTGTTGTTCTTATGTGTTACATCTGTTTGAGAGTTCCTTTTCTTCGGGAAATTTTATAAAATCATCAAATTTTGTCAAACATGTTATACTGACCATGACTTTTGTGCACTAAGCAGATCGACTTGGTGGACCACTCCAACATTTAGGAACTCGCACACTGAAGGCAATCAGTAGAAGCACTGGGAACATTTTGGACAAAGTGAAAACAGTGCATTTATGGTAAGTTTTGAATTAGAAAAATAACAAACCCTGAGGAAACAAATTAAGAAAACTAACTAGAAGAAAGAGCTAGAGAGTGAGAAGCGAAATTGAATGTTCTTTCTGACATTCACTGCTGCTCAGGTCAGAGTTGGTGTTACACCTGAACACCTTCTGAAAATAGAAAAGCAAACTGCCACAAGAGAAATACTCCCTTATCTTAGCAGGATGCTAAATGTTCTGTACCCTTGAAACAGTGCTTGGGAAATAATAGCCTGCTTGTGGTAATGGGAGTAGATATTGCTGTCTGAAAGCACTTCCAATTACATTTTAAATTCCCCTGTGTTTCAGAGAATTGTAAGACCAGCTTTGAAGTATTGTGTGGGGGAATGGAAAGAGAAATTAACTTACAATTTTATTCTAATGATTCAAGAGCATTGAGGCTGAGCTCAAAAACTCTGCAAATGAGCACAAATTAAATAAGCAATACACAGTAGTGACAAATGAACACAATATACATTTTCTCCAGTTTTACCAGTGAAAGTAATTAAAGACAGATATGATGCTTAGCAATGGGAGGGTCATTACTTTTTTGCTGATAATTTATAATATGCACTATTTAAGTAGAAAGAATAACTTGATTTGATAAAAAGTCTCCTAAAGTCAATATATACCTTTTGCACAATTAAATTAAAAGGTTTAAATATGGCAAGTTGAAAATTGAAATGCAATATTTCTATTCATATAAAGTAAAGCTGCAATTTTTCATTAAACTAAATGCATAAGAAAAATGTTTTCATCTAGCATACTTGAGCACTATCACTGATTTTTAATTTCTGAGTGTCTGATAGCCACTGAAGACTGAGATCTCTTTTGGCACAGAACTATTATCCCAAGATGTGGACTGTGTCTGTCAGTGCAAGTACAGTGAAAGAAAGATACAATGTTTCCACTTCATTCAAATTAAAATCCAACAAAGAAACAAACAATATTTAACTGCCTGAAATAGTTATGAGTTATGTAGCAAATTTTGTTTTAGTATGTAGTGTACTATGCTATACACTGTAATTCTTATTTTCAGTTAATGAGACAAGAATGCTTTGTACTACTAGTACAGATTCAAATACTAAATTAGGTAGTATTTTTACACATAAATACACACACTTACACACATACACAAATATACACAAAGAATTGAAACTGAAGGAACTTAAAATTATTTTAAAAGATACATACATTTCAAATATCAAAAATCAAATCATCACATTGATACTATTATTTCTGTATTATCTATGTTTAATATATGTGAATATTTCCCAAATTTGCCAATTTTTTACTATATTTAATAATTTATTCTGGGCATGGTGGCTTATGCCTATAATGCCAGCACTTTGAGGGGCCAATGAAGGTGGATTGCTTGAGCTCAGGAGTTTGAGACTAGCCTGAGAAACAGAGAGAGACCCTGTTGTATTAGTTAGTTCTCACATTGCTATAAAGAAATACGTGAGTCTGGTTTAATTGGCTCATGCTTCTGCAGGTTATACAAAAAGCATAACAACTTCTGCTTCTGGGAAAGCCTCAGAAAACTTGCAAACATCGTAGAATGTGAATGGCAACCCAGGTGTCTTAAGTGGTGCAGCAGGAGCAAGAGAGTGAGGGGAAAGGTACTACACACTTTTAAACAACCAGATGTCATGATAACTCACTCACTCACTATCACAAGAACAGCACAGAAGGGATGGTGCTAACACATCCCTGATAACTCTGTCTCCATGATCTAATCACCTCTCACCAGACCCCACCTTCAACACTGGGGATTACAATTCAAGATGATATTTGGGCAGGGACACAGACTCTAACCATATCACCTGTCTCTACAAAAAGTACAAAAAAATTAGCTGGGTGTAATGGTATGCATCTGTAGTCCCAGTTACTTCAGGAGGCTGAGTTGGGGAATCGCTTAAGCCCCTAAGGTCAAAGTTGCAGTGAACTGAGATTGCACCCCTGAACTCCAGCCTGAGCAACAGAGCAAGAACCTCTCTCAAAAACAAAAACAAAAACAAAAGGATAAAAAATAAATTAGCCAGATGTGGTGGTGCATGCCTGTGGTTCCAGCTACTTAGGAGGCTGAGGTGGGATGGTCACTTGATCCGGAAGTTGAGGCTGCGGTGAGCTAAAATCACACCACTTCACTCCAGCTTAGGCAACAGGGTCTCACTCTATGTAATTTTTTTTCATGTTACATATAAGTTTGATCTTGAAGCAAAATCATAAGGAATCTAGCACCAGTATTTTATTTATTAAGAAGCCCAGGCCAGGTGCAGTGGCTCATGCCTGTAATCCAAACACTCTGGGAGCTGGAAGCAAGCAGATCACTTGACCTCAGAAGTTCAAGGCCAGCCTGAGCAATATAGTGAGGCCATCTCTACAAAAAAAAAAATTATTTTGATATGGTGGTGCATGCCTATACTCCCAGCTTCTTGGGAGGCTGAGGTGGGAGAATTGTTTGAGACCAGGAGGTTGAGGCTATAGTAAGCTAGGGTCACACCACTACATTCCAGCTGGGGTGACAGGATGAGATGTTGCCTCAAAAAAAAAAAGAACATTTTGCTTTTTTTTTTTTTTTGGCAAGAGACTGACTAGACGTGGCCAGCAGGACTGAAATGACTGGCACACTCCTAATAGATCTTCAGAGGGAAGGCGTCAAGGGTAAAGGGAGGAAAGACACAGAAGCTGGGCTGAAGGGGGAGGAAGCTAGGAAGCCCACAAGGGGCAACAATGCGCCAGGAATTGTTCCTGGTCCCCAATGACTCTGAGGGAAGGATGAGTTGAACTGGCAAGGAGCAACCTGCTCTCACCATAACTCTCTGGAATCTTGGCAGGAGGAGACCCCTTGACCACCACACACACTTGAGTTGGCAGGGAGTGCTGCTTAGAGAAATGGTAGGGCTAGCAAGCCAGCTGATGTAGAGCCCAGAGAGTTTAATGAGGAAGGGTATACAGCAAAGTGAAGCCAGGGATGCCATCCTCCTAGGCTCAACTGGCTCCCATAGTAGACTTTAGTCCCAAAGGAACTGTTGGATCTGAACTCTGCAGAGAAGCCTTGCCCGTCAGACATGGCCAGTCTGACCTGAGCTCTCCTTGGTCTGCTATCCTCACCTGGGACCCCAGTCGGGTCGTGACTGCTTGCAAAGCAGCCTCAGGTTCCCTGGGGCCCTGCATCATAAGTTTTGTGCTGGCGGATTGTGCCTCACCAGCGGAGGTCTCCAGTGGGGCAGCCCCCATGGCCATGCAGCATCTTACACACTCCTTCCCCACAGTGTAGCATCCCAGGGCCCATAACAACTCCCTGACATCACTTTGCCAGTGCATGTGTGCATGGGTTCGTCTTGCTTTTCTTGCCCCACCAACATGAGTGTGTGCAAGCACCCTGCCCTGACACTGCTGTGATGGGGGTGCAATCCACTTCCCTCTCCCTGCCAAACACCATTGCAGTTGAAACCTTGGCAGGCACAGAGCCAGCCAGCCCTACCCCTATCAGTGCCCTGCCCCTGTGTCAATACTGCCATGACTCTGAAAGTAGGCACAGAAAAAGCAGATCCTCCCCAGCTCTGAAAAACTACCTCTTCCTGAAACACACACAGAATGGGCACAGACCTGTGCCCACCATCACCTTGCTCCTGTGGTAATACAACCACCAATGAAGCCATATGCACAGTCACCAGCAGGGGTGCCCCCACCTTCCCAACCACATTGCCTTCACCACTGTGGTTAACACCCACAATGAGACAAGCACCCCACACCCACCAGTACTCTGCTGCAGCCAACAAGTGTGTATCCCACAGTGGTGTCAGTGATGCTACTACTGGCGTATGCAAATGAGTACAGATCCCACTGTCATGCCACTAAGAAATGCTTTGACTGACACCACCTATCAGAGTGAAGCAACCAGAAGTCCAGGAGCACCATGCTCTTTAACCCAGTGCAGTAGATTTCTAACATCAGTGAGCAAAAGAACAAAGTTAGGGCCTGATAGAAATCCCCTGGAGTTAAAGCATGCAGTCCAGGAGCTGGGAACTGAGCCCCCTAAAATTTTCCCAGAAATGAAGCCAGTTGGCTGACTCCACCTTATACCACAATCAAAACCCTCAAAATCATCAAACAAAATAAAAGAGAAAAAAAAAAATCCAAAGGCCAGCAGCCTCAAAGATTGAAGGAACATAAGCCCACAAAGATAAGAAAGAATGAGTGCAAGAACCCTGACAACATAAAAAGCCAGAGTGCCTTCTTTTCTTCAAATGACTGCACCACTACTCCAGCAAGGGTTTTGAACCAGGCTGAGATGGCTGAAATGATGGAAATAGAATTCAGAGAATGGATATAAAAATATCACTGATATTCAGGAATACATTGAAACCCAATCCAAGGAAGATAAGAATCACAATAAAACAATGCAGGAGCTGACAGAAGAAATAGCCATTAGAGAAAAGAACATAACTAACCTGACAGACTGAAAAACACACTATCAGAATTTAATAATGCAATCACAAGTATTAACAGCAGAATGAACCAGGTCAGGATAGCATCTCAGAGCTTAAAGACTGGCTTTCTGATTTAAACAGTCAGACAAGAATAAAGGAAAAGGAATGAAAAGAAACAAAGCTTCCCAGGGATATGGAATAATTTAGAAACCAAATCTATGACTCATTGATGTTACTGAAAGACATGTGGAGGAACTATAAACCACCACTCGAAGAAGCAATTTGGAAAGCATATTTTAGGATATCATCCATAAGAACTTGCCCAGCCTAGCTGGAGAGACCAACATGCCAATCAAGAAATGCATAGTACCCTGGTAAGTTACTCCACAAGAAGTTCATCCTGAAGGCACATAATCATCAGGTTTTCCAAGGTCAAAATGAAAGAAAAAGTATTAAAGGCAAGTGGAGAGAAAAGCCACGTCACCTGCAAAGAAAAGTTCATCAGACTAACAGCAGATGTCTCAGCAGTAACCCTGCAAGTCAGAAAAAATTAGAGGCCAAAATTCAACATTCTTAAATAAAAGAAATTCCAACACAGAATTTTATATCTAGCCAACTAAGCTTCATAAACAAAGGAGAAAAATGTTTTTCAGACAAGCAAATGCTGAAAGAATTTGTTGCCAACAGACCTGCCTTAGAAGAGCTACTGAAAGAAGCACTAAATCTAGAAAAGAAAGATTACCAGCCACTACAAAAACACAATGAAGTACGCAGACCTGTGACACTATGAAGCAACCATATAAACAAGTCTGCATAATAACCAGCTAACATCAGGATAACAGGATCAAATACACACAAACCAGTATTAACCCTGAATGTAAATGGGCTAAATGCCCACATTAAAAGACACAGAGTGGCAAGTTGGATAGAGTCAAAACCCATTGGTATGCTGTCTTCAAGAGACCCATCTCACATGCAATGACACCCATAAGCTCAAAATAAAGAGATGGAGAAAAATCTTACAAGCAAATGAGAAACAGAGAAAAGCAGGAGTTGCAATCCTAATTTCAGACAAAATAGACTTTATACCAACAAAGATCAAAAAAGACAAAGAAAGACATTACATAATGGTAAAGGGTTAAATTCAACAAGAAGACCTAACTATCCTAAATATATATGCACCCAACACAGAAGTACCGATATTCATAAGGCAAATCCTTAGAGACTTTCAAAGACACTCATAGTCCCACATAATGGGAGATTTCAACACCCCAACAACAGTTTAGAAAGATGACTGAGGCAGAAAATTAACAAAAATTTTCAGGACCTAAACTCAGCACTGGGTCAGATGGACCTGATAGACATCTACAGAACTCTCTACCCAAAAAGAACAGAATATACATTCTTCTCATTGACAGATGGCACATACTATAAAATCAATCAAATCATCAGACATAAAATACTCCTTGGAGAATGGAAAATAACTGAAATGATAGCAATCGATCTCTCAGACAACAGCACAATCAAGTTAGAAATCAAGACTGAGAATTCACTCAAATCTACACACAATTACATGGAAATTGAATTACTTGCTACTGACTGACTTTTGGATAAATAATGCAATTAAGGCATAAATCAAGAAGTTCTTTGATGCTACTAAGCACAAAGATATAATACACAAGAATCTCTGGGATACAGCTAAGGTAGTGTTAAGAGGGAAATTTATCAGGGGCCAAGATAGCCAATTAAAAGTAGCTGTGGTGCAGTCTCAGGATACAAAATTAAGGTGCTGAAAATCCCAAGCATTCCTATACAGCAACAACAGACAAGCAGAGAACCAAGTCATAAATGACCTCCCATTCATAATTGCTAAAAAGAGAATAAAGCACCTAAGAATACAGCTAACAAGGGAAGTGAAGGATCTCTTCAAGAAGAACTATAAACCACCACTCGAAGAAATAAAAGAGAACACAAACAAATGGAAACACATTGCATGTTCATGGATAGGAAGAATCAATATAGTGAAAATGGCGATGCTGCCCAAAGTAATTTATAGATTCAATGCTATTCCCTTTAAAAGATCACTGATATTCTTCACAGAATTAGAAAAAAAAAAATGCTCTCAAATTCATATGGAACCAAAAAAGAGCCTGAATAGCCAAGACAATCTGAAGCAAAAAGAACAAAGCTGGAGGCATCATGTTACCCAACTTCAAACTGTACTACAAGGCTGCAGTAACCGAAACAGCATGGTACTGTTACAAAAACAGACACATAGACCAATAGAACAGAATAGAGATCTCAGAAACAAGACTGCACATCTGCAACCATCTGATCTTTGAAAATCTGACAAAAACAAGCAATGAGGAAGGAATCCTCTATTTAATAAATGGTGCTGGGAGAACTGGCCACCCATATGCAGAAAATTGAAACTGAGCCCATTTCTTACACCCCATATAAAAAATAACTCAAGATGAATTAAAGACTTATATGTAAAACTGAAAACTATGAAAACCCTAGAAGAAAATTTAGGTAATACTATTCAGGACATAGACACGAGCAAAGATTTCATGAAGAAAATACCAAAAGCAATTGCAACAAAAGCCAAAATTGACAAATGGGATCTAATTAAATCAAAGAGCTTTTTTTAGAGACTGAGCCTCACTCTGTTGCCCAGGCTGCAGTGCACTGGCACTATCTCAACTCACTGCAACCTCCACTGTGAATTGTTTTTCTTAACCTGTGTTCCTTAGACAGCAAAGTTAGTGAAAATTTCTCAGCAAGATTATATGCAGTCGATCTGTACTTCTGTTTTTCAAAAGTAATGCATGTGTATCCTGTGGGTGTGTCTTGGCCTATGTGTGTGTTTTTATTTTATTATGGATAGTCTAATATAAAATTTGCTTCTCAAGTTATGCTAAATATTCCATTCTGGACACCGGGAAAATCAACAACAACAAAAACAATAATTCAACATGGGCTCATGAGAACAAGAGAATGGTAGACTGTTCTCATTTGACCATTTTTAATCAGACTTATTACACCAATAATTTAGGAGAATAATGTGTGTCTTAGTCAGCTCAGGCTCCTGTAAAAAATTACCATAGGCTGTGTGGCTTAAATGACACATATTTTTTTTCTTCTCACAGTTTTAAAGCCTGGAAATCCTGAGATCAACGAGCCAGCATATTCAATCTGGTGAGGGCTGCTTCCTAGTCCGCAGATGGGCATCTTCTTACTGCATTCGCACATGATGGAGAACAGTGTGTTTGTGTGCTGGGAGGTGGGTGGGGAAGAGAGAGAGAGAGAGAAAGAAAGAGAGAGACAGAGAGAGCTCTCCTCTCTCTTATAAAGGCACTAACCTCATTCTGAGGGCTCCCCCTTCATGATCTAATTACCGTCCGAAGGTCCCACCTCCTAAAACTATGGCAATCATTAAAAAATCAGGAAACAACAGGTGTTGGAGAGGATGTGGAGAAATAGGAACACTTTTACACTGTTGGTGGGATTGTAAACTAGTTCAACCATTATGGAAAACAGTATGGCAATTCCTCAAAGATCTAGAACTAGATGTACCATATGACCCAGCCATCCCACTACTGGGTATATACCCAAAGGATTATAAATTATACTACTACAAAGACACATGCACACGTATGTTTATTGCGGCACTATTCACAATAGCAAAGACTTGGAATCAACCCAAATGTCCATCAGTGACAGACTGGATTAAGAAAATGTGGCACATATACACCATGGAATACTATGCAGCCATAAAAAGGATGAGTTTGCGTCCTTTGTAGGGACATGGATGCAGCTGGAAACCATCATTCTTAGCAAACTATCACAAGAAGAGAAAACCAAACACCGCATGTTCTCACTCATAGGTGGGAACTGAACAATGAGCTCACTTGGACTTGGGAAGGGGAACATCACACAATGGGGCCTATCATGGGGAGGGGGGAGGGGGGAGGGATTGCATTGGGGAGTTATACCTGATATAAATGATGAATTGATGGGTGCTGATGAGTTGATGGGTGCAGCACACCAACATGGCACATATATACATATGTAACAAACCTGCACGTTATGCACATGTACCCTAGAACTTAAAGTATAATAATAAAAAAAAAAAAAAAAAACTATTACTTTGGGGATTTGCATTTCAACATTGAATTTTCTAGGGGGGCACACACAGTTAGTCCATAACATAAATGATGTATTGTATTTCAAAATGGTTTGTCATAAGCCTCAGTGTATTTACATACTTAATTATGTGTGAGTCTGTATAAATAGTTGAGATATTTTAACAGTTGTTATATAGATAGACAAAAGACGAAGCAAACTCCTGGCCTCTGTTCTCAATTCTGGCATATAGGTTAATTTTTTGAAGGATTTCACAGAGCTGCTTGCTTGCTTATTAAATTTGCTAATGGCACAAAGCTGGAGGAAGTCCTAATGGGATCCAAAAGGAGACTGGGAAGAGCACGTCAAACACTTCTCTTCAGTCTTCTAGTCAGTATCTGAAAGTCCTTATCTCAACACTGACTCAGGGAACCATAATGACAAGCTCTGTTAAAGTGAAAATCCTTGTACTTTGTGCCTTTTCAAAAAATTATTTTTAATTTATTTTAGCTTAACATCTAAAGACTTCACTATTCCCTTTTAGTTCATTGAAATCATTGTTACATGTTAGAGTAAGCCAAGAACTTTTAAACTGCGGAGCCTTAATTGATTTATATTTATATTTTTCTAGAAGTACAAACAAAACAAACTCAAAAATAATCACATTGAAAATCAGTCAAGAACACATGTGAGAAATGTGGCCCCTATCACGAAGCACTTTATTTAGAGAGCATGAAAGGAAAGATGCCTTTTGAACACCAAGGGCAAATGTTTTGTTCCACCTAAAGGTGACTTTCAGCAGCTCAATTTATCTAGTTTTCAGCTTCTATGCTAGCGATAGTAAAATAGAAAATTACTTACCGAAAAACATTGATGAATAGTTTAAGATTTCTTAACATAAATAATATATATGTATTTGTATTTATATGTGTGCATATGGATGTAGGTGTGTGTGTCTAGTGGGTATGAATATGTGCACTTAATTGGAGCTATGTAGGACCTTATATTAATGTGCTTTAATAAGAAATAATTCACCTAAGTATGTTTCTGGATTTGAGGAATGCTAAAGTTTCAAACCAACATTATTTAGGCATAATTTACATATGGTAAATTTTATCTTTTGAAATCTTATGGTTTGATGACGTTTCTTACAACAAAAATTAGGTTATTTGCATGACCCAAAGACTTCCTTCCTGTCTTGCAGTCAGAGCCCCTCATTTAACTCGAGTGCTTGGCTAATACTGGACTGGATTCTGTACATATAGATTAGATTTTCCTTCTCTATAATTCATTTCAATTAGACTGTATGCACACAGTGTGCCTGTCTTCTTTATCTAAGCAACATATTCAAGTCATCCATTTTGTTGTGACTATGTAGTTCATTTCTATCTATGGTTGAGGAATTTTCCATTGCAGGGATATACCACAACACATCTCCTTATCTGTTGATGAACATTTGGATTATATTTTCCAGGTTTTGGTTATTATGAATAGAATTCTTTTAAGTATTTATGCAGATATACATTTTCATTTCTTTTAAATAAACCACTACAAGAATTGTTGGGTCAAAGGATCAGATGTAATATTATTTTGATAGCAGACTGCTAGATTACTTTGCCACGTTTGTGCTCAATATGGTTTCTAATAGCACAGTATGCAAGTTCCAATTGTTCTAATTTACCCCAGCATATGGTATTTCAGACATCTTATTCTCAGTCATTCTAAAGGATGGGAATTTCTCTGGTAATTAGTGATGTTTGACACTTTTTAATCTGCTGATTAGCATTCAGATATATTACTTTTTGAAATTTCCAATTATTTTCTACTTTTAAGTTATTTCCATTGTTACAGAATTGTAAATGTCTTTATAGACTCTGGATAGAAATTGTTGGTCAGATGTACGTTTTGCAAATAGAGTCTGCTGGTCAGCAGCTTGCTCTTCATTTTCTTAGTGATATAATTTTGAAGAGAACAAGTTTTTAATTTAAGTGAATTCTAATTTTTTAATTTAGTTTATTTACTGGCTCACCTGTTTTTGTCTTATCTAAGGATATGTTTATCCTAAAGTTGAAAATAAACAAACATACAAACAAAGAAATTAACAAATTCCTAAGCCTTCCACCTAAAGTTTATAATTTTAGTGTTTACATTTAGATACATGTCATGACTTAAGTTAATGTTATGTGCAAATTGAGATAAGTTTTAACTTGGTTTTTCATGTGAATAGTCAGTTGTTCCAGCATCAGTTTTGGAAGAGACTATCCTTTCTCTATGAAATTTCCTTGACATTTTTGTGAAAAACATCATGATTTGGCAAATATCCATGAAACTATATGCAAACTCATTATTCTGTTATATTGATCTACATATCTATTCTTTTGTCAATAATTCTATGTCTTGATTACTTTAGTATTCTGGTAAGTTTTGAAATTAAATATTGTCTTGTAATTTTAGACTTTTCAATGTCATTTTGACTATTCTAGGTACATTGTGTTTCCATAAAATTTTTGAATGAGCTTATCAATTTCTACTAAAAATGCCAATATTTGTATTGGAATTTCATTAAATTATAGATTTCATAACAATATTGAATATTTCAAATTATGAACAAAGTATATATTGCCATTTATTTAGGTATTATTTATATTACTTCAGCAATGTTTTGCAATGTTTAATCTGCTACTCACCTACATTTTTACTTGAATTTATCCCTAACTTCTTAATGCTTCATCTTGGCATTATAAATGATACTGCTTTTTTGCTTAGCTTTGATTTTCCAACTGTCTATTACTAGCATAAAAACACAACTTATTTTATATGTTGACTTTATATTTTTTGACCTTTCTAAATTCAGTTATTCTTCTAATAGTTTTGGTGTTTTTTTTTTTTTTTTTTTTGCAATTTCTTAGGATTTCCACTTTATATGTTTGCATTATTTATTAATAAAGGCAGTTTTTTTTCTTTCTCCTTTCATATATATTTGCATTTTATTTCATTTTCTTACCTTGCAACACTGGCTAGAAACTCAGTGCACTGATGAAACAAAAGTAGTCATAGCCTTATCCCCAGTGTTAGAAAAAACTTTAAACACAATGTCAGCGTAGGTTTCTTTTTTATGTACATTGTTAAGGTCAGGAATTTCCCTTCTAACCCTAGTTTGTAAAGCAATATATCAAAAATTCCTCTTAAATGTTGTCTAATTATTTGCTCACACCTACTGAAAATATGTTATTTAAACAAATATTGTATGAATAAATTTAATGATATTATTTTTAGTCTATTAAACCAAAACTTATATTCAACAGTGTTTAAAACTTTTGAGAGGAGTTACTAAGAGGAGTTACAAATAAGCAAAGAGGAAGGAGAGGATAGAAGGAGCCTGTGGAATTCAAATGAAGTCCGAATTATCACTATAAACTCATGTTTTCCTTAGTCCATTAAAAGACAGATTAAATTAAAACAAATTATAGACATATATTGCTTAGTATACATACCTACATTTCTAGCTCTGTTGCTGTGTGGGCCTAGAAGAAATGACACCCTGGTAACAATGAGAATTCCTAAAGCCAAGACATTTGTTTCTATTACCATTCTTCAATTAAAGCAAGGAGAGCCATTTGCAGAAATGGCAGATTCTCATACTGAGGTAGAGAAAATATCAAATGTTCCTGGGGCATCTTGCAGTGCATGAAAATAAAAAAATAAAATAAAAAAAAAAAAAAAAAAAAAAAAAAAAAAAAAAAAAAAAAA
>NC_045440.1:50356948-50409396 GCF_002776525.5 Piliocolobus tephrosceles
GGGGGAGGGGGGAAGGGAGAGGAGGGAGGGGAGGGGAAGGGAAGGGGAGGGAAGGGAAGAAGGAAGGAAGGAAGGAAGGAAGGAAGGAAGGAAGGAAGGAAGGAAGGAAGGAAGGAAGGAAGGAAGGGAAAGAAAGAGAAAGAAAGAAAAGAAAAAGAAAGAAAACCCACAAATCAAAAAGAAAGAAATAAAACAGGTCCTATTTATTGATGACATAATTATCTAAGTAGAAAAGTCCAAGGAATCTACCAAAAAAAAAAAAAAAATCTAGAACAGTGAGTGAGTTTAGCAAGGTCACAGTATACACAGTTAATCTATAAAATTTAAATGAACACAAAGGAACTAAAAATAAATATGACATTTTTTGTTTCAAAAATGAAATACTTACATGTAAATCTAACAAAACATGAATAGGACTTGCATACTGAAAACTAAAATATGCTGATGAAAGCAATAAAAATCTATAAATAAATGTAGAGACATGGCATGTTAATGAATTAGAACACTAAGTCAAGATATCAGTTTTCTCCAAGTGGATATACAGGCTTAAGGTCATTTCTTTCAAAATACCAGTCAGATTTTTGTAGATATAAATAACCTTATCTAAAATGTATAGAAAAAAATGAAACTGGGTTAACTAAACAATTTTGAAAAACTGCTAGATAAATCTGTTCCAATTCAAAACTTATTACCTAGCTGTAGTAATCAAAACTATATAGTATTTTAGGAGAGTCACACATGTATATCAGCAGTACAAAAAATGGGCGACTGAATGGGTAAAAGCTGGAAGCATTCCCCTTGAAAACCAGTACAAAACAAGAACTCTCTCACCACTCCTACTCAACGTAGTATTGGAAGTTCTGGCCAGGGTAATCAGGCAAGAGAAAGAAATAAAGTGTATTGAAATAGGAAGAGAGGATGTCAAACTGTCTCTGTTTGCAGTTGGCATGATCCTGTATCTAGAAAAGCCAGTTGTCTCAGCTCCAGAGCTTTGTAAGCTGATAAGCAACTTCAGCAAAGTCTCAGGACACAAAACCAATGTGCAAAAATCACAAGCATTCCTATACACCAACAATAGACAAGCAGAGAGCCAAATCATGAATAAATTTCTATTCACAATGCTACAAAGAGAATAAAATACCCAAGAATATAGCTAACAAGAGAAGTGAAGGACCTCTTCAAGGAGAACTACAAACCACTGCTCAAGGAAATCAGAGAGAACACAAATGAATGGAAAACATTCCATGCTCATGGATAGGAGGAACAAATATCATGAAAATGGCCATACTTCCCAAAGTAATGTATAGATTCAATGTTATTCCCATTAAATTGCCATTGACATTTTTAACAGCATTAGAAAAAAACTACTTCAAAATTCATATGGTACCAAAAAAGAGCCCATATAGCCAAGACAATCCTAAACAAAAAGAACAAAGCTGGAGGCATCACATTATCCAACTTGAAATTATACTACAAGGCCTCAGTAACCAAAACAACATGGTTCTGGTACAAATAAGACCACACATCTACAACCATCTGACCTTTGACAAACCTGACCAAAGCAAGCAATGGGGAAATGATTCCCTACTTAATAAACAGTCCTAGGAAAATAGGCTAGCCATATGCAGAACATTGAAACTGGACCCCTTCCTTATATCTTATAGAAAAATTAACTCAAGATGGATTAAAGACTTAAATGTAAAACCCAAAACTATGAAAACTCTAGAAGAAAATCTAGGCAATACCATTCAGGACACAGGCATGGGGAAAGATTTCATGATGAAAACGTCAAAAGCAATTGCCACAATAGGAAAAATTGACAAATGTAATCTAATTAAACTAAAGAGCTTATGCACAGCAAATGAAACTATCATGAGTGAATAGACAACCTACAGAATGGAAGAAAGTTTTTGCAATCTATCCATCTGACAAAGGTCTAATATCCAGCATCTATGAGAAACTTAAAGAAATGTACAAAAAGAAAAACAAGAAAAGCAAACTACCTCATTAAAAACTGGGCAAAGTGCATGAACAGACACTTCTCAAAGGAAGAGATTTATGCTGTCAACAAACCTATGAAAAAAAGCTCAACATCACTGATCATTAGAGTAACCAAATCAAAACCACAATGAGATACCATGTCCTGCCATTCAGAATGATGATTATTAAAAAGTCAAGAAGCAACAGATGCTGGTGAGGCTGTGGAGAAATAGGATTGCTTTTACACTGTTGGTAGAAATGTAAATTAGTTCAACCATTGTAGAAGACTGTGTGGCGATTCCTTGAATACCTAAGGCAGAAATACCACTTGACCCAACAATCTCATTATTGGGTATATACCCAAAGAAATAGAAATCATTCTGTTATATAAATATACATGCACATGTATGTTCATTGTGGCACTATTCACAATAGCAAAGACATGGAATCAACCCAAATGCCCATCAATGGTAAACTGGATAAAGAATATGTGGTAAGTATATACCATGGAATACTATGCAGCCACAAAAAGGAATGAACTCATGTTCTTTGCAGTGACTTGCATGGAGCTGGAAGCCATTATCCTCAATAAACAAACACAGGAACAGAAAACCAAACGCCACATGTTCTCACTTATAAGTGGGAGCTGGACACTGAGAATACATGGACACTAGGCAGGGGGACCAACACACACTGTATAGGGGGGTGCTGTTGTGGGGGTAGGAGGAGGAAGAGCACGAGGATATATAACTAATTCACGCTGGGCTTAATACCTAGGTGATCAGTTGATAGGTGCAGCAGATGACCATGGCACACATTTACCTATGTAACAAACCTGCACATCCTTCACATGTACCCCAGAACTTAAAATAAAATAAAATATCTTTTTTAAAAAGAAATACCTACAATAAAGCCATCTACTTTTAGGGAAAAGGAGTTGAAAATGCAACCAGCTCTTGGTGGAATGTACAAATAAATCTTTGCTGTACATTATTTCAAATAAATTCTTTTAAAATAAAAAACAGAAACAAAAACAAAAAGAGAGGATGCAGAAATAGCCACACACACAAAAGAATTCAGTGAAAGAAAGGTAGTGTTTACAGAAAATGGTAATAGAACAGTTGACTAGCTACAGGAAAAAAGTGAACCTTGATCTAAGCTTTATACCCTATAATAAAATTTAAATCAAAGCTGATCATAGATTTATGTGCAAAATGTAAAAGTATAACACTTTTGGAAAAATAGCATAGGAGAAAACCCTGTGGTTTCTAGTGCTTGTTGAAAATTTCTTAGACGCGATACAAAAAAAATGGTACATAAGGAAAAAAATTGATAAATCATGTTTGATAAAATTCAAAACTTTTTATCTGTAGAAGATCCTGTTAAGAGGATAAAAAGACAAGTTACAAACTGAGAAAATATATTCTCAAGTCATAACTTTGACAAAAGATTAGTCTGTAGAATATATAACACTAAATATCTCATTTCAACTCTGAAAACACACCAGTGAAATACCAAACAATCCAATTGGAAAATGGACAAAATATATAAGCAGACATTTCATTGAAGAGGGTGGCAAATAAGCACATGGAAAGATGTTGGCATCACTAGCCTTTAGTTAAATGCACACTAAGGCCACAGCAAGATATCAGTTTGTATCTTTTGGAATATCTAACATTGTTTTCCAAAGACAATATCAAATGCAGACAAGAATGTGGAGAAACAGGATCTCTCATATATTGCTGGTGAAAATGAAAAATGGTTCAGCCACTCTGGAAAACAGTTATGCTTTTCTTAACATATTTAAAGGCACATTTTGCCATATGATCCAGCATTTATATTCTAGGAATTTTATGTCTAAATGAAAATATGTACATTATTTTTCATAGCACCTTTACAAATAACAGCCAAATCATCATGCTCAAAATGTAAAAAAATTATAGAGATGAGGAACAGATTAGTGGTTGCCAGTGATTAGGAATTGTGAGGCAAAAGGGAGAACCTGTGACTATAAAAGGGTTGCAAGAGGGAGATCCCTGTAGTGATGGAATAGTTCTGGATATTTATATGCTGGTGGTTGTATAAATCTATACATGTGATAAAATGGCACAGAACAATATATGCATGTTATACAAATTTCAATTTCCTGGAGTGAGGGGAGTGTATTATACTATGAATATATAAGATGCAACCTTTGGGAAAAACAGGGTGAAGCGTTTCGGTGACTTCTGTTTTATGACTGCAACTTTTATAATGTATAACTATTTCAAAATAAACATCTTAAAAATTAAGCTAATTCACAAACTGCCATAGTTTTCAAAATTGTGTTATAGATAATAGCTCATACATTCTGAATATAGAAAATTAAGCCATTTTTCTACCTGCTGGTATCTTTGTAAAGTTGTTATCTATTATTGTATTTTGTCTTCATTTCATTTATTTCATTCCATAAATAATATTCAAGGTGTATCATTTAAAATTGTTATTGACTAAGAAATACTGAGATGGTAAAATACCTATGAGTAATGACCCAGAACGGTGCTGAATAACAGATATATGAGGGCCATAAACAAGAGCAACACAGGTCTCTGAGATTCAATGTGCATCTTATGATTACAGCACGTCTCAGTTTGTATTAGTCATATTTCAAGTTCTCAACAGCAATATTGGTAGTAGATACCATATTGGACAGAGCAGATTGAGACCATCTGTAAATGTTGCCAGCTTCCCTTCATAGACAATTCATGAGTGATTCAGAAGAGCCACGTTTCTTCAGAAAGAATGACAAGTACTTACCTTTTGCACCACAGTCCCCAGTCTCATGCCACCATGAAATGAGTCATGACACTCTTTCCTGCTGAACCATGGTGCTCTTAGGGCCTTCTTCTCAGTCTGCTCCAGGCAGCAACTAAAAACCAATGTGTTTCACGGAGAGTGCACTTATTGTGTAGCAATGAAAAGTAAGCTTCAGATCCTCTCTCATCCACGTGTTCCTTCTAAGGCCTTTATTGGGATATAACAATGTGCACATAAAGTCCTATTATTGAAAATGTTGTAAAAGTAGGATGTTTAAGACAGCTTTTTTCATTCTCTTCCTCTTGTATGTGGAGTCATGTTGGTGGGTGTTATGGTTTGAATGTGTTTCCCAAAAATTATGTTTTGGGATCTTTATACCCATTGCAACAAAGTTGGGAGATATGGCTCAGCGGAAGTGTTTAAATCATGAGGGTTCTGCCCTGATAAATAGACCAATGCCATTATAAAGGGCTTGACAAGGGAAGTTTACTGTCTCTTGCCCTCCTGTCCTCCACCATGTGAGGATGCAGTAAGAAGGCTCTTGCAAGATGCCAGTCCCTTGAGCATGACTTCTCGTCCTTTAGAACTATAAGAAAATGAATTTCCCTTCTTTATAAATTGTCCAGTCAGTGCTATTCTGTTATATAGCAGCACAAAACAGACAAAGATAGAGAGGTAAACCGCTTTTGGAAAAATGAGGGAGTAGAATTAACAAGGAGTTAATAGAAGTTAATAGAATGTATTAATGTGATTTGTAATCACTTCCACTTATAGCCTCTGGGAAGACTCTGCAAATAGAGAGTACAAAGCATGTGAAGACCCATGTTTCATGGATCCCAAGTGTAAATAATAAAAATGAAATTGCAATTATCATTGCTGGAGGAAAAATTGAATTACCTTTCTATTATCTCTATATGAAATGATATTGCAATGTCATTGTTACAGAAAAACCCATGAAAATATATGCAGTCCAAGATTGTAAGAGGGTATAGAGAAATATTGGGTCATTAATGAGTAAACAGCTATGCTATTTTTCTGAACTTTTTGATTTTCATAATATTTGTTATCGTTTTGAAAATTTTTAATTCATTATTTTTACTGTAAATGGTTACTCACTGTTTAGTTTCCCTTTGTAATCATTTTTTTTTCCTTAGAGAGGGTCCCACAAATTACATAAGCCACAAAACCTAGATCTTTCCCATTGCACATGCAATATATTCAATTTGTAATATCTGTTTTAATCATGCTTTTAACTAAAACTTTATTGTAGAAAGCAAAAAAAAAAAAAAAAATGAGAACTTGCTTCAGATCCTGATCACAATTTATTTCCATGTTTTTCTTTTCATGAAATATAGAACATGTCCAAATTAGTGAAGAAGAAATAAAAGGGTATCTATTGTTGCAGTATGACTTAATAATTGTATTGTAAACATTTGACTGAGTGATTTATCAAACTAGGTTATGTAGTGGCTGTTGAATTCAGATAGCGGTGAGCTGGTAAACTAAGTATCCAAGAAAAAAAGGCCTCATGTGTAATGTTTGCGGATTTCCATTTTATAAATGCTCCCACTGTAACCCATTCAATTTTATAAATGCCCCCACCATGACCCATTTCAAGTTAGTAACTGTTGTGGGAAGTCAGGGACCCCGAGCGGAGGGACCCGCTGAGGCTATGGCAGAAGAACAGAAATTGTGAAGATTTCATGGACATTTATTAGTTCCCCAAGTTAATACTTTTATAATTTCTTACACCTGTCTCTACTGCAATCTCTGAACATAAATTGTGAAGATTTCATGGACATTTATCACTTCCCCAATCAATGTTCTTGTGATTTCCTACGCCTGTCTTTATTTTAATCTCTTAATCCCGTCATCTTCATAAGCTGAGGATGTGTGTCACCTCAGTACCCTGTAATGATTGTGTTAACTGCACAAATTGTTTAAACAATATGAAATCTGGGCACCTTGAAAAAAGAACAGGGTAACAGTGATGTTCAGGGACCAAGGGAGATAACTGCTGGGGCTGCCTACCTGAGAGCCGGGCGGAACAGAGTCATATTTCTCTTCTTTCAAAAGCAAGTAGGAGAAATATTGCTGAATTCTTTTTCTCAGCAAGGAACATTCATGAGAAAGAGAATGTGTTCCTAGGGGGAGGTCTCTAAAATGGCCGCTCTGGGGACATCTGTCTTTTACAGTTGTAGATAAGCAATGAAATAAGCCCCAGTCTCCCTTAGTGCTCCCAGGCCTACTAGGATGAGGAAATTCCTGCCAAATAAATTTTGGCCAGACCAGTTGTCTGCTTTCAAACCCTGTCTCCTGATAACATGTTATCAGTGACAATGTGTGCCTGAAACTTCATTAGCAATTTTAATTTTACCCTAGTCCTGTGATATCTGCCTGCCTTCATTTGCCTTGTGATATTTTATTACGTTGTGAAGCATGTGATCTCTGTGACCCACACCCTATTCGTACACTCCTTCCCCTTTGAAAATCAGTAATAAAAATTTGCTAGTTTTGTGGCTTGTAGGGCATGATGAAACCTGCTGACATGTGATGTCTCCCCCAGACACCCAGCTTTAAAATTTATCTCTTTTGTACTCTTTCCCTTTATTTCTCAAACCGGCTGACACTTAGGAAACATAGGAAAGAATTCATGTTGAATCATGGGGGGCGAGTTCCCATGATAACTAACCATTGGGTAGTAAGCTTACAAAACTCCCGAACAGATAACTATTGGCTTCCCCAAGTCTGATCCAGCCCCAACAAACCACTACATTCGGGCATATTTAAACATATCCCAGTGAAACTGGTATTTTGTGGTCCTGAAGAGAAGTGAATGATTAAGGTTGGCAATGTTTCCCATCCCTATAATTGAACATAATATGATTTGTCAGCCCCACACTCTGTGGTTGACTTTCAGTTTGTGTTTCTGTTCTGTGTAGCACATAAAAAAGTCAACAATAGTAAATTATGTTGAACATCTACATTGGAAGGGGCCCAAAGTCTTTGTAAACATGAAATATCCATTTTATAGCACATATAATCAGGTAAATTGTGCTCCCGCATGATAAAATATAACTCCAAAGCCAATGAAGCTCAAGCCAACGTAGTCAGGGGGTGCTGTAATTCTCAGGGGACCCAGCATTACCTAAATATTTAGAGCAGAAAACAGGAGTCAGTGATTTGGATAATGCCCATCTATAAATAAACTTGAAACCAGAGTTGATATAGAGAAAGTATATAAATTCATATAAATAAATATTGATATCCAAAACTCCAGGTCACATATGAGGATCATTTGTATTTTCAGTGTTTCATTTCATGTTCGATGCTAATGGTCCCTCCTCCTCCCCATTCCACAGGGTGGATCACCCCACAGAATCATGAAGTCAGCACCCCAATCCTTTTGTCTATCTGCATTCTTGCCTCGCCACCAAGCTTCCCACCTTGCTTGCTTTATCACACACACCTTTACCAGAAGGAGATGAGGAAATTCCATGGCATTACCTCATTTAAATTCCTAAAGAATTCTCCATTGTTTAAAATATATGGATTAAATAGCTAACTATGATAGAAACGTTCTTAACAATATGGTTCCCAGTTTTCTCTTCAGTTTTTCTTTGAATCTCTAAATCATATAACTCTATGTTCTAATTACATAGACTTACCACTTATGTTTTTGGGAGGAATAGAGGGGAAATCAAACTGTCATTGGCATCTGTGTGCTTTCCATTTTCCTTTTAGTTTTAACTAATAGATAAAAATTGTATACATTTGTGGGATAAAATGTGATCCTTTGATACGTGGCCATACGTTTTCACCTGAGGGATGGGTGTAAACATATAATACAGGTAATACCTGTGTTACCCTTAACCTTATGAGTCATGTAAAACTCATGTTCTCCTGTGAGCATGCATCATGCTTTGCAAGCCATGTCCAAGACAAACTGGTTAAGATTATTTTTCCTCTAATTTACACTAAAGTAAAGAGCCAGCTTGCCCCATGTGCTCTCCCAGTTGTAATGTTTCATAAAATGAATATTTGAATACCTCTGCCATAAAAATTATTAAAGGATAGGTCATGTCTATTCGTATTTCATTTCCATCACCCAGGTACACTGCTCAATAAATATCTGCTAAATGAGTGGATGAATGTTGAATATGCCTGACTATTGACATGACTTGTAAATTTTACTCTACAACAATATGTAAAGATGACCTATATCAGTGAACTCAAGGCCAAGAAATGGTGATTAGCTACTAGGACATATTATTTATATTGTGTATGACTGATGTCTTTGCTTCATTTCATCTATATTGCAATTCATTTATATGCAATCAGATGCTTCATAAATCTTTTTTCTTCTCAACATTCATGTAATGTATAACACCATGGTCACCAACTCTAAATATTTTTGGTACTTATTCTTAAGGAGCCAGACTTGAAATGGTCTGTTAAGAATACTACATGACTTTGAAGAGAAAATTATATCCTGTGTTATTAAAGGATCACTACTAGAAATATAGTAGCTATAATCAGTCTCTGATAATTTATCAAGAAATAGCTACTCCTATTCATCACAATTTTGTTGTCTAATAATTCCCTAACTATGAAAATTTAAATCTGACCACTGATACACAAGTGTTTTGAATAGAGTTAACATATGGTCACTTCTTGTACTAACTTAAAATATAATTAAGTCAATTTTAAACGGAGATTTTATACTTATCCCTGGGGAAGTTGTTAACATAATTCCACCATTCAGAGAGAAGGAAGATGCTTTGGGGTAAATACCTGGTAGTCAATAAAACAGAGTTGATTGATGGAGTCAGAGTGAAGAAAAGCATGTCCAATGTCCTTCAGTGATTTGGGAAATAAATACCAAAAATCTAAAAGTACAGGTAATAGCATGTTAGGATGCAATAATACATTGTGTTTAGTTACAAATACAAAACCACCCACAAAGTAATTCTGAGTGTATCAGACGCTTCAAAAGAATAACAAAACACAAAGAACTGTGATTTTTCAGTCAATTGATATTCTAGATTCCCTTAAATAAAATGACATATGCTTTATGCTTTTTAAATAAAATATATGAATATTTTCTGACAGATATTTTGGATGCAGTCACTGTTTCAAATGAATTGAAAATCACAATCAGGTGACTTTTTCCCCCAACTGACTGGCATGACTCTTTCATTCCTCCTTCAATCTAGTAAGTAACATGTTACCTTCTCTTCTCCAAGCACGATGAGCTCCTCCACATTTATTCACTTCCATAGCGTTCTATTCATATCTGTGTTATAGCACTTGCCATGTTTTACTAGAACTTGTCTGTTTATATTTCTGTTTCCACCACTAGAATGTAAATCTCTTCAAGTTTAGAAATTGGATTTAGATTTAAAAACAACAACAACAAACTCCAAAACAAATCCTACCAATGTGTTGTTGCATTGCTGTTAATTGGTTCTTGATAACTGTGTGATGGATGAGCCATTTGGAAGCACTTTATATCTCTTCTTTGAAGTAACGACCAGACTGTAACACTGGGAGGCCCGTAGATGTAGTCAACTCTCAGCTTCCTATTGGAAGAGGATGGCAGAAATTAGCTACAAGAGAATTCCCTGAACAGAAGGTTCCAGTCATGAGGTGAAATACAGGCCTATATTTACACCTGTAATCATTTCACTTCTACTTTGTGTTATGCTGGGTAGAGTAGTGAAGAACAGAACTGGAAGTGGTCTGAATACTGAAAAACCTGTTAGAGAAATAAGTGGACATGATTTTAAATATGCAAAATGCTGTTTCACTGCAATTAGCATAACAAGCCAAACTGCAAAGTTCTCTCCAAGACCCGGTTTGTCAGAGCCTGAGCCTGACAGCCTTATTCATGTCTAAAATGCTGAACTCTAAGAAAAGCATAATGAAAGAGTTCCTTCCTTTTGCTATAAAATGATGAATTAATTTCACTAATTTTGAATTTAAGTGTGAGAACATACTAGGTGAAATAGTTGCATGTTTAGAGAAATATCTCAATATGAATTCCCTATAAGAGGATATTAATGGAAGTTGAGGCTAAGGTACCAAAATTCAAAACATGGTGAAAGTTCAAAGGGATGTTTAACACTATGATGCAGAAATTTCAAAGTAATTGGACGAGAACCGTCTCAGGGACTGTCAAACCCAAAAAGAAGATACAAAATGGTAGACGGTATAAATTGGAGATCTGCTTATTGAAATCATTTCTTTGGAAAATGCAGTATTGCCATGTCAAAGTCTCAGATCTGACCACTGAAGGGAGAGATAAGAGGTCAGGTTTCGCTTGTTTATTTCACTTTATGTCTAGAAAAAGGAGCCACACAGAGATTACTAATAGCATGGACCTGTGCATTGAGGATGCAGTGCACTAGTATCTGACCCCAGCCTGCCCCATGACAAATCCAAGAGATAAAGGCTGGGCATATTCTCTAACATCAGGATAAAAGAAAAGAGATTTAACTGATATTTTCTTGCCCTCCAAAAGTCTGTGGGGCCCAGAACTGTAAGGGGCACATGTGAGGGATAGAGCCCTTGATAGCCATGTGCAAGTTTGCACAGGAGACTGCCTGTAAGTGTGCTGGGAACTGACAGAAAACATAGCACCAGAGGAAGAGAGTTCCAAGGAAGGGCAGTTGGAGGAATCAGTCCTCAGCTATGTGGCCTTTGTTTTTATTTTATTTTATTTTTAATTTCAATTGGTTTTTGGAAACAAGTGATGGTTGGTTACATGAGTAAGTTCTTTAGTCATGATTTCTGAGATTTTGGTACATCCATAACCCCAGCAGTGTACACTGTATCTAACGCATAGTCTTTTATCCCTTACCAACCTCCTACCCTTTCCTGCGAGTCCCCAAAGTCCATTGTATTATTCTTATGACTTTGCATTCTCATAGCTTAGCTTCCACTAATGAGTGAGAACATACAATGTTTGGTTTCTCCTTCCTGAGTTACTTCACATAGAATAATAGTCTCCAGTTCTATCCAGGTTGCTGTGAATGTCATTAATTCATTCCTTTTATGGCTGAATAGTATTCCATGGTATATATATATATCATAATTTCTTTATCCAGTCATTGAATGATGGGCATCTGGGCTGGTTCCATATTTTTCAGTTGCAAATTGTGTTGCTATAAACGTGCATGTGCAAGTATGTTTTTAGGCATAATGACTTTTTTTTCCTCTGGGTAGATACACAGCAGTGAGATTGCTGGATCAAGTGGTAATTCTACTTTTAGTCCTTTAAGGAATCTTCACACTGTTTTCTGTAGTGGTTGTACTAGTTTACATTCCCACCAACACTGTATAAGTGATCCCTTTCTATCATATTCATGCCAACATTTACTTTTTTTTTTTTTTTTTATTTTAGCCATTCTTCAAGGAGTAAGGTGGTGTCACATTGTGATTTTGATTTTCATTTCCCTGATAATTAGTGATGTTGAGCATTTTTTTATATGTTTGTTGGCCATTTGTTTATCTTGAGAATTAGCTATTCATATCCTTAACCCACATTTTGGTGGGGTTGTTTGTTTTTATCCTGTTGATTTATTTGAGTTCGTTTTAAATTTTGGATATTAGTCATTTGTCAGATGTATAGATTATGAAGATGTTCTCCCACTCTGTGGGTTGTCTGTTTACTCTGCTATTTCTTTTGACATGCAAAATCTGTTTAGTTTAATTTAGTACCAGCAATTTATCTTTGTTTTTTATTGCATTTGCTTTTGGGTTCTTGCTCAGGAAATCCTTGCCTAAGCCAATGTCTAGAAGAGTTTTTCCAGTGTTATCTTCTAGAATTTTTATAGTTTCAGGTCTTAGATTTAAGTTCTTATCCATCTTGAGTTGATTTTTATATAGGGTGAGATATGAGGATCCAGTTTCATTCCCACACATGTGGCTAGCTAATTATCCCAGCACCATTTGTTGAAAGGGGTGTCCTTTCCCCACTATGTTTTTGTTTGCTTTGACAAAGATCATTTGGCTGTAAGTATTTGAGTTTATTTCTGTGTTCTCTATTCTGTTCTATTGGTCTATGTGCCTATTTTTATACCAGTACCATACTGTTTTGGTGACTGGTCTTACAGTATAGCTTGAAGTCAGGCAAAGTGATACTTCCAGATTTATTCTTTTTGCTTAGCCTTGCTTTGGTTATGTGGGCTCTTTTTTTTTGTTGTTGTTCCTTATGAATTTTAGGATTGCCTTTTCTAGTTCTGTGAAAAATGATGGTAGTATTTTTATAGGAATTTTATTAAATTTGTAGATTGCTTTTGGCAGTATGGTCATTTTCACAATATTCATTCTATCCATCCATGAGCATGGGATATGTTTCCATTTGTTTGTGTTGTCTACGATTTTTTTCAGAAGTGTTTTGCAGTTTTCCTTGTAGAGGTCTTTCATCTCCTTCATTAGGTATATCCCTACAACATTTTTTTTTTTCAAGAGTTGAGTTCTTGATTTGATTCTCAGCGTGGTTGCTGTTGGTGTATAGCAAAGCTACTGACTTGTTTACATTGCTTTTGTATCCTCAAACTTTGATGAATTCATCTATCAGTTCTAGAAGCTATTTGGATGAGTCTTTAGGGTTTTCTAGGTGTATAACCATATCATCAGCAAACAGTGACTCTTTGACTTTTTCCTTACTGATTCAGATGCCCTTTATTTCTTTCTCTTGTCTGATCACTCTGGCTAGGACTTTCAGTAATACGTTGAATAGAATTGGTAAGAATGGGCATCCTCGTCTTGTTCCAGTTCTCACGAGGAATGCTTCCAACTTTTCCCTGTTCAGTGTTACGTTGGCTGTGGGTTTCTCATAGATGGCTTTTACAACGTTAAGGTATGTCCCTTCTGTGTCAATTTTGCTGTGGGTTTTAATCATAAAGGAATGCTGGAATTTGTCAAATGGGTTTTCTGTGTCTATTGAGATAGTCATGTGATTTTTGTTTTTAATTCTGTTTATGGAGTGTAACACATTTATTGACTTGTGGATGTTAAACCATCCCTGCATTTCTGGTATAAACTTACTTGGTCATGGTGGATTAGTTTTTTGATATGTTGTTGGATTCAGTTAGCTAGTATGTTGTTAAGGAATTTTACTTCTATATTCATCAGGGATATTCGTCTGTAGTTTCCTTTCTTTGTGCTATGTTCTTTCCTGATTTTGGGGGATTAGGGTGATACTGGCTTCATAGAATGATTTTTGGAGGATTCCATCTTTCTCTGTTGTTTGGCATGGTGTCAATAGCATTGGTATCAATTCTTCTTTGAATATCTGATAAAATTAATCTGTGAATCTATCTGTCCTGGACATTTTTGTGTTGGCAATTCTTTTTTATTACCATTTCAATTTTGCTTCTTGTTTTTGGTCTGTTCAGAATTTCCATTTCTCCCTTGTTTAATCTAGGAGGGTTATTTATTTCCAGAAATTTACCCATCTCCTCTAGGTTTTCTAGTTATATGTGGAAAGGTGTTCATGGTAGCCTTGAATGATATTTCATGTTTCTGTGGTATCAGTTGTTATATCTACCCTTTCATTTCTAATTGAGCTTATTTGGCTTTTCTCTCTTCTTTTCTTGGTTAATGTCACTAATGGTCTATCAATTTTATTTGTTGTTTCACAGAACCAGATTTTTGTTTCATTTATCTTTCTTTTGTTTGTTTGTTTGTTTGTTTCACATTCATTTAGTTCAGCTGTGATCTTTGTTATTTCTTTTCTTCTGCCAGGTTTGGGTTTGGATGGTTCTTGTTTCTCTAGTCCCTCGAAGTGTGACCTTAGATTTTCTATTTGTGCTCTTTCAGATGTTTTGATGCAGGCATTTAGGGCTATGAACTTTCCTCTTAGTACTGCCTTTGTTGTATCCCAGAAGTTTTAATAGATTGTGTCACAATTATTATTCAGTTTAAATAATTTTTAAAATTTCCACCGTGATTTCATTGTTGACGCAATGATTATTCAAGAGCAGGTTATTTAATTTCTGTGTATTTGTATGGTTTTGAGGATTCCTTTTGGAGTTGATTTTTAATTTTATTCTACTCTGCTCTGAGAGAGTACTTAATTTTAATTATTTATAATTTATTGAGACTTTTTTCATGGCTGTCATATGGTCTACCTTGGAGAATGCTCCATATGCTGATGGATAGAATGTATATTCTGCAGTTGTTAGATAGAATGTTTTGTAAATATTTGTGAAGTCCATTGTTTCTTTGTTGACTTTCTCTCTTGATACCTGTCTTGATACTTGATAGTTCTGTCAGTGGAGTATCGAACTACCCCACTATTATTGTGTTGATGTTTACCTCATTTCTTAGGTCTATTAGTAATTGTTTTACAAAACTTGGAACTCCAGTGTTAGGTGCATATGTATTAGGATTGTGATATTTTCTTGTTGGACAATTCCTTTTAGCATTATGTAATGTCCCTCTTTGTCTTTTTTTAACTACTCTTTCTTTGAAGTTTGTTTTGTCTAATGTAAGAATAGCTATTCCTCCTTACCTTTGGTGTCCATTTGCCTGGAATATCACTTTCCGCTGCTTTACCTTAAGTTTATGTGAGTCTTTATGTATCACGTGAGTCTTAGGAAGACAGCAGATAGTTGGTTGGTGAATTATTATCCATTCTACCATTCTGTGTCTTTTAATTGGAACATTTAGGCCATTTACATTCAATGTTAGTATTGACATGTGAGGTACTATTCTATTCATTGTGCTATTTGATGTTCGAATACCTTTAACAAAAAAAACTGTTTTTATTTTATATGTTCTGTGAAATTTGTGCTTGAGGGAGATTGTATTTTGGTGTATTTCAAAGATTTATTTCAAGATTTAGAATACCTTTTGGCAGTTACTGTAGTGCGGGCTTGGTAGGGACGAATTTTCTCTGTATTTTTTTTTTTTTTTTTTGAAAAAGACTGTATGCTTCCTTCCTTTATGAAGCTTCACTGGATACAAAATTCTTGACTGATAATTGTTTTGTTTAAGGAGTCTGAAGACATGGCCCCAATCCCTTTAGCCTATAGGGTTTCTGCTGAGAAATATGCTGTTAATCTGATAGGTATTCTTTTATAGATTACCTGGTGCTTTTGCTTTAGAGCTCTTAAGATTCTTTCTTTCATCTTGACTTTAGATAACCTCATGACTCTGTGGCTAGGTAATGATTCTGCAATTAATTTTTTTTTTGCAATTAATTTCACTGGTGTTCTTTGGGCTTCCTGTATTTGAATGTCTAGATGTCTAGCAAGTTGGGGGAAGTTTTCCTCAATTATTTCCTCAAATATGTTTTCCACACTATTATATTTTTCTTCTTCCTCAGGAATACAAATTATTTTTATGTTTGGTCATTTAACGTAATTCTAAAATTCTTGGAGGCTTTGTTTATTTTTTAGTTCTTTTTTCTTTGCCTTTGTTGGATTGGGTTAATTCAAAAACCTTGTCTTCAAGCTCTGAATGTCTTTCTTCTGCTTGTTCAATTCTGTTGCTGAGAATTTCCAGTGTATTTTGCATTTCTCCAAGTGTGACCTTCATTTCTAGAAGTTGTGACTGTTTTTTATCTATGCTATCTATTTCACTGAAGATTTTTCCCTTTATATTTGCATGATTTGTTTGATTTCATCATGTTGGACTTCACCTTTCTCTGGTACCTTCTTGATTACCTTAATAATTGACCTTCTGAATTCTTTTTCTGACAATTCAGAGATTTCTTCTTGGTTTGGATCCATTGTTGGTGAGCTAGTGTGATCTTTTGGGGTGTTAAAGAACCTTGTTTTGCCACATTACCAGAATTGTTTTTCTGGGTCTTTCTCATTTATGTAGACTATGTCAGAAGGAAGATCTGGGGCTCAAGTGCTGTTGGTCAGAAGCTTTTGTCCCATGGGGTACTCCCTTGAAATAGCACTCTCCACCTTTTCCTAGGGATGTGGCTTCCTGAGAGCCTAACTTTAGTGTTTGTTATTTCTCTTCTGGATCTAGCCACCCACTGGAGCTACCAGGCTCCAGGCACTGGAGAGTGTCTGCACAGAGCTATGTGATGTGAACTGTCTTCAAGTTTCTCAGCCATGGATACCAGCACCTGTTCCATTGGAGGTGGCAGGGGAGTGAAGTGGTATCTGTGAGGGTCCCTAGTTGTAGTTTTATTTATTACACTAGTTTTGTGTCTGTTGGTCTTCAGCAGAGGGAACTTTCAAGAGATCATCATCTGCATATATACATATGCATATATACATATACTACTCTTTCTTTGAAGTTTGTTTTGTCTAATGTAAGAATAGCTATTCCTCTTTACCTTTGGTGTCCATTAGGGACACCATTAGGGAGGATTAGGTGGGGCCCTAGAGCTCTCAAGAGATTGTCTTTTGTCTTTGACTACCAGGGTGGATAGAGAAATGTCATCAGGTGTAGGCAAGATTATGCATGTCTGAGCTCAGGCTCTCCTTTAGTGGGGTTTGCTGTGGCTGTTGTGGGGGATAGGGGTGTTGTACTCAGGCCAATGGATTTTGTTCCCAGGGAGATTATGGCTGTCTCTGCTGTGTCTTGCAGGTCACCAGGGAAGTAGGGGAAAGTCAACAGTTACAGACGTCTCCCAGTTCCCATGAAGTCCAAATTACCAGTCTCACTCCCAGCATGCTCGCCCCCCACCAACAGCACTAAGTTCATTTCCAGGAAGCAGGTCAGCAGGGCTGAGAACTTGCCCCAGGCTACAAGTCTGCCAGGTGAGAAAGCAAGCAGAGCTTTCAGGTTTCACGCCACCCCACTTGCCACAGCTTCTTTGCTGTACTGTTGCAAAATGTAGATTCCGTAGTATTTATGTGTTCATAGGGGTGTGAGTATTGAATAGAGCTGCCAGCCTGTAGGTTGCTCAGTCTCTCTTTCTGTCTATAGTGTGGTAGTCTATGTTCTATTGAAATATAACTACTTATATTGGGAGTACAAAGTTTTCTTCCATTAGGCAAAGCATGATGCAAAAATTCTGTGCTATGGAAACTGTAATTATGATCCTGATTTGTTTTAATTTATAAGCTTGATGAAATATTATTCAATTCTACCTTAACTTTACACTCTAATAATGAAATTTTAATTAACAGTAGACTATTCACAATGCTTTGAGAAGACCTGAAGTTTGCATTATATACCCTCCAGGGAGAAATATAGGAATGGGGAGGAGGCAGATGTCTTGTCTTGTGAGACCTCACTATAGTTTGGGGTGAATGTTAATAGGTGTATGAAGCAACAATCCCCACAGGAAAGACTAGAATTTGAAGTAAAAGCTCAGTAATTTAAAAGACTGTATAAGTCCATACATGTACAGCAAGGAGAATTGTTGTTTATGGAGTTCCAACTGCTGAACCTTTGGGTATATAAGATGCAGTTTAGAATACAGAGTATGTGTACACATTAATATATACACATTGTGATTTTCACTCCCATCATCTCAATATTTCTTCAATTTTTTCTGCCCTAAACATCAAATATATACCTTTTTCAATAAAATATGAATGAGAAATTGGTAAAGCACATTTCTCTGATAGTATAGGCCAGATTATTATGAGGATGGCATAGGTTGCTGAAAAATTCCATGTAGTATTCCTGCATGTGCTCTCACCCCGAAATAAAGGAAATGAATGATTTGAGAATATAGTGAAGGTCTTTGAAAAGAACTAAAATTGTGCTAAGTCAAAGGTACCTCTGGCTCCCACCAGGAGCACAGACTTTTATTTAGAGGAAAAGATAGAAAGGAATACACATTGTATGACTTCACTCACAAAAATAAGTGCAAGATTTTGCACACATAATTGATTAAGATATTATAGTGATTATGGAGCAGGGATGTGTATTGACTGGAAATGGACATAGGATAAACTTTTGGCTGTTGGAATGCTTTTTGTCTTAGATGATTACATTTGTATAACTTAGTAATAACTACAAAACTATATCCATGTATAAAAATTCAGCAAGCATACTCTTAGGGTTCATTATTGTTGTATATTCCAGTACAATAAATATTTCTATAAAGTACAAATAAAATAAAACTTCCATATGGAAAATGAAGGAAATGTATTACCTTACACTATATGCCAAATCAAAGACTTACATCTGAAAGTCAAAGCTTTAAACATTTAGAAGAAAACATATAAAATCCTACTCATGATCTTAGAAAAAGAAAAAAGCTACATCACACTACAAAATGACAAAATATATTTGCAATGCCTATTACAAACACATTAATTAACATTCAGAATATGTGAAAATTCTTAAAAAGTATACAGGAAAAACAACTCCATAAAAGTTGGCATAATATGTGAGCTACTATTTCTCAGCAAAAGTAATAGTATTATATAAACATATAAAAGTAAACTTAATTATATTCAGGTAAGTGATATAATGAACCAAGTAAGATATTATTTTACTAGATTGACCAAGACTAGGTAGTTTTCTGTGAGTTTAAGTATAAAACCAATTTATGAAGCAATTTGGACCAATTTTTAAAATGCGCAAAAATATTCTTAATTGTACTCTTCATAAACACCAAGAATGGAGAACAACCCAAATGTCAATCATCAGAGCTGTGTATATATAACTTACAAAATAGAATGAAACAGAGAAGTAAACATTACAAAAAATATGAATAATGTTCAAGTACAAAAAATACATAGATAAATGTTTAGAATCATAATATTGAAAGAAAAGTTAAAGTTATAGAAAGTTACATTCAATATGATAGTAATTTTATAATGCCCAATCACAAGCTAAACTGAATAATGTATGTTTTTAAATATTCTCATATGTGTTTAAAATACGTTTTAACAAAGGGAATAATAAACACAAAAACAAGATTGAGACCTGAAATAAATACGGAAGGTGTAAGTAAATGGCAATGTTCTAGTTCTTCAGTTGGTGGTGAGTCAGCACAGGTTGACTTCACTGGGCCATATATTGATATTCAGATGTAGATTTGGATAGATATTTCACATTGTGTGGGTGTTTATGTATATGTTTTATGTTTATTTTATGAAGAAAAATGTCATGTATAAAATCTATTTCTTTATATCAATTCAGCAAAGCTAGAGCAGGATTTTTTTTTTTTTTTTTTTAATTAAGATGGAGTTTCACTCTCGTTGCCCAGGCTGGAGTGCAATGGTGCCATCTTAGCTGACTGCAACCTCCGCCTCCCTGGTTCAAGCTATTCTCCTGCCTCAGCTGGGATTACAGGCATGCACCACCATGCCTGGCCAATTTTGTATTATTTTAGTATAGACGGGGTTTCTCCATGTTGGTCAAGCTGACCTTGAACTCTCAACCTCAGGTGATCTGCCTGCCTTGGCCTCCCAAAAGTGCGGGGATCACAGGCATTAGCCACTGCATCTGGCCCAGAGCAGAATTTTTTAAAAATTTTTATTTCTGATTATTATAGGTAGATGACAGTTGTACATATTTATGCGGTACATGTGATGTTTTGATATGTATGTACAATGCATCATGATCAAATCAAGATAGTTGATGGATCCATCATCTCAGGCATTTATCATTTCTTTGTGTTAGGAACATTTCAAGTCCACTCAGTTATTTCAAACTACACAATAAATTATTATTAACTATAGTCATTCTATTGTGCTACTTAACACTAGATGTTATTCATTCTACTTAATTGTATTTTTGTGCCCTTTAATCTTACTCACCTAAACCCCCTCCCTCCACTACCCTTCCCTGCATCTGGAAACTGTCATTCTACTCTCTATCTCCATGAGTTTTGTGTGTTTGTTTTAATCTCCCAGATTTGAGTGAGAAGATGTGATATTTGTCTCTCTGTGTCTGTTATTTCAGTTACATAATGTCTTCCAATTCCATCCACATTGTTGCAAATGATAGGATCTCATCCTTTTTATGGCTGAATAATATATGTGCATGTATATGGTTGTGTATATGTACACAATATTCCATTGTGTATATGCACACATATTTTCTTGATCCATTCATGTATTCATGAGCACTTAGGTTGATTCCATATCTTGGCTATTGTGAGTAGTGAGAAGGATTTTTTTAAACAAATTGACTTTTTTAAAAGAGAGAAAGAAGAGAGGTTTTTGAAAGCACTAAGGCAATAGCAGGGACATAGAACTTTAAGATAAACTGTTATTCCAAATGGGAGGGAGAAGTCTGTCATCATGATGGACCAGGGTTAGCCAACACACGTGCTCTTCATGTTATTTCGCTTTCCTGATCTGAGAGAAGAAAGGTCTGAGAGCTAGATCCTGGCAGGCATGTCATGCTTGCTGAATTTCTTCCCCCTGTGGCATGAGAGGTCTTTCTGGGGAGCCCCAGAAGGGAGTGTTAGCTAAGATCTGTAGAAAAATTATATCTAGTAGGAAAAGCTGGAAATTTTGGAGGTTTTGCAAGTTCGGAGATAGAAATAATTCCAAATCTCCACAAAATCACACAACTTGATGCCACCTATACTAACTTGATGCCATCAGTCATTCCTGGTGCAGAGGCTTTTTAAATGCCAGAATTGATGGCAGAGGGTAAATTCTATAGGAACATGTAGTTAAATTATGACTAGCCTGAACATACACTTTAGAGTTTTAAAAGTTGCATTTGCCTTTTTAAAAAAACTTTGATATTCTTTATCTAATAGAAAATGTTAGAGATATTTGAGTTATTTACATAAATGTATTATAAAGAATGTGTCATGAAATATATTATGAAGAGGTAGACACACATTTAAGACTGACTATATATTCTGTGAATGGCTTTAGAATTGGTAATTCTTTTCACCGGTATTAATTAAATGATTAGCATAATGCATAAAATAATATCATTTTGTGGCAGGAATCACAAATTGCATCCCCAGAAACCTTGAGATACTTAGAGGTAGTCCTAGGCTAACCTATCTAAAGTGAGTATGACTATTCCAGCATTATCATTTACCACCCACTGGAATCCATTGTTTTTTTCTTCTTCACACTAATGCACTCAGGATATAGAAAGCGTGGTTGCAAAAGAGTAATAAACTCTGATTTTTCAAAGAATACAACATTAGCATTCATTCATTCATTCAGTATAATCATTTGAATTTCATGGATTATATAATGTATGTAAGGCAAAATATTTGGGACCAGAGACAAACGATAAATATAATAGAGACACTGTGTACTTAAATGCCACACTTCATACAGATTCACCTTACACCTGTATCTCTTGGAAGAACATACGCTACTTGAATTCATTTTTCATTACAGTTTTTAAGGATGGTTATGATTACTATTACCTACCTGGAAATAAGATCAATTGTCACAATAACAAATTGATTTTCAAGATGTGGAGTAATTGCAATAAATGTTATGGAAGAGACAGGTCTAATAGAAACTTCCAAGAAATTGTGTCATTTTTCAATAACTCAAAAACAAACATATGAAGATAATTCAATATTTAAAATTAAATTAAATAAGATGAATATTCAGCATGGAGTTGGAGGCAGTGGTGTGGGTGCAACACATGTGTAGATGTGGGAAAATAATTGAAATGCACTGGATACAGTGTTTCTTTCATAAGAACACAAGCAAAACAGAAACCTGCTATGCACTAACAGTGATTGCTCTATGACTTCATGCTATGAAACTGTAGGTAGCCAGGAAATTTGACAGCTTATTCCAGGCAAGCAGCATTGAATATACTAATGTGGCCTTGAAATCAATACGATCATTTCTGTGCTATGGAAGCATATTAGTTCATTCATCTCCCAGGGTGTGAGTACTGTATATTTCAAGGTTTCACATCAATCTTACTGATGGAAAAAATACTGACAGCAAAATTGTCATCAATCTACTCTTGAAAATACTTGACGATTTGTTGGAAAAAATCATTAAATGCTTATTTCTGATATTTCTGAAGAGTAAGAATAATAAATAATCAGAGAGATATATATTGTAACAGTTTTAACGATCCATCATTTTAGAAAATATCAATGAGAGTAAACATACAATGTGAATGGATTCAGTGGATCTTATTTATACCATCTGACATGTGTGCAATGCAAATATATATTAATGCCTGAGCTGAGATTCTAAACCTGATATCTAGTCATCCATGTCTTGATATTAGCACTTATAACGTTCTAGGCAGATGGTGCCTTTTGGGTTCTGATAAATGAATGACACAAATGGATACATAATTAGAAAAACATAAGAATGGGAAGATTTAACAAAATCAGGATAAATTAAAAACAGGAATATCTCTAATAATGTCATTCAAACACTGGAGACAAAAATATGAAGTATTAGAAAAAGAAAGTGATCCAGGGAAACGCTTTCTGAGCACTGTGCTGACTTTACAGGGAAGACCTGAGAAGACTCGGATGTCTTAATTAATGGCTGCTGTTAGCATATTATCAATCAAATATCACCGGGCCATTTAGATGAATTGATCTTTCATGTCATTATTTGGAATTCCCAGTTAAATGAAATATTTGAATTAATAAATTGTCTCCAATTGTCAGTTGGGTCCTCTGAGAACCAGGAGGAGATTCCATGTGCAAGAAACTGAGGAATGTCTGCTGGGAATAAAGGGAACAGGAGTGGTGTAGGCAGATACCTGGAGACTCTCACGCAGGGGAAATGTCTGTGAAAGACAGAGGCAAGGAAGGGAGGTTGGTTCTGCAACATAGTTCTAAGAAAGTCTCCCCAGCCCAGCAGGGCATTGCCCTGAGATGCTGCCTATTGATAGATGCATGTGCTGGGCAGAACCATCGGCTTTGCTGTCATGCCTGCTTGGTCACCACCTGGGGCAGCCACTGTGGGTGGTCTCAGTCTGAGCCGCAGAAAGACCCAGAGCATGACTACAGAGGCACCAGGGAGGGTACCTCCACCCAGGCTAGTGATGCTGAGCAGGTCATCCCTATGGCCACCATCCGCCCTCTTGTACACACAGATACACCTGTGATCTTAAGGGCATCCCAGAACATACTAGGAGCTCATCCACAGAAAAGAAAGAAGAAAACACAAATAGGACCAGGATGGACATGCTCCCAAGGGAGATGATATGTAGAGTAAAAGTTGAGCATTGAATAAGACCTGAAATGTCATCTATTGGTGTTTCTCAGGTGACAGGTGACAGAAACACAATGGAAATCAGTATAAGCAGAAGGAGACCCAAGTGAGCATATATCTAGTGCAGGCAGAATGAACAGAGGCACAACAAAGGACATATGTTTTTCACCACACTGACTTCATTTTCAAGTGGAATCTGTCTTTCTAACCCTTATCCCCCACAAACAGTAAGCTCAGGCAAAGACCTGGCCTCCCAGATGAAGTGGCAGTCTCACTTCTGAACAGAGCACTGTGAGGACTGCAGTGGAGTGCTCTGATCATTTCTTCTTAAATCATGGGGCCCCTTTCAAGTAAGGAGGAAATATGCAATTTCTGCAAAGTCAGAGAACTGGAAATAATGACTATGGGATGAGGGAAGGGTGGATTCCCTCAGGAGAAGGAGTCTTGGCAGGAGAAAAGAAATAGGAGTATTAGATGTGGAGAAGAGAATGAGGGAGGAACCACAGAGCAAGACTTTCAGTTTGTGCGTGTGGGTGTAGGGGGAATAAAATAGATATCTAGCAGATACTAGACATCTGCTGCTGCCAAAAATACAGGGGATGTCTGACAAATGATCTACAGGCATGGAAACCATCCGGATTCTTTTTAGAAGATAGCCTAGACAGAGATGAGGCTGGCACATTAGTTGACCTATGCCTCAATAGCCAGTGCTAACAACAATGCGCATACACTACACATTTGGGAACCATTTGTTTTATAGGTGTTTTCATTGAAAGAATGAATTCACATATTGCCAGAAGAAATATCTATAAATCATATCAATAATCTGTACACATATATAAGTTTATCATATAAGATAACACTCAGAAGGCAACATCATCAAATTCCCCCCTCAAAACAATAAAAAAGAAAAACGTTACTCTAAATCAAATCCCAAAATAATAATAAAATTGTCAAACAGAAACAGCAAATCAAAATCTAAATAAGAGAGAGCAGTATATAAATATGACATTAAAAAGTAGAAGGAAAAAACCCATAATTTTTTATTTGACTTGTTCATTTGATTCCAAAATCCAAAGGCTTTTGTAAAATATTTGAATTTTAAAGTTAAATTGCTACAACTTATTAAGGGATTGGTCCTAGAAAGAATGAATAACCATGATTAAGGTCAATGTTTGGGACTTTGTTTTAATTTTAATCTTAATTTTAATATTATATTCATAATGTAATAAAGCCAGGCTGCATTTTCCAAAATAGCTATGATTTGGTTTTTTACATTTAAATGTCTCAATAAAATTTGCTGTCCACAATTATATAGTCCATTTATTCTTTGATGAAATATCAGTTTACAATAATTTTCACATACACATATTTCTTAATTTAAGTACAGTCACAATCATTAATCTAACTAAAATTATTTTTATTTATACTCTTTCCCTACAGAATAAACTTTTATACATCTACTATATAAAATGTATGCTTCCTTATAAAGTTATTTAAAATACAGAAAGTAGTAAATAATATGTATTATTATATAGAATACTTTATAAATTAAAACATATTTCAAATGTGTGGGTTTTTAAAAAATGTTTTTGTAGTATGTATATTAATCACATATTTAGAAATGTTTTAAAGTCTAGCTTTTAGTTTCATAATTTGTCCCTATCATATATAAAATTATTTTTGGCATGATCTTTTGGTCTTTAAATCTCTCATTACTGAAAATATGAATGCAAAAACATGTACTTTTAATTCGTAAATCTCTCTTGACTACTGTATATGAGATTTTTGTGTTGTTAATCAAATGTTCATTACTTCTCTTGAGTATCAGTTTCTTCTAGTGGATAGAATTCAGGACAAACTAAACACTCATTTGATAAACCCAGGTGTTATCAAATGGTTTATATTTAATATAAAACCAGAAGGGAACTCAGGGTTATTCAATAAAAGGAAGGCGGTGGAGAAGGAAAGTGTCATATGGATAAGGCTCTGCTGATGGAAATATTTTAAAATTAAGAATTTTAAGAAATACTTGTGGCTAGATTATTTTAAGAAAAATTGTGGGTGAAGGGTGGGAGGAGGGATTTGTCAAGATGAAACTAAGGCATATCAGGAAAGACATTTTTAGTCACATTGAGAAATCTGGGCATTACACAAAGCTGGCAGTGGGAAGCCACTGGATGACTTGCGAGCAGAGGGACGTCAGGATCTAGTCTGGTTTTTATATGGACCACTCTTGAGCGTCGTGCAAATGCCTCTGCAGAGGAAACATGTGGGGTACAGAACTAGATTAGAAGCTCTTGGGGAGGTCGAGAGTTATAGAAATGGTGAGAAGCAGTCAGATTGGAAAATTTTAAAATTCACAGGGTTTCCTAACTGGTCATGTGGTTATAGAAATTAAGGTGTAAAAACTATTTTCAGGTTCTAATAAGAGACAAAGCTTGAATATCATTACCATTTTTTATCACTAAGAACAATGGAAAATAATTAAGTTTAGGAAAAAGATTATAAATTCTGTTCAAGACACATGAATTTGGGTTCTAAAATCAGATGGATATCTAAGTGTACAGATATACATACTTGAGTATGTGGGCCTGAAATTTAGAAAAAGTCTGTAGGGAGGGGTTAGTGTCACTTTGCAGTCACCAAAGTGGAAGTATAGCAATTGAAACTGAGGCAGCATATCATGCTGCCTAGGAAGAAATCTCGGAGCTTATAGTGAAATTGATCTTTTAAACAGCGATTCTACATTTGCAGAAATTCTCCCATAATGCATTTGCCTCACAACTAAACCACTCCCGAATTTTCCATTGCCCTGTGCTGTTGGGTCACAAGCACACTATCTAGACTCCGCTAATCAAATACACCCAGGTAGAAGCTCAGAAGTGAGTCACTGAGAAAACCTGCAGAGTTTGGATTTCTTTCCAATGAAGGTGTCAGCAAAGGCTTCTGGCTTTCGTTGATAGAGCCAGGTACAAGACTCATCTGTACTTGTAAATGTGGGTTTCTGATGTTGAAGTGGAACTGGAGTTGGAAGCCACCCGTGAACACTGGCTGCAAAAAGTTACCAGCCTTTTGCATGAAATAAATGGTGATCTGGTGACACTTTCTTTCTTTTTCTCTCTCCCTCTGTTTTTCTTTCTCTCTCCCCTTCCTTCCTTCCTTCCTTCCTTCCTTCCTTCCTTCCTTCCTTCCTTCCTTCCTTCCTTTCTCTCTTTCTCTCTTTCTTTCTCTTTCTTTCTTTCTTTCTTTCTTTCTTTCTTTCTTTCTTTCTTTCTTTCTTTCTCTTTCTTTCTTTCTCTTTCTTTTTCTTTCTCTTTCTTTCTTTCTTCTTTTCTGTTTTTCTCTCTCTTCTTTTGTTCTCTTCTTTCGTTCTTTCTTTCTTTTATTTTATTCTTTTCCTTCCTTCCTTCTCTCTTTCTTTCTTTCTTTTTCTTTTCTTTCTTTCTCTTTCTTTTTCTTTTCTTTTATTTCTTTCTTTCTTTTTTCTTTCTTTCTTTTTCTTTCTTTTCTTTCTTTCTTTTCTTCATTTCTCTCTCTTTCTCTCTCTCTCCTTCCTTCCCTCCCTTCCTCCCTTCCTTCTCCCTCCCTTCCCTCCTTTCCTTCTTTCCTTCCTTTCTTCCTTCTTTCCTTCTTTCCTTCCTTCTTTCCCTGCCTCCCTCACTCCCTACCACCTCCCTCCCTCCCTCCCTTTCCTTCCTTCCTTCCTTCCTTCCTGAGAGTTCCAAAGCAGAACATTGAACATCATTCCTGGAAGTTTAGTTTTAGTATGTTTCTTCAGCTATCTTGATGTTATCTATGAGCAACAAAATGGCCTTGAGTAAACATCCTTCTGTATAAAGTATCCAGAGTAAAAGTGGCTCTTGGCAAGTTAGAAGTCTGACTTAAAAGAGACTATATCCCAATGTAGAGTAGAAGTATAAGTCTTCAACTTAAAGATGAAGTTTCTAGAGGAATTCTGGCTGTGGGCACTGACAAAGACTCTTCTTAGTCAAACTTTAGGCTCTTTTTCGACCAAGTCAGATTCTTGGGCCTTGTCCTAATAGCAAGAATCCTGCTAAGTCACTTTAGCGGGAATGCCCACCCTTGATATCTGATCATATTGCTCAGCCTCCACCATCCCCCAGGTCTCCCTGGCCTGCTGGCCTTCAGCAAGAATCCTATCAAGTTGGTCTAGCCAGATCCCCCTTGTCCCTAATTTATTTCTTCTTAGTAATTTTCCATTCCTTGGCCCCACCCTGCTCCACTCACTTTTTCTTCTTGTATTCAGAGTTGAGCCCAATCTCTTTCCCCTACTACAAAACTCCACTGTAGTCATCCCCCTTGAATAAAGTCATTATTGATGTCTTTAACAAATGTGAGGATGTATTTTTCTTTAGCAGCACTCACCCAACGTAATTGCAGAATAGGCATGAAAAAGGCCAGGTGCTTACTAAATTTTTTGTGCTTGTTTTCTTAGTGAGGAAAAGTCACACATAATTCCAAAGGAACCATGAACTCTGAAGACACCAATATGGTGCTGAATCCTCCACTGCTCATCAGTGGAGAGCAGAATCAGAGCTTTCCTGATGATCTGAGTAAGAAAACCATCCCACTGTTAAATCAGAGATACCACAGTGCATCTGCACATTAGGATTTGAAATTTGCTAGAGACAAATGCTTCCCTTTGTCCACTTTTCAGAATGAATGCTTTATAGCAATGACCTATGTTTATAGATACTTAGTTAAAACAAAACAAAGAAACAAAAATAAAAATGAGTTGATTGTGGCAGGTGTTGTGATTGACCTCCCAGTATGTTTTGTTTTTTTGTTTGTTTGTTTGTTTGTTTTTCCTTACTTTCAAAACCTAAGTTGTCTTCAGGGTGCTTGGATGTTCACTCACTTATTCAATAAGGGCATGTAACAGAGTCTAATTTGTGGAGCTTCTGCAGAGGGCATGATTTTTCTAAACAATGGGGCCACATGAAGCTTGCGTCCTTTGTCCTCTGCTCTTTCTATCTGGAATTCAAAGGTGAGTCCTGGAGTAGAGCAGCTATGTTGTGAGTGTGTGAGTGTCCAGGACACAGCCAGGGGAGCCTAATGGGAAGTCAGAAGAACCAGGAGCTTGATGTCTTCCTGGAGAAGCTGCCCTGTCCCTGGAGTACATGGCTCTGGATTTCTTATCACATTGGAGAAAACGATTTACTTCACTGAAGTTGGTTCTTTCTTATTTCCAGGTAAAGCAGTAGTAAACTGATTTCTTTAAATCGATGGGAAAAAATCCTTCAGTTTGTTTTCTGTGTATCTGCTTGCTCGAGGTTTGCCTGGCTTGCTGGTTTATGGGTTGCTGATTTTGACCGAATTTTGTAAAATGTTTTCCAACATGTCATCAGATATTTGTTGTACTGTGTTCTCTTTCTCCTCTCCTTCTGGAATCCGACTACACATATGATTGTCTGTTTGATACTGACCCCCAGGTCATTGATGCTCAATTCAATTTACCTTTTCATTTTTTTCTCTAGGTTCTTTCATTTACTTTGGACTTGCTTGCTTTTCTGTAGACTTGCTTCAAGTTCACTAACCCTTTCTTCTGTTGCAGCCAATCTGCTGCCATCCCTCTCAATTATTTTCTTTATTCCTTTAGTGCTTAAATTTTTCACCTTCAAGATTTGATCCTCATTTATAATTTTTACAACTATCCTAAAATTCCTCTATCTCACCCATCTATATCCATATATTTCTGTAGATGTTTTAAAAATGTTATTATAGTTATTTAAAAGTTCCTAAAGTGGTAATTCTAAAATCTGTGTCACCATTCACTTGTTCTTATTGGCTTATTTTTCTCTAGGTTATAGGTGATATTCTTCTGTTTCTTCATATCTCATCCTTTCTGAGATATTGGATATTGTATACAAAAGAACAGTAATATTGAAATGTTTATTCCCTAATGAAAAATGTCTTTTCCTTTTTAGACAACTAGTGTGAAAAAGGGACAGATTAGATTCCATCACATCCAATTCACTTTTAGGCTGGTGGGTGCTGTTAGCTTAATTCTTCTAGCAGTTCCATGGAATTCAAAACTAAGATAATATTTTTCTGATTCTCAGTTCATATTCCAAATTATTCTGCTATAATGGGTTAATTGCTCCAAACTTCAAAAGTTAAATCGTGAAGAATTGCGTTAAAGCTTCTATTAGACTCACTTCATCTCTGAAACCAAATCCTTTGCCAGTGAATGAGCTCACCCGCTCCAAGGGGGCTCTGAGAGCAAACTCCACAGCACTGCCATCTAATCAGCAAATTCCACGGGCTCAACGTTTAAAATAATTTCAGAATCGTCCCTCTCTCTACAACCCCTACCAATAGCATCCCATTTCAAACCACTGTCATAACTCCTAGATAATTTTGTTAGTTCTCAATAGCATCCTAAAAGTTGTTTTGCTTAATATATCATCAGTAGAGTCCATGTCATGTAATTCTTTACCTCACACCCCTTAATGTCTTCTCCTATTACTCAGAACAAAAACAATGTTCTTTCCTATTTAGACAACTAGTATGAAGAAGTGACAGCTTTGATTCTATCACATCCGATTACGTTTTAAGCTGGTTTGTGCTATTAGTGTAATTCCTCCAGCAGTGCCTTGAAATTTAAGCCTAAGAAGATCTTTAGGCTTTCTAGTGCAAGGTGATAATTGTTGTGACCTGGCTTTGTCTGCCACTCTGATCATATCTTCTAACACATTGCCCCCTGGCCATTCTACTTTAGTTGATCTTTCCTTTTTGCTTTTCAAACGCACATAAGCACTACCTTATCTCTGGTCCCAGCACTTACTATTTTATTTGCCTTAAACATGTGTCCTATTCATTCACTTTTCTTGCTTTCTCATTTTACTCAGTCTCAACTCCTGTCACCATAGAAGTTAGTCGATAGTCTATCTCCAATGCAAAGTCCATCTCCATTTCTCTCTTTTACAATGCATTTATAACCGCTGTATGTACTGTATATTCAAAAGTCTATGATCCATTTTGGGTTAATTACATAAAATAGGAACTTCAGGTTGAGGTTTATATCTTTGCCTTTGGATGTCCATTTGCTCCATTAACCTTTGTTGAAGAGTCTTTCAGTAAATTACTCTTGCATCTTTCTCCAAAATCAGGTGGCTTTACTTGTGTGTAGCTATTTTTCAGTTCTCGATTCTATTCCATTGATCTGTGTGTCTATCCCTACATCAAGACCACTGTCTTGATTACTGCAGCTATACAGTAAGCTTTGATGTCATTTAGAGCCATTCTTCCCATGTTTTTTCCTTTTTAAGATTGCTTAGCTATTACAGGGCCTGTGACTTTCCATACAATTTTTTTTAAAACCTTGCCAATGTCTACAAAAACTTTGTCAAAATTTGCATAGTAATTGCGTTAAACACATAATCAATTTGAGATGAATTGTTAGCCTTACTAGGATAAGTCTTCTGATTATACAATATGTATTTCTATTCATTTACACCTTATTTAGATTCTTTCATCAGCATTCTATAATTTACAGCATATAGATAGTGAATACTTTTTGGTAAGTATTGTTTTTCTAAGTATTAAATATAAAATTTGTTAACTATACAGAAGTATTTCATTTTTTGGAGCAATTGTAAATGGTACTGTTTTTAATTTTGGTTTCCTCACATTCATTGTTGGTATATAGAAATGTGATATAGAAATGTGATTATTTTGTCTGTTCATATTCTTTTATGTGACTTTGATGAGTTTTTGTGACCTAGCACCTTGTTTGTTTGTTTATTTTTGTACATTCCTTGAAATTTCTATGTATATAATCACGTCATCTGCAAATAGGGACAGCTTTATGTTTTCTCTTCTTAATCTGTATGCCTTTCATTTTTAAATTTTTACTTATTTCTTTTGCTAGTGCAGTATCTACATTTTCTGGCATTATGTTGAAAATGACTGACAAGAACCAAAGTCCTTCCCTTGTTTTTTCTCCTAAGGGAAAAGCACTCAATCTTCACTATAAAGTATGATGTTATCTGTAGGTTTTTTTTTTTTTTTTTTTTTTTTTTTGAGACGGGGTCTGACACTGTTGCCCAGGCTGGAGTGCAGTGGCCGGATCTCAGCTCACTGCAGGCTCCACCTCCCGGGTTTATGCCATTCTTCTGCCTCAGCCTCCCAAGTAGCTGGGACTACAAGCACCCGCCACCTCGCCTGGCTATTTTTTTGTATTTTTAGTAGAGACGGGGTTTCACTGTGTTAGCCAGGATGGTCTTGATCTCCTGACCTCGTGATCCGCCCGTCTCGGCCTCCCAAAATGCTGGGATTACAAGCTTGAGCCACCGCTGTAGGTTTTTTTTTTTAAGATGCATTTTACCAGTTGAAGTAATTTTCCCCTATTCTTAAATTGCTGAAATCATAATGGGTGCTGTATTTTGTCAAATGATTTTTTTATGCATCAATGGATATGACAATATGTTTTCTCTTAAGCTTATTGATAAGGGAGATTACATTGTTCAATTTAAGAATGGTGAATTGTCATGCATTCTAGGTAAACTTTGCTATGGAGTATAATTATCTTTCTACATTTGGGGATCAGGCTTGCTAACACTTTGTGGAGGATTTTTTTCATCTATGTTCATGAGATGTATTGCTCTGTGACTTTCTTCTCTTGTGATATCCTTGGGTCTGGTGTTAAAGTCAGAGCAAAAATATTGATGAATTGAAAGTGTTTCTTCTTTCTCAATCTTCTCAAAGAGATCATATATAATTGTTTTTTTTTTCTTTCTTCTTTTTTTTTAAAGAATCAGAGTCTCACTCTGTCTCCCAGGCTGGAGTACAGTGGTGTGATCACAGCTCACTGCAACCTTGAACTCCTGAGCTCAAGTTATCCTGCCACATCAGCCTCCTGAGTAGCTAAGACTACAGGTGCATACCACCATATCTGACTTTTGTGTGTGTGTGTGTGTGTGTGTGTGTGTATTCTTTTTACAGATACAGGGTCCTGCTGTGTTGCCCAGACTGGACTTGTTCTCCAGGCCTCAAATGATACCCCCACCCCAGGCTCCCAAACATTGGGATTACAAGTGGGCACAATAATACCCAGCTGGTGTTAATTCTTTAAATCATTAGTAGGATTCTCCTGTTAGATCATTGGGACCAGAAGATTGAGTAGAAGTTTTAAACTCTGAATTCAATCATTTGCTTGTAACAGAACTATTCAGATTATCTATTTTACTTAGGTTAATTTTAGTATTTTGTCTTTTTTAAGGAATTGGTCCATTTCCTCTTAGATGTTGAATTTATTGAGCATAAAGTTGTTACTTATTATTACTTTAATGGCTGAAAGATATGTTGCAACATCCCTTGTTTCATTTCTAATATCAGTGATTTGCGTCTTACTCATTTTTCTCTGATTTGCTAGATAAAAAACTAGCTAGAAACATTAGTTTTATTGCAATTTAAAAATACTTTTGGTTGTATTTATTTCCTCTGTAGTTTTTATATGTTTTAATTTCATTAATTTCTGTTATTATTTTTAGTATTTCTCTTTATTTTGCACTATTTTCCAATTTTTTGAGGTAGGAACTGTAGTAGTAGGAGATTTTGACTTTGTCTTTGTATTTAGTACTTAGTGCTATAAATTTACCTCTCAGCACTGCTTTAGTTGCATCCCACATAGTTTGATATATCATATTTTCATTTTCATTTAGTTCTATGTATTTTCTACATCCCTAGAGACTGTCTCTATGCCCCATGGATTCCATAAATGTAAGCTGTTTACTTTCCTTATGTTTACAGGTTTTCCTGATGACTTTGTTTTTGATTTCCTGCTTGATTTTATTGTAGTCATACTTTAATCAATTAGCTCATTTTAAATTTGTTGATATTTATTTTATGACTTAGGGATGTGGTATATGCAGGTGAAAATTCCACATGGTCTTGGGAAAATGTGTTTTCATTTTTTTTTTTTTTTTTGATTCAGTGTCCTACATATTCCAATTAGATCCTGTTGGTTAATTATATGGTTTAGATACTTAATATATTTGGAGTTTCTGTGTCTACTAGGTCAGCTGTTGAGAGAAATGTGTTAAGAAACCAACTATAATGTGAATTTAGCTATTTTTTCGGCCATTGCAGTTTTTTTTTGTACTGTGAGTTTTTTTTGTTGCATATATATTTTGTATATTCATCTTATAGTTTAATTTTGAAAGTATTTTGCATGTATATTTTGCATATCCTGTCTATACTTTTTGTAGTAGTCCCTCTGGCTGTTACAATACACATATATCAGCATTATACACTACTGGAAGTAAAGTGTTGAAGCCTCATTTCCATTTAGGTCCATTTACCCTCCCAACTTTTAAGTATCATTGTCAAAAGTATTAGATGTTGTTATAATTTTTGCTCTAGTCAGTAAGTATGATTTACAGAAGTGAAGAGAAAAAAGTATAGGAACATAACAATGTGTCCCCATATATGTGCTCTATGTGCTGGTCTTTATTTCTTCCTCGTGTTCCATACTTTTTTCTTTTATTATTTTCTTTATGTTTGACATTCTTACTTAGCCAATCTTTAGCAGCAGATTTGTTAGTAATAAAGTACTTTATTTTTCCATTCTTTTCTTAACTTCTGTTTCTGAAGCATAATTTTATGAGATGAAAATCCACTCTCATTAAAATGTGTTTCTCCCCAAATCCCTACACACAATTTTCACAAAAAGAATAAAATATCTAGTAAGACAGCTGACAAGGGAAGTGAAAGATCTCTATAAGGAGAACTACAAACCACTGCTCAAAGAAATCAGAAATGACACAAACAAATGAAAAACCATTCCATACTCATGGATAGGAAGAACGAATATAGTTTAAATGACCATACTGCCCGAAGCAATTTATAGATTCAATGATATTTTTATTAAACTACCATTGAGATTCTTCACAGAACTAGAGAAAACTATTATAGAATTATATGGAATCAAAAAAGCAAGAAATGTGAAAAGGATTCCTTGTTCAATAAATGGTGCTGGTATAACTGACTAGCAATATGACTAGCAATAACTGGACCCCTTCATTACGTCATCTACAAAAATTAACTCAAGAAGGATTAAAGACATAAATGTAAAACCAAAAACTATAAAAGCCCTGGAAGACAAGCTGGGCAATATCATTCAGGACATACACACAGGGAAAGATTTCATGACAAAGACACCAAAAGTATTTGCAACAAAAGCAAAAATTGACAAATAAAATGTAATTAAACTGAAGAGCTTCTGCACAACAAAAAAACAGAGTAAACTCAGAATAAGAGACAATTTTTGCAAACTATGCATCTGATAAAGGTATCATATTTAGCATCTATAAGGAACTTCAACAAATTTACCAGAAGAAAACACAACCCCATATAAAAGTGGGCAAAGAGCTGGGCACGGTGTCTCACTCCTGTAATCCCAGCACTTTGGGAGGCTGAGGTGGGCGGATCACAAGGTCAGGAGATCGAGACCATCCTGGATAACATGGTGAAACCCCATCTCCACTAAAAATAAAAACTATCAGCCAAGCGTGGTGGCAGGTGTCTGTAGTCCCAGCTACTCAGGAGTCTGAGGCAGGAGAATGGTGTGAACCCAGGAGGCAGAGCTTGCAGTGAGCGGAGATCATGCCACTGCACTCCAGCTTGGGCAACAGAGTGAGACTCCGTCTCAAAAAACACAAAAAGTGGACAAAGAACATGAACATATGTTTTTCAAAAGAAGACATACATGCAGCCAACAAGCATGTAAAAAAATGTCAACATCACTGATCATTACAGTAATACAAATCAAAACCACAATGAGATACCATCTAACACCATTCAGAATGGCTATTATTAAAACGTCAAAAAATAACCAATGCTGGTGAGGTTGTGGAGAAAAAGGAATGCTTATATAGTTTTGATGGGAGTGTAAATTACTTAACTGTATGGAAGGCAGTGTGGTGATTCCTCAAAGACATAAAGACAGAAATATCATTTGACTCAGCAATCCCATTACTGGATATATACCCAAAGGAATATAAAGTGTTCTTTTATAAGGACACATGCACACATATGTTCATTGCAGGGCCATTCACAATAGCAAAAGCATGGAATCAATCTAAATGCCCTAAGATGATGATGATGATGATGATGATGATGATGATGATGATGATGATGATTGATAATAATAGACTGGATAAAGAAAATGTGGTACATATACACCATGGAATGCTATACAGCCATAAAAAGAATAAGATCATGTTCTTTGCAGGGACATAGAAGGAGCTGGAGGCAATTATGCTAAGCAAACTAACACAAGGATAGAAAACCAGATGCCGCATGTTCTCACTTGTAAGTGGGAGCTAAACAATGAGAACACATGGACACACAGGCGGGAACAACACACATTGGGGCCTATTGGAACATGGAGGGTGGGAAGAGGGAGAGGATCAGGTAAAATAACTAATAGATACTAGACTTTATACCTGGGTAATGAAATAACCTGTGCAATGAATTCCTAAGACATGTTTACTTACGTAACAAATTTGCACATGTACCCCTGAACTTAAAATGAAAGTTATAAAAAATTAGAAAAAAAGGTTAAATAAAATCTGTGTTTTCCTATAGGCAATGTATCATTTGTCTTTGTTTTCCAGATTTTGATGGTCTTCTTTTCTAGAAGTTTTTAGTATGATGTGTTCAATTTTGAAAAACTTTCAGTTTTAGCCTAATATTCAATAACTTTATAGTGCACTTGGTTTGTCTGCTGCTGCTCAACCTTCCAAGGTCTCTAATGATACAACCTGAAAGGCGGAAGAGATTTCCCCAGAGAAGGCGGGGGGGAGGAGAATCTCAGGCCCACAAAAATGAAAGGTCATCTCTTCATGAGCACTTGTGTATGGTTCCCCTGCCTGCGGGGGTTGGGAGTGCATGCTGAGCTAGGTGGTAGTGGGGCTCCCTTTGCCTATGTCACTTGGCCCTCCTAATGTCTCCCAGTTGAGGGCAGAAAATCTCATGCTGATGAAGAAATACAGCCATTCTCCTGCCAACTTCCAGTTAAAGGAAATCCTGATGGATCTTCCTGGCGGTGGACTTAGCTCATCTGGTGTTGTCAGAGGAACTCCCATTCCATCATGAGAATGAGTTCAGCCTGCTGTTACCAGGTTGGACGTCAGGAAAACCCTGGTCTCAGTCACCTTGTTTTGCTGGATAAAGGGATAGGAGAGGCACTGATACTTTACTATTTCCTCTGCTGGGCTCACAAGTATGTTCACCTTCCTCTACCAGCATTTAGAATTCTTTAATTTCATCCTGTGTTTTTTCCAGGGTTTATAATTTTATTTCACAAGGGGAGCCAGGTCATGCCATCTTGTTCAGACTGTATGTCTCCAATGTGGACTTTAGTTTGCATCTCTGTATTTCCTTTTCTTGTAATGATTTCATAGTTTGTTCTAATCATTTTAGATCCTAGTCCTAACTGCAGCCTGTGCTTTCTTTCCACAGCCCTTTTTTCCACTAAAGTCCTTTTTTTTGCTTCTGAGTCCTCTCTTCTTTACTTCTTCTCAATAGTGACTAAGTGGATCACCCCTTGCTCTTTGTCCAAAAAAAGCTTGTTATTTCTTTTAGCAAATGTTAAGAACAGATTGAGGTATGAAGCTTTCAATTCAGTTCCCAGGTTCCAGTTGTATTTCTCTTGGTATTACTCACATAACACTAGTGTTTTTCTTTTGTTTGTTTTAGTTTTTTTATTTGTTTGTTTTTTGAGACACAGTCTTGCTCTGTCGCCCAGGGTACAGTGCAGTGGCACAATCTTGGCTCATTGCAACCTGCACCTCCTGGGTTCACACCATTCTCCTGCCTCCTCCTCCTGAGTAGCTGGTACTACAGGCACCTGCCACCACGTCCGGCAAATTTTTTTTTATTTTTTTATTTTTGTAGAGATGGGGTTTCACTGTGTTGGCCAGGATGATCTCAATCTCCTGACCTCGTGATTTGCCTGCCTCAGGCTCCCAAAGTGCTGGGATTACAGGCATGAGCCACCGTGCCTGGCCCACGTTAACACTAGTTTTGCCTCTTCTTTTATTGGTTTCCTCTACCTGCATGTCTTCCAGAGGTAATACCAGGGGAGCCAGGGTTCCAAACATTCACTCATTGGAGGGCTTACTTCTCAATCCTATTATGGATCAAGGATGAAACGCTCAGTCTTAAATTCCTGAGTTCTCTTCTAGGTTCTTCTTGCTAATTATTTCTGGAATTGGTGATATTATCTTATTTTTAGGAGATGAAGTCAGTAGAGCAATGTGATGGGAAAATTGTGCTATGTTTCTCAGAGCACCTACTTTGAGAAGGTTGTGTCTTATTTTGAATTAATATCTTGCATCTCTATGTCTGTAAAAATGATTTTAAGAACAGAGTATTACTTTTTTACTTTTTCTTAGGAAATATCATGTCATAGCTTGCAGATAGGATTTTCCATGAGTGAGAGCGTGGATAGATTTTATTTCATACCATGCCAATTGTCTAATGATTAATGTCTCTTCATCCCAGGTACTGTCATTAGCTTATTCATCATTCTTCATTTCCACAATTAAGACTTTTCATCTTTGCCATGTGCACAGTAATACAGAAACAAGTTAGAAAAGGTTTCTTTTATATCTATATGTAGATGATGTTTTGAATTCAACATTTTACTGATTGTATAGTTATCTGTTTTAAAATTATGCTAGTATGCAGTGTTCCATTCTGGATTTAAACAAAGGAAAGTCCATTCTCTTAACCGTATAACATACTGTCTCATACTTGAGTGTGAGTTTGGGGTTTAAGTAGCAATATCTTCTTCTTTTCCTCCTCTTCTATTTCAAATGTTGATTATGATAATTTCACTTTTACATCCTCTTGTTTTCATATTTGAAAACCTCTTGTTTTCATATTTCATATTCACACAAACATAATGAGATGTGTGAATTTGAAAGGTCTAATGTGGAGGTGGCATCCTCATGCTACTTTAGGTACTTTATGGTCATATTTCTAAGATGACCCTAAACCAACAACAAAAGAATTGGCATCTTTTTGCAATCACTGAAAAAATTTCACTGTTTCAGTTAATCCATGATGATTTTTGTCTTTTATTTCTTATTCTCTTCTTTTTGACACTACTTTCTGTTTTTTTTCTCAAAGCAAGTATTTGGCTACTGTCATGTGGCCAGCATAATTCTATGTGCTCATATGGCACATAATTATTAAGAATAAACTTTTTCCTGAGAAACTTAATACATGTTTATGTAGCATATATTTGAAAACTTTTTTTGTTTATTTTTTTAATGAAGAGTACATTAGGGAAAAGATAACAGGAAGGTGAATTTGAGTAACGAAAAAAGTCATTAAAGTAGGGTAGAAATAAGCACATCCTCAAAGAATACATAGAATTTTATTTGTACATTAAATTTCACATATTTTTTGAAACAGAATCTCTTTGAAACTGTTGCCCAAGCTGTAGTGCGGTGATGCGGTCATGGCTCACTGCAGCCTCAACCTCCTGGGATGAAGTGATCCTCCCACCTCAGCCTCCTAGGTAGCTGGGACTATGGGTGTGTTTCACTGTGCCCAATTATATTATTATTATTATTTGTAGAGATGGAGTCTCACTATATTGCCCAATCTGATCTCAAACTCCTGGGCTGAAGTGGTCCTCTGCACTGGCCTCATAATGTGCTCTGATCACAGGCATGAGCCACTATGTCTGACCCACATTTTCTTTTAAATACCAACTATTGACTTATTTGGCAGTCTATCTGGTAAAGACTGAATATACAATGGTTGAAAACATAGTAGGGTCAAAGTTTTATAATGAAGACAACTATCTTAAAACATAAAATAGCACTGGGTCATTGCCATTTGACTGGGATCTATTGGCTGAATATGAATGAAAGCATGCATAGTGGCTTCCAGGTGAGTTACCATATGCCAAGCCTTTCTTAAAACCACTTTGCACTATTACAGCTGTAGGTATTTGAGTCTACAATTTTTGTAGGTTCTGTGAAAGCATTAAAGACAAACAAGCATATTCATTGCTTCTGAAGGTAAAACAAATCTTCACATTTGGAACTGTCAGTGGTGGATGTGGAGATGTGCTTCTGGGATCTCCTCTGATGAACTTTTCATCAGAGCTGCTGGGAGTGCTTTCATTAGAGGGTCTTCAGTATTAGCCCTACTTTCAAAATTGTCTGAGCTGCAGAGAGGTGCTTTGTCTAGTAATAGACATATGCCTTCCCATAGCAGCTACATTCCATGACTGATGAATGCTAGAGTCTATAGGCTTACACTTCTCACTCTATGGAGGCCACACCTAGCTCTACAGCACTCTGGGGGCTGTCTGACTTGTCTGTGGGCCTGAATTTCAGCTCTAATTCTCTCTCTGCCCAGCCCAGCTTCCTTCCTTCCCTTCCCCACGTTCTGATATCAAGGATATTCCTTAATAAACACCTTACCTGTTAAAATCCAACTCAGAGTGACTTCCTGGAGATGTTGGAGTTAAGAAGGGCACAATCAGGACAAAATGGAGGCCATAATACATTTTTAGACATAACAAGAGTGAGTTTTGTTAGTTTTGTTTTGTTTTGAGAAAATTCCACTGATAGCTGTGTTCAAGATGATTTGAGTAAGCAGGGCGTGGTTTTGTGAATAACAGATGGCAACCAACACATATTATAGAAACATGAGATAATGACTGGTTGAGTTGTGGCAAAGGTAATCAACGAAAGGTGTCATGAAAAAAATGCCTGGACTGTACTTCAATCAAAGCAAAGGGAAGACTTTTTAGAACTCTCTCAAAAATTCTATGCTAAGAAAAAAAAAAAAACTGTTGTTTCTCTTGACAGAATAGTAACAAGAGAAGTCAAAATTATGTGACTAACATAATAATTTCAATAAATATATTCATGGGAGCCAGAGTATATGCTTGCAAGTATTTTACTTGCTTCAGAATATCTTATTTTTTCTTTCTTTTATTTTAATCTCTCATTTTTTATTCTTCACTTTTAATTTAATCCTTTAAAACTCAAATGAAAATTTATTTTACATGGACCTTTAATTTTTAGCTAACGATAAGCTTCCATTAATTTGAATTAATAATTTATTGTTTAAACCTACTTTCAAGCATGTGTAATCAAATGTTGTGAAGAGTTAAAAGGAGTTTAAATATTATATTGATTAATGTTTCTCAGTTGCATCAGAATCACTTGAGTTGCTTGGAGAACAAATGTTGATTTCTGCATCTTACCTAGTATCTACCTTTGTCATTAAACAAGTTACTCTAGGATCCCTAGGATCCATATAAAGATGATGAAGAATTCTACCAGTCTCGAACACTGTCTACTGCTCATGTTATAAGCCCTTCTTAAAGTGTTAGAATTAAATTTGCAGAGACCTATTATATTTCAGTATGTTCTTTATAAAACCAGTTAACTGGGAAACAAGAAGAACCTGAAAGTTAGTAATAAGACCATTAGAAGCAATTTACCATGTAGGTGGGTAAAAAATCAGTTATTAACTTAGAAAATACAGAAAAATAAAGGAGGAAAGAACTTTCAGCTTGAGAAATTTGTTATTGAGAAAACCTACTGATGTCTAAACTAAGGAAACTGGGTGATTATTCTGTTAAGAGAAACATGCATAATCAAATGTAGAAGGTTGTTTTCCCCCTCTTTTCCAAGAGTCTCATATAAAAATGGGCTCCCATTTGTAAATTTTAGAAAAGTTTAAAAAGCTTTGGTTTAAAAAATCAAAGATATAGAAGTTATGGCTATCAGAAATATTATAATATAAAACTAAAATACGTAAAAGGAGGAAAAGAAGTTAAAGTCTCTTGGTTTGTGGTTTTCAAATGCTGACTCCCCAAAATATCACCAAAACAACTTGTGGAAAGACAATTCTGAGCATAAAGTTCCAATAGCATTTCAGAGAGGGAAGGGTCAACCTTGTGGTATTTATTAGGATTTTATAGTGTGGCTTAAGGTAAGTCTGCCAATGTAGGGGTGTGGTTAGGATTGGTGAACACAGCACAGAGAACACTTGATGGGTTTTTTTTAAGAGGTTCCCCAAATGAGCAGGAACATTACTGGCAATGCTTGTCTTCCCAGTAAAGTACTTTCTGAAATAGTAAAGTATGATTGGTGAAGGCAGTGGAATATTAACATTGTTACAGTAGGTAGCTAGTCAGTCTGAGCAGGGCAAGAGAGGACTCCCAGTAAGCAGGAATGTCAGGCAACCATCAGGTAAGGGTCAGGCAGTTGTTACACTGTTCCTCTAAAATAATAATTGGTGGCAGGCAGACCAGGGAAGATCTGTCTCCTAATAGATAGAAAACACCTGAAACAGGTGATCAGCAGCTTCCGGATAAGATCTCAGGAGTTCGGTGAGTGGGCTCAGGACTACGCTTTGAGATACAAAATGGCAGAGTTTAACTGGCATGTTACCTTCTATGAACATCTGGCTGGTAAGGGAAGAATGCCTCAAGTGAGCAGGTGTGTAACTCCAGTTACACACTCCCTATAGTCCCTCCCAAGAACTAGCAGGCCACTGAGCATGTGAATAGCCCACCCCAGGAGAAGGAACAGGGAGAAGGGACACAAGCCTCCAGAAGCATGCCAACATCTAACACCCTAAGTGACAGGTCCAACCATGCACTTGATCCCTCAGGTTGCCCACTTAGCCCTCATCCAAGTATACTTTGCTTTCTTTCATTCATGTTCTAAAGCTTTTTAATAAACTTTCACTCTTGCTCTAAAATTTACCTCAGTCTCTCCTTCTGCCTTATACTCATCAGTCAAATTCTTTCACTGGAGGAGGCAAGAACCAAGGTTGCTGCAGACCCATATACATCCACTGCTTAACTACATCATGTTAATCTAGAAAAGACAATAAATGTTGTGGTTACAGATGTGTGTGGTTTTCAACATACAGAAGAATTTTTATGCTCCAAAATATACCAAAAATTTAATAATACACTCTATTGACAGGGCACATTATGTATGTGATGAAAATAATATTACAAATTGTTAAAGAGACAAGTGATTGAATTGAAATTTTTATCAATTATGATTTGTTGTCAATTTAAGGCTATACCCAAGACTATATTGAAATAAAGGTTATAGCCAAGGTCGAATAAACTTTTAGTAAGAAACAACATTCTCTGTAGCAGTTTTCTTTTCTTTTTTTTTTTTCCTGATTGAAATACCTCCATATTAAGTAGGTTGGTTTTAACAGTGGTCAATTCTGTAGAAAGAAAGATCAATTAAATGAGAACAAAGAGGCTATTTGCTGAGAACTTGCTGTAAGAAGGGAGTAAACCTTTTCACTTGCATTTGCAAGTCACTTAAGGCAGATGGGACAAGAAGGCTTTCTAGTGAGCAAAAGGGAAGGCCACAGGCATGCTGTGATTGCTGACATACAAAAGATGAAGGCAGCTGACTAGTGTGGGAGGCCAGAATATACACCCCAAACTATGTAGGATTGTTGAGCTAAAGGCAGTCAAGACGCAGATGCAGGAGAGTTTTCCCTCTCTCTATTTGCCCAAAAGCAGGACATAGATTTACAAAGACAAATGATATTCTGCACTTTCTCTACCAAAGAGAACAGAAGTTGACGAGGGAAGACAACCTAGGCCCTCATCAGTCTGGAGATGATACTATAGGAATCTGCAGTGACAAGTATTACCCCCTTGCCTTTATATGCCAGTTATTTCTCTCCTGCACAAGTCTAACACCCCTAGAGACTCAAAGTCTTTTTCTCTTGTCTTGCCACTTCTCTAAAAATTTTCTGTCCTTTACTAAAGATGCTATATAAGCTGGAATTCAAAGCTTACCTCTTTGAGAACTATTCATTCCAGGGATGTCTCCCAGATATATGAAATATTCATGTGCTATGGTCTGAATGTATCCCCTCAGTATTTATTATGTTCAAATTTAATAGCCAATGTAATAGTATAAAAACGTAGGCTCCTAGGAGGTGATGAAGTCATGAGAGTGAAGCCCTCTTCAGTGAGATTAATACCCTTTCATAAAAAGTTGGAGGAAGTGTTCTAGCCCTTGCCCCTTCCATCATGTGAGGAAGTTGTTAAGGTGCTGTTTTAGGAGTTATTAAGAAATTATTTTAGGCAGATAGAGAGTAAAAGGGGTCCTTAGGAAGTTTTTGCTTTCTTTAAAGCAGCTCCAGAAATGTTTCTTGTCTAGCAGGAAAGCCCAGGCTCTTAGACCCAGGCTGGCTACCTTTCATACACAAATGCCGTCCATTATAAACTGGGTTCACCCAAACATGGTGATTCCCATGCCATCTTCTTGCCCTTGCCCTCACATGTGTCTGGCAACATGGCCGCCCCCATATATCCCCACTATATAGAACATCATGGCACCCTGCATTTGCATATTAAAAGCTAGGGTGGGAGGGCTATGTGAGTGACATGACTGGCCAAACCAATCCGCTGAGCCCTATGCAAATTAGACTCCTCCTCCACCTCCGGACTCTTCATATAAGCAGTCAGATTTCTGAGGCACTGGGGTGTCCTCTCTTGGCTTTGGAGCCCCCATCCCTCTGTCTCTGTATAGGGGAGGTTCTTACTTATTTTTTCTCTTTTCTTTCTTGCCTATTAAACTTTCTGCTCCTTAAAACCACTCCAAGTGTGTTCGTGGGGTTTTATCCAGTTCACGTCAGACAGCAGCCCTGGTGCTCCTCCGCTCATCACAGCTGTATCAGTGCCATCTTCAAAGCAGAGACCAAGTCGTAGTCCGACAACATACCTGCTCAGCCCTGATCTTGGACTTACAGCCTCCACAACGGTGAGGAATAAGTTTCTATTTTCTATAAATCATAGCAGCCTGAATGGACTAAGACAACGCTAATAAACTTTTTATCTTGTGAATCTCTTTCCTTGCAGGACTCTGCTCCAACTACTTAGAACTTAGGAGGTTAAGTAAAAACATGATTTTCTTTTTCCAACTAGACGCTAGACATCCTAAGTGACTGGTTAGAGGAGTATGTTTGATTTTCTCTGTCTGGTTCCAAGTTGAAAGTAGGAATGGCCGGGCGTGGTGGCTCAAGCCTGTAATCCCAGCACTTTGGGAGGCCGAGACGGGCGGATCACGAGGTCAGGAGATCGAGACCATCCTGGCTAACACGGTGAAACCCCGTCTCTGCTAAAAAAAATACAAAAAAACTAGCTGGGCGAGATGGCGGGCGCCTGTAGTCCCAGCTACTCCGGAGGCTGAGGCAGGAGAATAGCGTGAACCCGGGAGGCGGAGCTTGCAATGAGCTGAGATCCGGCCACTGCACCCCAGCCTGGGGGAAAAAGACAAACCCAGACTCAATTATATTTATAATTAATAAATGAAAAAAGAAAGTAGGAACAACAACATGGGAAACTTGCAATTTTTGACCACCTCCTCATCATTCTGTGCGGATGGCTGCCAAGCTGGGGGTCAGGGTTCTGTTACCATCTGTGCTCTGTTCATTGCTTGACTATTCTCTCTTTATCTATAGAGGGAAAAAACAATAACCTTCATTATCAAAAAACTCATTCTAAGTTTGCTTTTCTGTCTAGGTGTCCATGTACAAATGACTTAGCTTTTTAAATATACAAATATGTTTTCTAACTGAGTAGCAACAGAATTAGTACTTTTTTCTAGGCTTGAGTTGCTTACTAGTAAAAAAAAAATATACTTACATTTATACAATAAAACTTAATCTTAGGCTCAAATGCACATAAACTAAAGAACAGTGCTTGTCTTTTGCTTAATATTCACATTACAAAATTAATTTTTATTTATAATTAATATATGAACGTGATCTTTTCAAAAAATACACAATGTGATGGATAAATCTAATGTCCTTTTTGATAATCATCCCTGGTTTTAAGAACATAACTGTCTAGAGAAAATAACTAATAGTGGTCATTGTTTATTTTCTAGAACTCATTGTATGCCAGGCAATTTTCTGACAAACTGATGGGTCAGTGCTATTTTATCCCTATTTTACAGATGAGGAAACTGATGCTGGAGAGGTTTTCACATAGCTCGCCAAGTCACTAGCTAGTAAGTAGTAGAGCCAGGATTCAAATTCAGGAAAAAAAGCACCTGAGAAGCTTCATGCTGCCCCCTGATCACCCCCTTACTCTCTAAGGGTAACCACCATCCTGCTTTCTAATTGCATACATTCATTTTGCCTCTTTCTGTATTTTATATAATTTCATATAAAAATGTGTTTGTGCATAGAATATTTTGTTGAGTGTTGCGTTTTGAAATTTATTCATGTTTGCTGACTATAGTTGTAGGTCATTCTTCTCTTTGCTGGAAACCATTGTGTGAATGTTCTTCAACTCTATTCATCCTTTAACTGTTAGTGGGCATTCGGATACTTTAAAGTTTCAGGTAATTATGACCAGTGCAATATGAACATTCTCGTACATGTTTGTGATAAACATATGCATCAGTCTCATTTAAATATTTATGTAGAAGTGGAATTCACGTATTAGATTATAGAATACCTACATATTTAGATTTTATAGATACTACCAACGAGTTTTTACCCATTTGATACACTACCAATGGTACTGAGAGTTAAGTTTAATTGACATATTTCAGGACTGTGGGAATCTATAGTATTTAGACTTAACAGAAGGAGATGAATATTTCCCAGAGAGGTTTCATTTCTAGTTCCATATATTAGCCGAGCATGACTTTTTTGTTAACTTCCTAGGGGCGATGAGTGCTTGTGTGATTTTTTTTCATGAGATAGAACCCTCTAAAATAACTCTTGCATGTATTTGCATATGTTTTACATAAGATACTGCTCTCTAAAATTACCCTTGCATTTAAAAAACTTGCCTTTATTGTTTTACACTTTCAGAAACACATTGACATGCATTATAAAACATGATTTTCAAAATGAGGCTTTGATATGTCCAAGGTTTCACAATGAATCCCCTAAAAACGCTGCCTAAATTGTGATACAGCAATCACTAAATTGTAATAAGTTTGGTGCATACAATGCATTTCCACGGTAATCCCTTAACATCCTACCTAGTACCCTGACTACCTATAATATTTATAAAAAGTAATATATTCTAATATTGAAGCAGTAGATAGTAGCTCAAAGAAAATATATTGACCGAAAGGACAGCCAAGTAGGTCTTTAAAATTTTTAAAAAGAATGATAAACTTTGGCATAGATTATTCTGACGAGTATAAACATTATACATTTTTTTAAACAATAAGTGTATCAATTTAGATTTCTATTAAAACAAAAAGGTGTTATTTACTTGGCAGTACTTACAAGTACTGATATATTTCCAGTTGTGAAGGTTTTTGTAAAATGATGTCAATTTACTTATTTCTATTTAATGTCCCAAATAGCTCTGCAGGGAAATGTGAATCATTTCAATCAGCTAAAGCAACATTATAACACCACTGGAGTATAAACTTTTGAGAACTGTTGTTTAAAGACTAAATTACCTTAGAAATAGATATTTCTCTGTTCATCATTTATCTTAAAAGTAAAATTTTATTTATTCAACGTAACAATTTTGTATATGAATCCCAAGTCTAACATCAAACCAAAATTGTAGCTGAAGGATGCTGCCTGAAATCCTTTGATTTAGAATATTAATACCAAGTGCCTAAGGTTTTAAAATCTAAAACAAATTGTAATTTTTAAACACCAAATAGTGTATGATTTTTTAGATGTTTCAAAGTCACTGCTGAATATTCAATGCCTGACAATTTGGAAATGGGTTCTGTAGAGGGAAAGTTTTACAGAATGATATATATATATTTGTGTATGTGGGTGTGTTTGTGTGTGTATGTGTGTTATCCGTTGATAAATAAGCCCAACGGAAAATTACCATGTTTATTCATCCTTCAATGTGCTTTGTAAACATTTGCTGAGCTTCCTCCGTTACACTAAGAATTGTGCTTGTGCTTCTGAGGGGGCCCCGTTGGCCTGGGTGCTCTGAAAAAGTGGCTTCTGACAGATCTTGAATGTCTCTGGCCAGGGTAGTGTCCTGGAACCTTTCAATAATCTTGACAGACCAGGCCAGCCTGTAAGTCTTGAATGACCTTAAGAGTCCCCATTGAGAAACCAAATCAACGAATCATACCATGAATGTAGGAATGGATCAAGAGCAACCAAGCCTGAAGCAGAATAGTAGGCTCTCCACACTCACCTTCACAGCCCTCTCCCCAGCTCTGTGTCAGGCCAGGTTTTGTCATTAGGGTGTCTGAGATGTTTTCCAAGGCAATCAGTCCCACATTATTCAATATTTTGCCGGATCTAAAAATAATCCTTATATTTACATATTTTATTTAGATAGAAGGTGGATATAGGTTAATTAACCTCTGAAACTTCTTGTGGAAATCCATCTAAGAGACTATTTTTAAAAATACTGTAATGGATGTATACAGTAACATTCCAGATAACACTCTGTAGTAGAGAAGCATCATGTCCTCAGAATCTTTTCTCTACACTTATTTCTTCCCCATTAAGAAAGCACTTTATATTGGCATTCATTAGCAGGGATGTTAAATGAGTGGGCTATGCTGTTAGATCGATGATCAACACTGTGTCACGCTAAGTGTACAATTATATTCTCACACTATAAATCCAATAGTGTCTTGTATAATGAATGAGTACTTTTAAATGAATGCATATAAAAATGAATCAAGGAAAATAATGGAAAAACAGAAACAAAAAGTAGTTTTTCTTCTTTTTTATTTCATCCATTTCTGATCTAGAAAGGCAGAGTGACATCTTGAAAACAGGTGAAAATGCTGGAGGTACAGCCAGATATATTTTTAACCCACATAAGAATATTTTGTCTTTGCCAAAAAATACAAAAACTAGCTGAGGGTGGGGAGTGTCACACACCTGTAATCCCAGCTACTTGGGAGGCTGAGGTGGGAGGATTGCTTGAACCCAGGAGGTAGAGGTTGCAAGGAGCTGAGATCGTGCCACTGCACTGCAGCCTGGGTGATGGAGCAAGACATTGACTGCCTCAAAAAAAAAAAAAAAAAAAAGAATATTTTGAAAGTAAAAGAGGGCATCATTAACAATTGCATCAGGACATTGATTATAAACCATAGCAGACCTGTATCAGAGTCACTAATTATAGGCTAAATGTTCTCTCCGTAAGTAGATAATACATAAAATTAGACCAAGAGATAAAGCACGGTTCTTTAAAGCACAGGCTTTATCTGCATCAGATTTCTTCTCTCCTGCTGGTTGTATTAAGACCCTCATCCTAAAAATATATTTGACAGCCATTATCCAGCATTGACTATCTTTCCTAGACCTTGACTCTCCACTTTGTTCCTAGCGAAAGGAAACATGGTATGCTTTGGGGACCTGCTGTGGATGACTGCCCTCCTTGCATACTCCTGATCACTCTCACTTACAGCCAGTGGCGACAGGACCTGCCTCTGAAGAAGCCTCAGTGTGTCTGCCACTCCCTGCCCATGAAGAAGCATTGCTCACCTAGACCTCTGTCATCATCGGGTGCTTCAGATCTCTCTAAGGGAGCATCCTCAAACCGAAGTACAGAAGGCCAGCCCTGAGCACTGGCTACCGAGCAGACACTGCAGCGCTAGGATTCCTCCCTCAGTCAAACCCTTCAAAGACTGTTCAAAGTGATTCTAACAGTAAAGAAATCCCTGATAAACCTAAATATCACTCTCTGTCTCATTGAAAACTCTATGGCACCAACAGAGAATCTCATGTTAATTCTACTAATTAAACAACATCTATCTTCATTTCCTATCAGATTTTGTTCTCTTTTTAAAATCTTCCCTAAGTGTACTGAGGGACCTTTTGTACTTTCAAAGATCTGATTTGAGGCAGTCATTGTACAACATGTAATTTATGTGAAAGAAAAGCAACCGTTTTCTAGTTTTGCCTTTTAAGCCACAGTGTGGCTCATTCAATACCCAGCTCAGCCCTAGGCAACAACTTACATTTATCTCAAATGTCAATGTTCAGTGAGAAGAAAAACTTTAGTCTTACACCCCATATATTGAATTATAGTCACGATGCTACAGTTTACTGGTTTTGAACTAAAGAGAAGATTTTTCCTTTCTTTATCACTCTTTTGGTCTCACAAACAAACATATAAACACACATATAAAATATGTACATTTGCTAAAGAACAGATAGAATGATCCATGAAGCACAATCAAGTCTCAGAAATAGACCTAAACACACATGGTCAACTGATTTTTGACAAAGAAAATCCACAAAACAAATTATTGAAGAAATGATATTTTTTCCAACAAATGGTGTTGAACAATTAGATGTTCATATGCATAAAAATGAACTTTCACCTACACTTTATATTTTATATAAAATTAATTCAAAATGGATTTTATACTTAATTATAGAATGCAAAACTATGTAACCCAGAAGAAAACATAGGAGAAAATCTAGGTTATCCTGAATTTGGTGATGAGTTTTTAGCTACAACACTAAAAACATAATTCATGAATAACAAAAAAAGTTGAACTTTATTAAAATTAAAATTTTTACCCTAAGAAAGGCACTGTTAATAGATTGAAAACATGAGTCAATGGTTGCGATAAAATATTTGCATGTTATATATCTGGCAAAGACATGTATTCACAATATAAAAAGAATCCTAATACAAATTAAGAAAACAATCCTAATAAAAATACTAAAATGACATGAATGCCCAAAGAATATATAAACAGCAAATAAGCACATGAAAAGATATCCCATGTCATTTTTCACTAGGAAAATGCAAATTAAAACAACGTTCAGATGCGAATACAGATTCATTAAAATGACTGAATCCAAAAAGTAGCAATACCAATTGCTGACAAGGAGATGGATAAACAGGAACTCTCTCATTCATTGCTGTTGGGAATGCAAAATGGTATCCACCCTGGAAGACAGTTTGCCAGCTTCTTAAGAAGCGAAATTAGTCTTATCATATCATTCAATAATGGCACCAATGGTATTTACCCAATAGATTGAAAAACTTATATCCACACAAAAATCTGCACAAAATATAACTACTTTATTTGTAATTACTTCAAATTGGAAGCAACCAATATCGTCTTAGGTAAATGAACCCTATATAATAGGTGAGCGAATAAACAGTCTGTGGTACATCCACGTAATGAAATATTATTCAGCAGTAAAAACAAAGGGGCTATTAAACCACAGAGAGACTTGGAAAAAATCTTAAGTGCATACTGCTAAGTAAAAGCAGCCAATCTGAGAAGGCTGCATGCTGCATGTTTCTAGTCATGTGACGTTCTAAAAAGGACACAGCTACAAAGATGGAAAACAGGTCAGTGGTTGCCAGAAATTTAGGGAAGTGATAAGGTGAAATATGTAAGCACAGATGATTTTTTTAGGGCTTGAGACTATTGTGCATGTCAATGTAAGGTGGGTACACAATATGAATTTCATGAAACCCATGGAACTTTATAGCATAAAAGTAAACTTTCGTGTACGGAAATCGAAAACAACACACCTAAGAGTACACGTGATCCTCAGGTAGAATGCAATGATGACAATGATTCTAATTGTATTACAAATGTATGGCATAACCTCACTGAAAGAGTTGGGGAAAATTGTGGTGGCAATTTAAGTAATGTTGGGAATGACTGGGAATTATAATAGCAAAAAAGAAAGGATGTGAACATAAGCACTGTAGTCTAGTTAGTAAAGTTGTTTCTCATGGGGAATGTTCATAGCTTTGAAACTGTGGATGTGCATTGGGCTTGAACAAATGAGTGGACGATGGATAGCAGGACACAGGTTCCTCAGTGCTGCAGGGGAGGTTACAGATCAGCACCAGGTGAGAGGGTGTGGGGCTGGAATGACTCATACAGACCAAATCAGAGTTGCAGACATGAGCCTGAACTTACATTTGGCTCAACACAGATAATGATGGCTGGATATAGAAATAATTTCAGATATTGGGCAGGGCGCAGTAGCTCACGCCTTCAATCCCAGCATTTTGGGAGGCCGAGGTGGGTGGATCACGAAATCAGGAGATCAAGACCATCCTGGCTAACATGGTGAAACAGTCTCTACTAAAAAATATAAAAAAATTAGCCAGGCGTGGTGGCGGGTACCTGTAGTCCCAGTCACTTGGGAGGCTTGAGGCAGGAAGAATGGCGTGAACCCAGGAGGCGGAGCTTGAAGTGAGCTGAGCTCTCACCACTGCACTGCAGCCTTGGCAAAAGAGCGAGACTGTCGCCAAAAAAAAAAAAAAAAAAAAAAAAAAAGAAAAAAAGAAAAAGAAAAGAAATAATTTCAGATATTGATATATACTCAGATTACTGTCCTACATAAATTTCCCAGCTCTGGTTGCTGAGGGGGGTAGAAGCAATGGCATCTAGTAAAAATAAGCAGATCTACAGCCTAGATCCTCATTTCTAATATAATTATTAAAAATATGTAGACTACTAGAGCTAATTGGAGATATGGCTGATTTGGGAGCAGGAGATACACAAGATAACCCCAGAGCATCTTATAACTCCAGGAAAGCAATGCTAAAAATAAAAAATAGGCCGGGCGCGGTGGCTCAAGCCTGTAATCCCAGCACTTTGG
>NC_045440.1:50409496-50453236 GCF_002776525.5 Piliocolobus tephrosceles
AAAAAAAAAAAAAAAAAAAAAAAAAAAAAGAAAAAAGAAAAAGAAAAGAAATAATTTCAGATATTGATAATATACTCAGATTACTGTCCTACATAAATTTCCCAGTTCTGGTTGCTGAGGGGGGTAGAAGCAATGGCATCTAGTAAAAATAAGCAGATCTACAGCCTAGATCCTCATTTATAATATAATTATTAAAAATATGTAGACTACTAGAGCTAATTGGAGATATGGCTGATTTGGGAGCAGGAGATACACAAGATAACCCCAGAGCATCTTATAACTCCAGGAAAGCAATGCTAAACATAAAAAATAAAAAGAAATAAAGAAAAAAAATGGGGCTGGTTTAGGTGGCTCACGCCTGTAATCTCAGCACTTTGGGAGGCCGAGGCGGGTAGATCACGAGGTCAGGAGTTCAAGATCAGCCTGGCCAAGATGGTGAAACCCTGTCTCTACTAAAAATACAAAAAAATTAGCTGGGCGTAGTGGCAGGCTGAACCAGGAGAATCACCTGAACTCAGAGGGCAGTGGTTGCAGTGAGCTGAGATTGTGCCACTGCACTCCAGCCTGGGTGACAAAGTGAGACTCCGTTTCAAAAAAAAAAAAAAAAAAAATGGGAATATGGGAAAAGAACACAGGAGCCAACAGGAAGAGTGCCTAATGGCCAAAGCTGATATAATTTGAACAATGAAATAAACAACGTATTATTGAAATACAATCCAAATTATGAAAAAAGCTCCTCTGATTTCATACTGACATAAATAACTGACACGAATAAAGAAATAAATGGGGGAGAAGAGATGTATCTTCTGTATAGGATATTTCCAAATAATTATTGGCAATTCCATACCTTCACAGAGGTGGAGCATGACTTCTCACTCCTTAAATGAGCCCTGTTTATAGTGACTTTCTTCCAAAAAACACAGATATAGAAATGAGGGTTAAAAAGAGGAGCTTTACAATGGACAAAACCTGACAAGCCCTACCTCCGCCAGGGGATCAAGGGCACCATCACTAGTAAGTAGTTTTGTTGATACCTGTGTTCTGGATAAAGTGTGATGAGAATGCACTTCACATTTGTGGTCTTCATCCAGAAAACCATAAACCACGTTTAAACATGAAAAGAAAAATACATAAAGCCAAAGGGAGAGACATTCTTCAAAACAGTGGACCAATGCTCCTCAGTACTGTCACGGTCATAAAAAACAAGAAAAATCTGAAAAACTGTCACAGCCAAGAGGAACCTAAGACATGGTGAACAAATGTAATGTGGTGTTTTGGATGGGATCCTGGAACATAACAAGAATAGTAGATAAAAACCAAGAAAATGTGAATTAAAGTATAGGCTTTAAGGCAAAATATTAACAACTGAGAGAACTGGGTGTAGGGCCCATGGGAATGCCTCTCAGTACTTTCCTTGCAATCTAAAACTTTTCCAAAATAAAGTTTATTTAATTGCATGCATTTCTCTTGGAAAAATGTCACAAATGCCATCAAAGGGAATTTAATGGTTTGGAAAATAAGTGATTTCTGTGCAAAAATTTGAAAAATGAAAATGACAATAAATCGATTTGCTTTTGTGGTAATAGGAAGGTTGGGGCCAGTGCTGGTACATTCAAGTTCTCAAAGTAAGTAATTGAATAAACGTTAGTGATAAACTCAAGTAGACTTAAAGAATGCTATTCTTTAAGTTGTTTTCTTTGTGTGTATGTCTAAAAAATAGGACTAATTTTATTTATGTTCTATCAAACAAAACAATTTAAAAATTTTTCTAAGGAAATGTTTCAAAACAGTTTTCCCACCTTTGCACACTTAATCCCTACTCCAACATTTTTCATATGCCTTTCAGACTTTAAAAATCTTAAGTAATTAAAATTTATTTATTTATTTAATATTTATTGTCCTATGTTTTATGATTATTTCATAGTAAGTTCACGTACACCATTTGCTTAAAGTGTGAATTAGTTCTACCCCTTCCAGTTAGTTACATCTGAAGTAATATTGAGGACAACGTTGTAGTCCTGAAGCAAGAGATGATTAATCAATGATGAAAAAACCTTCCTCTAACTCTTCTTTTAACTTATATTTACAGAGCAATTCCATGTCTCAAAATGAGGAGCCAAAATAAGGACTCAAAAATAAGCAGTGCACAGTCACTACCTCTAGGAAGGGTTACACAGGTGAAAATCTGATAAGTTCATAAAATAGAGTCAAGGAGATGTAGACATGTTTGCCTAGAAATAAATATTGCCACCCCATGAATATCTCAAAAAATGGCAATACCAAGTATAAATGGAAAAACATTAAAATAATTCACCTTTTGAGAGTACAGAAATGAAAAAAGAGGGGGAAAAAAAAGAAAAATATGATGCATAGCAGTGACAAGGCTGAGATACCTGACCATAAAGAGGCTCATAAGTCATGCACAGGAGTTTGGAGTTTAGCTGTGGATTCATTTGCTAGGGCTGTCATAACAAAGTTACTACAGACTGGGTGGCTTAACAACAGAAATTTAACTTCTCACAGTTCTGGAGGCTGGAAGTCCAGGATCAAGGTGTCATCTAGATTGGTTTCTCCTGAGGCCCCTCTCCTTGGTGTGCGGATGATCAGACACCAGTCATGTTGAATCAGAGTGCACCCATATGATTTCATTTCATCTCTATAAGACACTATCTCCAAATATAGTCACAGTCTGAGGTTCTTGGGGTTACTACTTCAATAGATGAATATTGTAAGGACACAGTGCAGTCCATGACAGCCTGGAAATAGAATTACAGAGGCAATAAAAGTGCCATTAAACAATTTGCAACTCAGAACATGTTGCCTCACAATAACGTGGAGGATGAGGTGGAGACTAAGAAACCTCATATGCTATTGCTGTGACAGAGGCTCAAATGACATGCAATAAACAATAAGGAACTGAAACAATGAGGCAGGGATAAAATTTGACATATATTTTAATATTCAAATTATTATGACTTGGTAATTCATTAGATGTGAGACGGGGTTTAAGAGAGGTAGCTATCAAAAATCATTTAGGCTAATATATGCAAAAAAAATTGTCAGGACATAGGAAGATGGAAGGATGTCTCAAAGAAATTGTATTCATTAAACATTTACCCTGCACTACCTAGCTTTCAGTTTAATGACCACCCTCAGATATTAAATGCTTTTATTCATATGTGAAACTTCTTTTGTGTAGTTGTTGTAAATCTAACTGAAGATGAAGCATATTATGACTTAATAGCTCTATTTTGGCCAGGAAGCTTTTTGGGATCATTTGCATAACATATTATGAATATTTCAGTTGAAAAGACACCAACACAGCAGCTGCTATATGATCTTCTTAAAGATATTTTGTTATTGTTTCTTGTAGAATTTAGTTTCCCAGAGGACTATGGAACTGTTATCCAGATGCAGTGTTTTTTTTTTTTTTTTTATTTCCACTACTACAGGAAATATGCCTCCTCTAATTAGCCATCACAGGCTGTGTTTTTGTGAGAAAACAACAGGATTACAGTTCTATTAAGATCACTTTATGCTGAGCCTTACCATAGCATACTGTAAAGAACCTGAACATAGACTCGAGATGTATGTCAGTATATGGAATTATATGGGATTATGAAAGTTTAGCGCATAATACAGTTCCTGGTTATCAATTTTTTCCTTCAGATAGTAGTTACTCTATTTCTGTTAATTATGCCTTAAAAATAAATCTGATTGCTTGAGATTTCTCTTCTCACCAAGCCTGAATATGAGAGTTTAACCTTTAATTGTACCATGGTTGACATACTGATAAAATATCACAAAAGTTGACATACTGATAAAATATCACAAAAGATAGTTGCTGAATCTATTAAATTAACTAAGCAACTAGGAGACAAAATGATTTTTGCTATCTTTCCCCAAGAGATTACAATAATGTACTGTTCCCAGAATGTATCTTTTTCTAGAGATATTTAAGCATCATCAACTTCAGGCATGATGCATTTAATACTGACATGCTTGTGAGTGTTTATGAAAGCCATATCATCTCTAAAGGAAGAGTTAATTTTCACATATCTCTTCAAGGGCTAAACATAAGAGACTTAAGGAAAATAATAAAAGAGTTAACAACCAAAACCTAAATAATAAAACAATTACTTTCAGACAAACTCTTCTCTCCATAAAACTCAAAGAAAATCTTGAAAAAATCACGTTAATTGAAAAATAATGAGAAACTTTCTCATGAAACAGTGACTTTAATCCTGCAAACAGGACGTGCTTTCCTTGCCAGAGCATCAACAATATTGATCCTTAACGTATATTCCTCAACACAAAGCTGGTTCTAGTTGCTCAGTATCATCAATTGCCTGCAGCAAAACGATGAGATTGGATTACATTTTATCAGTTAATATAAAATTAAAAGTCACAGTAATTTATATAAAACTCCTAAAGCTGCTGATAGAACCAATAATGGAATAAAATTAAGAGAGAGTTGCAAGTTGGCCTGGGTGCTCAAGCACAGCTGAAAGATAATCCTTGTGCCCACTTCACTCACCAGTACAAAGATCACCTCACTTTTTCCTCTAGCTCCATAGAATTGTTTGGCTCTATATATACGCATGCACATGCATACATGCATACATATTATAGACACAAATAGATACTCTGCTTTCACTTCCTCTCAATAAAGAACATGCTGAGCCAGGCATGGCGGCTCGTACCTATAATCCCAGCTACTCAGGAGGCTGAGATGGGAAGATTGCTTGAGATCAGGAGTTTGAGATCAACATGGGCCACATAGTGAAAGCCCATTTCTAAAAATATATAAATAAATAAAATAAGGAATCAGCTCTTTAGCTAGGGCAGCACCTTCAGTAGACAACTCTAGCTATCTGCTTCTTGTGGCTCTGCCTCAGCTGCAGATAGCTGCTGTCCTCCAGCATAGCTCCTTTCCGCAGCCTGATCCAAGTAACCAAGCAAGGCAGGGTATAAAGGCTGTCCATTTCCATCCAATGCAGGTCATTCTAATGGACAATACTCACTCCATACTGTCCTACCATGTTGGCTGAGGCTCTTGTTGACCTTCCATTGCAGATTGATGTCTTCCTTCAGTTCTCCTTTCTCCTCTGTCTTTCTTAGGCTTTAACACCTGGTAGAATTCTCAACTCTGTGTTTGGCATCTCCTTCTGGAGAAACCAGACTGCAATACATGAGGCCAAATAACCCCCAAAATACTGAGTGATTAGCAATTATTTTAAAATAGTATTTTAAGAGCTAATTGAACCAAGGAGCAACAACTTACAAAAACAGAACAAGAGCAATTGCGGTAGGAACCCATCTATGCAGATTTTGTTTGACCAACATGATATACACATATAAACAGCTTTTACTAGATAACTGTCAAGTTAGAATCAAAATGTAAACTCTTTCATTCCATCCTAGACAAAGGTATAATGTAGGGAAAAAATCATAAAGTGGGAAATTTGGGAGAGATCAACATGAGACTTCTCCATAGATGGACCCTATAAAAGAGCAGTTGCTTGGGTATACCAGAAACGTATGTGTTCAAGAGCAAGTTTCGACATTCAAATATATCATATTTAAATTCTGTAGTTAGCCAACACGCTTCAATCCACTTACGTGTGTGTTCCCCTCACTGGGCATATCGTATACACCAAATTAAGTATTTGCTTAAATGTACAATACATATTGTGTATCTACTTTATATTAAATACACATATACCCTTAGAGGCGCTGGGAATACAGAAAACTCATTGCTGTCCTCAGAAAACTCACAATGGGAGAAAAACTATAAAAACAGTAAAATAATAATTGGTGTGTTTGGAGTAATCGTAGGATGCTATGACCACAAATAGAACCATAGGTTAAAAAGGATTAAGTAACTAAGCATATGTCTCCTTCAGGAGTCTGTGTCTGAACTGAAGTGTGAATCGTGAGTATGTTCATTAGGACAGGATTAGGGAATGTTGGGAAACACGAGTTCAAGTGGGTTATTTTAGATAACACTTGCCTAACAATTGACTATAAAGAAAAGAAAAATGTGAGTAAAATAAAAAAACACACCTTTAAATATTGGAGGGACTTGAACAAGTTGCTACATTCAAAAGAGGGAGGGGAAATACAGGAGATATGAAGAAGGATAATTACCCCCAAAACTAGTGGAAAATAATATCCCATGGCACAATGAGTAATGTCTTTCTGATAAATTACCTTCAAGTATTTTGGAAAAGAGGCCTCTTTATTAATATTCTTCCTTATCTGACCCACTGAACTGCATAATGGGAGGTAGGATGAATACAAATGTAGCAGTTAATTAGTGAGGACGTTAGGTTTTGAAGGAAAAGGAAAAGGTTTTCTTTTTTCTTTTCTTTTATCTTCTCTTTTATCATCTCTTTTCTTTTTTTTTTTCTGTCTTCTTCTTCTCCTTCTCCTTCTCCTTCTCCTTCTTCTTCTTCTTCTTCTTTTTTTTTTTACAGAGTCTTACTCTGTCACCCAGCAGAGGCTGGAGTGAAATGGCAAGATCTCTGCTCACTGCAACCTCTTCATTTTGAGCTCAAGCAAATCCCCTGCCACAGCCTCTCAAGTGGCTGGGATTACAGGTGCACACAACCATGTCTTGCTAATTTTCCTACTTTTGTAGAGACAGGGGCTCACTTTGCTGTCCAGACCAGTCTTGGACTCTTAGCCTCAAGAGATCCGCCCACCTCAACCTCCCAAAGTGTTGGGATTACAGGCGTAAGCCACTGTGCTAGGCCAAAAGAGATATTTTAATAGAAATAAAAGACTGATATTTGGAAATATTTATAATGAGAAAAGAAAATATTACTATTTAAGATTTTAGAAAACTATGTGGTTGATTGACACTGTTTGTGTATACATCAGGTTGCCAGTACTGGAATTAAAGGAAGAAAGGGAGGTAGGAATTATCCTACTCCTATGAAACTGGATCACAAAGAAAGTCATCATCACTATCCATACTGAACTTCAACCAACATAATGAAAGCTGGAAGACTTCCTGAAGGTATTGTAAGGGCACAATCACAAATCCTTCAAAATAAAGATGATTACAAAGAAAGAAAACATAATTAATCATTAATATACAAGAAGAAAAAATAATTATCAGTGATCAAACATGGAAATTCAGGAAGAAAACAATGGAAAAATACATGTGTGAAATATTAATAAATATTGGCTCTAAACAATACTATTCTGTAGGGTTTTAAAATATTTAAAACTAAATATAAAATATGTAACTAAATTTAAATATACTTGAAACTAAACTGTGAAATAACAATATCGCAATCGTTGTCATCAATGTCAGGATCAATGTCAATAAAGTGTATCAGTGTTAGTGAAGTGAATCCACCAAGTGTATCAAAGCCAGGATCTGTTCCATCTCTGCCCACACCCAGACCAGCATTATAGAAGTATCTCCCTGCCCCCAGAGGATGCGAGCCGCCACAGAAAACAAAGGTTTTCCACCAGTTTCCTGCTGAGGGCTGTAGTAACTCACAAGAAGGAGCAGGCTGCCAAAATTTCTCATCCTACTAGCTGCGCTAAAGGAACTTTGAAACAAGAGCAGCTGGGAGGGGGGATATCTCCTCCACATCCCCACCGCTAGGGCCTAAGTCAACAACAGGCATGGCAGACCAAGAATAATGGGGCCCTGCTGGCCCTTGCCCTAACTCATTTATAGGGCAGAGTCCCTGCCAAGAGAAGCAAGCCAGAAGAAAAGAGACAGCCTCGCTCTTACAGCGACCAGCTCACAAAGCAGGTGTGTCGCTGAGAAAGTGGGCCACTCTCCCTTCACCCTGCTGTGGAGCTGTGATGCAGAGCTGTGTGCACGAGGAGAGTGGGTCAAAATGGAAGGGAGCTCCGTTGCTCTCCTCAAGTAAACTGACTTCATTTGGAACAGGACGTGGGGAAGTAGGAAATAGGGTTCGCTTACAAACAGTGGAGACTGTGGTATTAAACAATTACAAGGAGGCTGGAAGCTCTGAGAAGACAAGCTATACTGTAAACCAGATACAAAATCAGCAAAGACCTGGGAAAATAGATAGCTAAGAAGATCCCTCCTGGGGTTGCACCAGACATTAAAGAATAATTTCAAAGAGAGAACTTCAGAAAATAGGCCCACATCTGGGCCAGACAAGGTGGCTCATGCCTGTAATCCCAGCACTTTGGGGGGTTGAGGCAGTTGGATCACCTGAGGTCAGGAGTTCAAGATCAGGCTGGCTAACATGTTGAAACCCTGTCTCTACTAAAAATACAAAAATTAGCTGGGCATGGTGGTGGATGCCTGTAATCCCAGCTACTCAGGAGGCTGAGGCAAGAAAATCGCTTGAACCTGGGAGGTGGAGGTTGCAGTGAGCCAAGATGGCACCACTGCACTCCAGCCTGGGCAACAGAATGAGACTCTGTCTCAAAAAAAAAAAAAAAAAAAAAAGAAGAAGAAGAGAAGAAGAAAATAGGCCCACATCTAACTGTATCAGACTGTGAAGCAATGTATGTTCATTGATGAATGAATTATAAAATTAGCGGCCAAAAGAATGATCAGAAGCAGAAAATTTTCATAGTTTCAAAGTATTTCTTCATAAAATACTTATTAATTACAAAGGGAAAGTAATAACTTTGCAATGGAGAAAACTGTTGGACAACACCCTAGCCATGTGCATCAAACGGATATGACCCATAGGCAGTGTCACTGACCCGTGTGTGTGTACTGTGACGTGTGTACTGAGAATGAGGCAATGCTACTTTGTTATAGTTAATAACCTGAATTTTGTCACAAGGAAACATTATTAAGGCCCAGACTAAAGCTCAATCTGTAAGATAACTGGCCAATTCTCTTCAAAAGTGTAAGGAAAGACTGAGGAACGTGACCAAGTTGGGGAGGTTGTGGAGATAGGACAATGATGCGCAATGTTGTTTCTGAATTGGATTCTGGTGCAGGAAAATGACATTAGTGAACAATCAGAAATGTGGATGTGATTTTTAGGCTACTTAATAGTATCCCATTGACGTGGATTTCCTGATTACAGTAATTTTGTTGTGGTTGCATAGAAAGTGAAAATTTGGAGACGGTAAGTGAGAGTATAGAAAAATGCATTGTACTATTTTTGCCACTTATTTCTGTCTAAAATTCATTCAAGAAACAACTTAAAAATATTTTAAAACCAACACAAATAATAAAAATAACTCTTCCCCTTCTATTAAAACAAACACACAGGCTATGACACTGCATACCCACCTGGAAGGCTGAAATGAATTAGACAAAGCTCGGTGTCTATAACTTTGTGGATTAGCTGGAACTCTCAACACAGTAAACGGGAGAGTAAATTTATGCAACCATAGTGGAAAACATTTTGGCAGTATCTACTAAAGGTTCATGCGTGCCAATATTACATCATAGGAAATCCACTCCTAGGTAAATGCCCAACACACATTTACAAGGAGGTTTACTCCGGTATTATCCAAACTCCCACAGAAAACAGGCCAAATGCTGATCAGCAGTGGAACAGATAAGTGCAATGCACTCCATTCGCTAATGGAACATAGTTTTTCAGATAGTAATAACTATAATTATACAAAACAACATGCATAAATATCCCAAACATAATGTTGAACAAAAGAGTATATGCCCTATGTTTCCATTCATATGAATTCCACATATGGTAAAAGCGTATCTGTGATTTTTGACTTCAGGAGACTGTTATTTTGGTGTAGGTAATGTCTGGGAGGAGGCACAGGAGGGCTGGTGTAGTTTTCTCTTTATGCAGTGTGCTATGAAAGTTGATTATCTGAATTGGGTCATTCTTTTTATAACCAACTAAATCAGAATCTAGGGGCCAGGAGTGAAAAGCACTCAGGGTACATAACATTGCTTTAGAAATGTAATTATCTAAAAATCCAGTGGCTAAAATTACTTGTTGTAAGCTGAGACGAGTTTGATCTATGGCTGCTAGGATAGTATGCTACAACTCTAGGACTGATTTTGACCACTAGTCATCCACCAATGGAGCTTGCAATTCCCCAGAGCTCTCTTAGTCCTAGCTAGTGAACTTTCTCTTAGGGCTGCATGTAAATTTCAACTTTTTTTTTCTTTCTTTCTTTCTTTCTTTCTTTTTTTTTTTTTTGAGACGGAGTCTCGGTGTGTTGCCCAGGCTGGAGCGCAGTGGTGCAATCTCGGCTCACTGCAAGTTCCGCCTCCCGGCTTCACACCGTTCTCCTGCCTCAGCCTCCCGAGTAGCTGGGACTGCAGGTGCCCGCCACCACACCAGGCTAATTTTTTGTAGTTTTAGTAGAGACGGGGTTTCACTGTGTTAACCAGGATGGTCTTGATCTCCTGACCTCGTGATCCGCCCGCCTTGGCCTCCCAAACTGCTGGGATTACAGGCATGAGCCACCGTGCCCGGCCTAAATTTCATCTTTTTAAGAATGCCTCCAACCTTCTTTTTGTTCTTTGGACATACAAAAAAAATACTCGTCCTGCATGTATGCTTCAAAATGCAATTCTTTCTTCTCAAATAAAATGTTAAATTTAAAGATTCATTTGTATATTATTTTAACTTCAATATAACTTTGCAAAATTTATTAAACTGTCTTTACAATACTTTCTGCATATATATGTATATATACACACATGTATATGTTATATGTATACACACACAAATATATGTTGTAATAAAGTTTTGGGAGGCAGAGGCAGGCGGATCACGATGTCAGGAGATCGAGATCATCCTGGCTAACACGGTGAAACCCCGTCTCTACTAAAAATACAAAAAACTAGCCAGGCGTGGTGGCGGGCACCTGTGGTCCCAGCTACTCAGGAGGCTGAGGCAGGAGAACGGGTGTGAACCTGGGAGGCGGAGCTTGCAGTGAGCCGTGATGGCAGCACTGCACTCCAGTCTGGGCAACAAAGTGAGACTCTGTCTCCAAAAAAAAAAAAAAAAAAAAAAAAAAATTATTTGTTTCTAATTATATACATATAGGATTTTCCTAAATCTTAACTTGCTTTTAAGCTATCGCTTTGTCTCTCTCCTATTTGTCTTTCTGTTTTTTACATTTATCCTTCAAACTACTCTGCTAGGTCTTCCATCTACATTGTGGTATTAACCATTCAGTACTTTCTAATGATCAGTAACGAACTTTTAAATTCAGTATTTGGCTTTTTTTTTTTTTTTTTTTTTCCTGCCTTCTGAATCTTGAAACCTTTCTTGATTACTTTACTTCTTTTTCCAGAATTCCGTGCGACTAAAGCTTACTCTGCCAGGTATTCTGTTAAGCAGGAAATGTCACTAAGTAACAGAAAATGCACTAACTAAATCAGCATAGGAGAATGGTCAAACATTTTAGAAATGGTGGAGAAATAGAAATTGCTGCAATTGGCTTAAAAAGCTTTTCTTTGTCATCTCAGTCCTCACGACCTCTGTGATTGTCCCCATACCTGTGCAACATGGTCTTGCCTCAGGGCTTCGGCCCTGCACTGACCTCCTGGGGAAGGTGGTGCCCCCAAGAATCTTCAGGGCACCCTCACTCGTCTCCTAAGGCCTCTGAGAAAAGTTAGCTTCCACCCACACCTGACAGAGTGGATCTCCTCACCTGCTTCTTCCTCCCTGAGTTCAGCATTCTTCATCACATATGTTCTGATAGTGGTTTTTATTTGTTAACCCTAACTCCCTTTAGCATCATTAATGCAGGTATTTCCTTCTGTTCATCACAGTAAGCTCACTGCTCAGAATGGTCCCATTGAACTATTTAGATGGGTCTCAATCAATGTCTTTTGAACTCATGGAATATTGGTTGAATGTTGATTTCTCAATATGAACTTTGTCAATTGCATGTGGAGGTGAAATATTGTATTACTACATTGAAATATCCATAAATTGAGAATTGGATTATATTAAAAGGAAGAATAAAGAGAAATAATAATTGAGTGTGTTTCAATTCTAGGAATGAAAATATATCATTAAAAAAACCCAGTTAATAAAGGCTTTGTGGACGAGAGAAAGTTTAAGAAGCAACATGCCGGGTAAATTAAAGTAGTATTTGCATCAAAGAGTACTAATGTACAAGAAAATCTTATTTTTATCTGGCATATGATAAGCACAAGTAATATTGTCATTTCTGAATATTACTTCATCTTAGTGATTCATATTACATTCAATCATTAGCTCATAAATACACATAAATTCCCATTCAGAGAGATGTGAATGGATGATATGTTAACTTTGTTTTACACCTGAGCAAATTAAAAGAGAGAATAGAAATGACATAGCGAAGGTCAAACAACAATTTATCATTGAACTTGGAGTAGGATCCAGAAATTCCAATTTTTCTGAATTGTCACATCATTCTTAATGGCATATACTCATTCTTTCTGTATTGCAGACTTTGTCTGCCAATAATTTATTTTTATTTACGTGTTTACAAAAATGCCATCAACATATAGTTAAGACCAAGCATTTCTTTGGATGTAGTCACAATTTTTAAATTATTCAATTAGAATTGGTGGCTCATACTTCTCTAAAATTAAGTTTAGCATTCATTGACTTTTCAATCATTTTAAAATTTACGGATATCTTTCAACTTATTCTTCAAAGAAAATTTTAGGTAAAGAAGCTCATGAATTGAACTTGAAATCTCACAACAGCTTCCAAAGTGAGGAAGGGCATACAGTATTTTGAGATTAAAAGAAGAGGGAACTTGCTCAAGGTCATGTAAGCAGTAGTCAGGCCAGTATTTGATTCCTATACTGAATGATTCCAAAGTTCTTGACTTTTTATCTTGTTGTGTTTTTCCTTAGAAGAGATTGCATACTCCAGCCTAGAGAATATTCAAGTCCAACTAAAATGGCACTAACAAATTACCCCAGTATGGTCACATTTGGACAAGATGCCTGGAGTATCTTTTCATGCCAAGAAGCAAGAAAATACTTAAAAAATGGGCCAGGCACTGTGGCTCATGCCTGTAATCACAGCACTTTGTGAGGCCGAGGTGGGAGGATCATGAGGTCAGGAGATCGAGACCTTCCTAGCTAACACGGTGAAACCCCACTTTACTAAAAAAATAGAAAAAAGTAGCCGGGTGTGATGGCAGGTGCCTGTAGTCCCAGCTACTCAAGAGGCTGAGGCAGGAGAATGTTGTGAACCAGGGAGGCGGAGCTTGCAGTGAGCTGAGATCGTGCCACTGCACTCCAGCCTGGGCAACAGAGATAGACTCTGTCTCAAATAAAAAAAAAAAAAAAAAAGAAAAAAAAAAAAAAAAAAAAGAGAGAAAGTACTTAAAAACTGAAAAAAGAAAATGATGAAGGTTATGTCAAAGGGCCATAGTAGTCAACGAAGAGATGGCAAAAAAAATGGAATAAGTTAATCACCAAAATAAAAAAAATACTGTGACCAAATTATAAAATAAAATTCATGTATATATACTGATATAAATAAATGATTGAATAAATAATACATGGAAGAAAGAAGAAAAATTTCCTATACAGAAGAAGTCCAAATAATTAATGTAGATGTTTTAGTTTCAAGGAGGAAGAGCATAATCCCCCATCCCTTAAGAGTAAGTATAATGACTTTCTTCTATAGGGTATGGTATGAAAAGGATGGGATGGGGAAAAGCCACTTCACAGTGGAAAAACCTAACAAACACTACCTCAGCCAGGTGACCAAGCTCCATATATCAGTAGTAAGTCACACCAATAGTGTGTACCCTTGAGAAAACATAATGAGAATGACATTTTATCTCAAATGTTTTGTTTCTGTGAACCAAACCCTTAACTCTGGTCTAATCATGAGAAAAACATCAGACAAACCCCAGTTGAAGGATAAAATACCTCACCAGTACTTCTCAGAATTATCATTGTCAATGTCAGCTTAAACAAGGAAAGTCTGAGAAACTGTCACGACACATCAAAGAGGTATTTGATGATGATTCCTTGTATCAAAGAAGACAAGATAAATAAATGAAATATGGTGTCATGAATGAGATCCTGGAATAGAAAAAGTATATTAGGTAAAAACCAATACAATCTGAATAGCTGAGGCAAATGAACCCTTGTAATAAAAGATGTCAGTAATGCTGGAAACTGGATGTGGATGGGAACAATTTGTACTATCCTTGCAACATTTCTGTCTATCTGAAAGTGTTCTGAAAGGTTTTTTAGATGTTTTAGGACTTTAATGTTCTTCACATATTCAACATAAAATAGTGACAATAGATAAACAATAGGGGAAAGATTTTTCAGCAGAGTATCACTCTCATCATCAAACACTACAAAGAAAACAGTCAAGAAAACAAAGGATAAGGTAATTTAACAGAAGTGTTTAGTTTAATGGCATAATTAAAAAAGCAACCAACCAATCAACTTTCTCTTCTACCTATGGAAATAATGGTAAAAATGAATCAATAACTTCTAGATCTTTTTCATAAAACAGCTTAAAAAGAGGAAGGGGAAGAGTGGGAAGCAGGTGCAAGTATTGCTAATGGAATGCTATAATGCACAAGGTCAAGGATTTAATAAATCCCAAAAGTCTCTACATGTATCAGTGATAACTGTATTATTAGAAATATAAATGCATGTGAATATAAAGCATATGGTATTAACAACAGACCTTGCTAATATAAATATATATAAAGTATGTCTCTTCTCTTGTAATAACAGTATAAAGATCGATCTACAGTTTGCCTTTTGCCTGGACCACTCCTCTGGTGGTCAATGTTGACCTTGAATCAACAGCCTCTGAACCTAGGAGATCCACAGATGACTAGATTCAGCACCTAGAGGGCCCCATTTACCGTCTATGCTGCGTGTTCCCATGACTCCAAAAATACTTCATTGCAACTTGCATTATTATATCCACAGGCCAGTTTGAAATGTAAGTAAAAAAAGTAGGAGCAAAGGCAAAATAAGCTGGAATTTGTTAGAAAAGCAATGAGAAAATTTTTGAAAATGCTTCCAAGTCAGAATTAAAGTGAACATGAGTTCACACCAGCTTTGCAGAGCTGTAGATGTTTTGCTATTGTTATTTCAAAAAAGAATCTACAATAAACATGTTCATTTGAGAAAAATACTGTGTGTGTTAGCTTTTTGTAGCCGTCCCCAAGTTACTTTAAACTTTGTATGTTTTTCAATAACAAAGTATATCCTGGTTAGGATCTGTTCATAGCTGATGCATCTCCAAAAATTTTTCATGAAGGGGCCAGCTTCCGAACATGTTCAATCTTGACAGCATTATACAGAGAGGCCTGGATGCCTCCCACAGACCTTTGCCCTTTCATGGACAACATATTGAGTTCAAGAGCTTTGTCGAGAAATCTTTTTTCTAAAGCATCATCTCCTTTGACATTGCCAATGCAGAATGGAATATTCATCTTGCTTCTATTTTGGGGCTCCACTGGACATGAGTAGAATCTTTGAGAATTATCAATAATCTCATAAATCATTTTGGATTTGATGGAGCTAAGCTTCTCCATGGCGACGGTACCTCCACTGTTTTTAATCCACTCCAGGACCCACCCCATGATGTAGATGCTGAAACATGGAGGCCTATTATACAAGGAGCTGTTTCCAGCCTGCACCTTGTATTCCAGGACCGAGGGACACTCTCGGAGGGCAAACCCCAGTTGGTCATTACTGACAATCACCATGGTGACCCCTGCAGAGCCAACGTTCTTCTGGACACCAGCAAAAATGACACCAAACTTGGAAACATCCACTGTCTTGGACAGGAAGTTTGAGGGCATATCACAAACCAGTACTGCTCTTTTGACATCGGGTGTAAAGTCAAACTCCACATTGTGGACCGTCTCATTTGCGCAATAATACACGGAGGAGGCATCCGAGTTGAGGTTCCAGGTGCTTGGATCTGGAATTTTTGTATAATTCCCAAATTTAGAGTGAACAATATTTATAGTCCCAAATTTCTTGGCTGCTTCTGCAGCCTTTGCTGACCAAGCTCCTGTCACCACATAGGCCGCACTCTCCTACTTTCAAGCCAATCAGCTTTAAGGGGACAGCACCGAACTGGCTCGACCCACCTCCTTGCACAAAAATCACCTCGTAGTTGTCTCGAACAGCTAGCAATTCCCACACAAGAGTCTCTGCATTGTTAATAATCTTGGCAAAATCTGACGACCTGTAACTCATTTCAAGAACACTAATGCCAATTCCTTTGTGGTCTAATAATTCCTTTTGCATCTCTAACAACACTGAGTGTGGCAGCTTGGTTGTACCAGGTCCAAAGTTGACCACTTACCTCGGGGCGACCATGCTAAGGCCGCGTCGGTGGCGAGTCAGCCAAGGAGGACTGAACATGTGAACTACGAGCGTTCCCCGCTGCTGAGGTGCGAGTCTCACTGTTCTGAAATTTAAAAAAGTAAAATAAAAGTGTACATAAAACACATGCTTATGTACATGATCAAACGATATTCAAAAATTTATAATTTATAAATATTACCTAAATGATTTAACAACCCAATGGTGGGTGCTATCATCATTTCTATTCCATTCCCCAGATGAAAAAACTGGGTCTCAGGGTTGCTCTCTAACTGGCCCAAGATCAGAGAGCTCAGGCACGTGTCCAGTGTTTGAAACTGTCTAGCCTAGCTCTCGCCTTTGTATCCTTCAACCATATAGTGTGCTGTTTTTGGTATATAAAACTTTTATCCAGCCTAATTTTGAATTTTCATTTTTTATTTATGAAAGTACTTTATTATTTAGAGTAAAATACATTTTAATTATATTCATTTTATACTTAAGGAAGTTTGTCTCTAGGCTTTAAAACCATATTTTAGTTTTGTTGTAAACAGGAAATGACAAACAATGAATTTGATGTCTGACAACATTCAAAAGGCTTGAAAGGAGCAGCTTATAAAGCAGCTGTTTGATTGCCTAAGGTAAAACTCATAGAACGATCCGATTCTTTCCTGGAAGATTTACTTAGGAATGAAATAATACTAGGGAAAAATAAGTATGGGCAATGAAATATAAACTGGGAATCAAAATGAAAAACATAATAATTTAAACACCTTGATGTGTTTTAATTGCTATATAAAAAGAAGACATTGACTAGGATGTGTGTGGGGGGGAGGGAGTTTGCCTTTTCGAAACACCAGGACTGCCATCTCTTCCAACTGGAGGACAATGGTTCGTGAATATACGGGGCACTGACACTGATGCCATCGAGCAAAAGCTTTTCTTAAGGCATATTCACCTGGCCCATCCCTAAGTTTACAAAATATTTCGTATTCATGGTACATGGGAGATGGAAAACTGTGTTAAAATGTCAAATCTCCTCCTAAAGAGGAAAAGTTTTACAGACAAATCAAGAATGCAAACCATTTGTAAATCAGGGTTTTTTGTTTGTTTGTTGATTTGTTTTTCCATGAAGTGTCTTTCGTAACTCAATGAAGGAGAGTATTTCAGTTCTGGATGAAAAATCTGAAGCATAGTGACAGAACATAACTATTATTCATTCACTGAGAGGCAAAAGAATCATTTTTAATACAAATGTTGAGACATGTGAAAGTAAAATCTATTCCTCTAGAAAGTATGCAGAAAAAGAGCTTATATATAACCAAAATACATTACCCATTCTTACAATTAGTTTGAGGTTTGGTAATTTTACAAAACAGACCTGCTTTTTGGAGGAGAAAGTGATTAAATTGTGTCTTTCTTTCTTTCTTTCTTTCTTTCTTTCTTTCTTTCTTTCTTTCTTTCTTTCTTCTTTCTTTCTTTCTCTCTTTCTTTTTTTCTGTCTTTCTCTCTCTCTCCCTCATTCCCTTCTTCCTCCTTCCTTCCTTCCTTCCTTCCTCCCTCCCTCCCTCCCTCTCTCTCTCCCTCCCTCTCCCTCCCTCCCTCCCTCCCTCCCTTCCTTCCTTCCTTCCTTCCTTCCTTCCTTCCTTCCTTCCTTCCTTCCTTCCTTCCTTTCTTTTTCTTCTTTCTTTCTTTCTTTTTCTCTTTCTCTCTTTCTTTCTTTCTTTTTTTTTTTAACAGAATTTCGTTCTGTTGCCCAGGCTAAAGTTCAGTGGTGCCATCTCAGCTCACCGCAACCTCCACCTCCTGAGTTCAAACGATTCTCCTGCCTCAGCCTCCCAAGAACCTGGGACTACAGTCACACACCACCACACCTGGCTAATTTTTGTATTTTTAGTAGAGATGGGGTTTCACCATATTGGCCAGGCTGGTCTCAAACTCCTGACCTCAAGTGATCCACCCGTCTTGGCCTCCCAAAGTGCTGGGATTGTAGTTGTGAGCCACTGCACCCAGCCAAATTGTGCTTTCTTTAAAATATATACTTCATGACTTTTGAAATTTGCAACTAGTAGATTTCATATCACAGTAGGCTTATCAAGAAGCTCAAATAATTTAGAATGAGAAGACTTCCCCTCTGGCAATATAATTTCCCACCTTGCTCAGAGATTAATACTTTAATCCTGGTATTGTTTGATTCATCATGCAATTCATATTCCTACCAATTAATCTCTATTCTGAGAAGATTTCAACTTAGTAGTTAACAAATAACTTTATTAAATGACATGTCTCAAATATGACTTCTTTGGGTCTGGATGTTTAATGTAACCCTAATTAGCATTAACTTTCTAAAAGTTGTAGACCAGATTAAACATCTTTTACTGACACTTGAGATTCTTGTAATGCTATTCCTATTTCAAGAAATCTCAGTCTCAAGGAAACACCTAATATATGAAAACAAATAATATAAATGCAGTGCATAAAGCACCAACAATAGGCATGTATGCCCACGTGGATCTATCATTTAAAATTTATTGTAGATTCCATGTGAGTTTCCATGCTTTTTAAAACATAGCCTCTGAGAGCAGAGGCCTAGATTGTGGAATGTTCATACATTTGAGGGTTTTCTACATGATAAAATTTGCTTCAATCAGATGGATAAGAATAAAATTTGGCAATTTAAAAGTTAAAGGATTTTGAAGAAAGTAAGCCTTCTTCTTTCAAGGGACATTCTTTTAACCCTACTTACCATCTTTCTTGCTCCCACTCTATGCATCTTTCCAAAAAATATCATAGAATAAGGATGCTATTTTTATTTTGTCTATTTGCTTTATTTTCACCAGGTCTTATAGGAAATAAAAGTAATTATTTCATATAACATTATTTATGGCATCCTAATATGTGCCAGGGCCTCTTCTATCTGCTGGGAATAGAGCGCATAAATGGAGAACAACGTTCAAAATGTATTTGTTTAGTAAGCCATGTTTCCATTTTGACTGTCCCAGACTAGTCACTTTTTCTTTAGGGGCAAGGAGCTTCAGGCTCCAAAACCCAGTGTGACCAAATGTCAAGAAAGTCATTCCCATTGCCTTCTAATACTTTCACTTGCTGTCACAAAAGTCAACTATTTCCCCTGCTAGACCCAGCTCCTCTGGGAGGACTTCCTGGTCTTTGATCCCATTTCCAATAAAATGGACTAGTTGGTCTTGTTAGTATGCAGATACAGAGCATGCATTTGCTTATAATACCTCTTTTCCCTAAAAGTGTTATGTTAGTAAATTTCAAACCTACCTAGAAAAAAGTCACAAGAACAGCCCAATGAACACCAATATAAACTTCACACAATTAAAAACATTCTTAATATTTGCCTTACCTATTCACATCTGTGTCTTAACATTAGATAGTCAGTTCCCTTAAAACAATGTCTGAGTATTTCTTTAATGATCTCTCTTATGGTTAATTTTATGTTACAACTTGGCTCGGCTATGGTACTCAGTTGTTTGGTCAAAGATCAGTCTAGATGTTGCTGTGAATGTGTATTTTTAGCTATGATTAACACTTCAATCAATAGTTACTGATTTGGTACCTTGGATAAAGCAGATTAACCCCCACAATGTGAATGAGCCACATCCAATCAGTTGAAGACCTTAAGAGCAAAAACTAAGGGTAACTGAGGAAGAAAGAATTCTCATGCAACATAGAAATGCTCCCTAATTTTCCAGCTTGCCAACCTTCAGAATTAATACTAAAAATTGTAACATCAACACTTAACTTCATCTTCAGCCTGCCATGCTGATCTTGAATGTGCTAGCTCCCTAGCCTCACAATCATGTAGGCGAATTTCTTAAACTCTTCTTAAAAAAATACACACACACACACACACACACACACACACACACACGAGAGAGAGAAACTCTATATGTATCCTTCATATAACTATATATGTCCTATAGTTTCTTACTAATACAATCTGTACATCATTAATATATTCTCAACAGGTAACAGAGATCTTGGTACATATTGGAAATATGCTAGAGATGATAATGGGTATTGAAAGAATGTGTTTTGAAGAAATAGACTTAATTTCCTCAAAGTCCTTTACTGTTTATCTCAATTATTTGCTTACTTTTCCATGGTCATTTTGCTCCTACATTTTGCTTCCCCCATCTTTCATAAATGTTTGCTTCAAAACTAGATTTGAGGAATAACTACTTAAGGTTTCTTTTATTTTATATGCTGGATAAAAGACATACCAGAAATCTGTACACACAGAAACAAAAGTAATAGAACAGTAATAAGGTACTGGGAAAGCTAATCCATCTTTATCAGCAGTATGACAGAAAGTATTTATTCAGTCTCATTTATTCACTATGGTGACATAGTCTGAATCAGCACACAGGCCCAAACATGGGCACCAAGTAATCAAAGCATGCAATGAGGATACGGGCACCAGATGGAAATTGAAACCAATAGATACAAATGCCTCAAAAAGAAAGGAAGTGTAGAAGGATTCTGGGATGATGGCAAAGTGGGAAAGACCAAATACCCACCTTCCTGCCTAGACAACAATTGTACTTTCAAAATGTGTTAGATGTAACTATTTTGGAAATCTGATGTCTATCCCATGTCTTTCAACTTCCAGAGGAAGGCTTAGATAGTAAATTGTGTTTAATTTTGGCCCTGTTTAATCTCTGAGCACAGTAACAAGTACCTAGTCCCGACACAAGCTCCACAGCAGGAAGCCATGAGCATGTTCCTGTAGAAGCTTGTACACAGCTAGCAGGAGCCAGGGTGAGCAATAAGGACCCTTTTCTCCAAATATCAGAGATCTGTCTTCTGATTTCTCATTACTGTTGTTGATCACAGAGGCACAGATGAAGAGGTGGGCAGGCATCCTTGCATCACCCTCCCTACTCTTACAAGCCTCCTCTCATAGGACTGAAGTGACTTCCAGAGGATTTAAAGGCCAGCATGGTTTTTAAAAATTTCATCATTTCTTTTCTTTTCTTACTTTATTTCCCCCTGTTTTTTCCCATTTTAGGAGCCACAAACCAAAGCCTAGGGTGTTATGAAACAACAGAAGAAATAAAGAAGTCTCTGTGCATGCCCAGGGAAAGGCATAGGCTCAGAAAGACCAAAGAAGAAATTAAGTTTATATGTCAGGCTGATAACTGACACAGAAATAGCTGGCAATAGTCAAAAAACAAAAACAAAAATCACCAAACCATGATGAAAGGGTAGTCCTATTTCCAGAGAGTTATCACGTTATTGATTCAAATGTCTACTTTTTAACCAAAAGAATCACCAGACATATGTCTAAATCTGCTAAGACTGCCATAACAAAATGCCATATACTGCGTGACTTAAGCAACAAACAATTGTTTCTCACATTTCTGGAGGCTAGAAGTCTGAGATCAGAGTGCCAGCATAGTTGACTTCTTGGTGAGGGCTCTTTTCGTGGTTTGCAGTGGAATGCCTGCTTGCTATATCATCACATGGTAGAGAGCAAGATCTCTCATGTCTCTTTCTCTTTATATAAGGATATTAATCTCACCATTAAGGGCCCAAGTTTCATGCTCTAATCTAACCCTAATCACCTCCTAAAGGCCTCACCTCCAAATAATATCACATTGAAGAGTAGAGTTTCAACACAGGAATTATGGGAGGACACAAATATTCAGTCTATAACAGTATACAAAGAAACAGAAAATAAGGCCCATTCCAAGGAAAATCAAGCAATCAATCAACAAAAACTGTCCAAAATGACCAGATGTTGGAATGTGGGATTAATAAATAGAGATTTCAACATAACTATCTCGAATAACTAAAGGAAGATGTGGAGAAAGTCAAGAAAACAATTTATCAACAAAATGGAAACATCAATTAAAAAAAAAAAAATAGAAAGCCTAAAAAGACACCAATAAGAAATTTTGGAGCTGAAAATACAATAAATTAAAAAAAAAAAAAAACTCACTCACTAGAGAGATTCAAATACAGATTTGAGCAAGCAGGAAGAAAGAAATAATGAATTCAAGATAAAATATTTAAAATTGACTTTGATGAAGAGAAAGAAAAAAGACTAAAGAACTGTGAAAAGAGCCTAAGGGCATGTGGTACCCTACAGTGGACCAACATATGTACTGTAGGAGTTTCAAAAGGAGAAAAGAGACAAAGGGGCAGAGAGAATATTTTAAGAAATAATAGCCAAAAACTTCCCAATTAGATGAAAGATATGAACGCAAATATGCAGGAAGCTTAGTGAACTCCAAGTAAGATGAACTAAAAGAGACCCACACCATGATACATTATAATCAAATTGTTGAAAGACAAAGAGAGAAAGTTTTGAAAGAACTAAGAGAGAAGCAATTTATTATATAAAAAGTATACTCAATCAGACTATGAGCAAATTTTTTGTCAGAAACTTTGAAAGCCAGAAATACTGAGGCCAATATATTCAAAGTACTAAAAAGAAAAAAAAAAAAAAAAAAGGCCAAACCAAACCTGTAACCAAAAATCCTATATCTGACGAAACTATCCTTCAAAAGTGAGGAAAATATTAAGACATTCCCAGATAAATAAAAGTGAAAGAGTTCGTCATTACTAGACCTTCCCCACAAAAAATATTAAAAGAAATCCTTGAGGTTGAAATAAAAATATAGTGGAAAGTAATTTAAAGCTTTATAAAAAAATAAAAATCACAGTAAAGGTAAAAGCAGAGGCATTTTATTAAAGCTATTGCTAATTTTGTTTCTTACTCCAGTTTTGTTCCTACATAATTTAAGAAAAAAATTTAATTATTAGTAAAAACTAGTGTTATTGTAACATTATTACTCCACACTTTTTCTATATAACTTTAGATACTACTACATTAAAAATGTTAGTTTATGTTTTTAGACTCATCATGTGTAAAGATGTAATTTTATGACATTAATAACTGAAAGAGGGTGGGGATAACTGTACAGGAGTTTATATTGTGTATGTTATTGAAGTTAAGCTGGTGAAAATTCAAATTAGAATGTTACAACTTTAGTATGTTAAACGTAACCCCCACAGAAACTACAAAGAAAATAACTATAGAATTTACACATAAAAAATAAGGAGAGAATTAAAACATTTCACTGCAAAAATAAATCAACTTAACACCAAAGAAATTAGTACTGCAGGAAATTAGGTACAAAAAAAATCTATAAAATATATAGTAAACAAATAGCAAATGACATAAATTCTTCATTATCAGTAATTACTTTAAATGTAAATGAATTAAAATCTTCAATCAAAAGACAAGGATTGGAAGAATAAATTTTTTTGAAAAGCATGATCTAACCATATATGCCAAAAAGAGACTCAATTTAGATCTAAAGACACAGATAGATTGAAAATGAACAGATCAAGAAAGATACTTCATGTAAATAGCAACTAAAGAGAGTAGGGCTGACTATAGTAATATCAGACAAAATCAACTTTAAATCAAAGATTATTAGAAGAGATAAATAAAAACATTCTATATTAATAAAAGTTTCAGAAGAAGAATATATAACAATTATAAGCATATACATCCCTATTAACAGGCCATCAAAATATGTGAAGCAAAAATTTACAGATTGAGGGAGAAATAGATCTGGAATAATAGAGACTTTTTACCCCACTCCCAGTAGTGGATAGAACAAACAGACGGAACATAAGTAAGGAAGTAGAGGACCTAGAACAATGAACTGATTAGACCTAACAGATGTATACAGGACACTCTAACAGACATTATTCTCAAGGGAAAACGGGACGTTTTACAGGACAGACCATATCTATCTCTCTAGACCACAAAGGAAGTCTCAAAGGACTTAAAAAGATAGCTATCATACAAAATATCTTGTGTGGCCACAACAGAATAAAGTTAGAAATAAATAGCAGGAGAATAATTGAAAAATTCAGAAATTTGTAGAAAATAAGCAACACATTTTTAAACAATCAATGAATCAAAGAAGAAATAACAGGATAATTTAGAAAATGCCTACAGATGAATGAAAACATAAACACAATATAAAAAAACTTATAAGACACAACAGGAGTGGTTGCTATGGAGGAAATTTACAGCTGTAAAGACTTTAGCATTTTTCACAATAGTAAAAACATGGAAGCAACTCAGTGTTCATTAAACAGACAAATGGATAAGATAATGTGGTGTATCCATATAACAGAATATTATTCAACCTTTAAAAGGCAGAAAATTTGGAAGCATGACACAACATAGGTGAATCTTGAGGAGAAGATGCTATATGAAATAAGTCACAAGTAGACATATACTGTACAATTCCACTTATATAAGGGACCTAAAAAAGTGTAATTTATAGAGACAGGGAGTGGAATTGTATTTGTTAGGGGTTGAAGGAAGGCGGAAATGGGGTATTTTTATTTAATGGGCAAAGAGTTTCAGTTCTGCAAGATGAAATTGCCCTGGAGATGGACAGTGGGGATGGATGAAAAACCATTTTAAAGTATGTAATTCAGTGGCATTAAGTACATTCATGCTTAATGTACTTCAATATCCATACTTAATGTATACATATACATAATACCACTGAATTGTATACATGTACTTAATACTATTGAATTGTATACTTTAAAATGTTTGAAATTGTGTATTTTATGTTATGTGTATTTTACAGAAATCAAAAACGTTTTATTAAAGTGATAAAGAAAAAAGGGAAAGGGAGGAAGGAAGAAAGAAAGGAAAGAAAGGGAGGGAGGAAGGAATAAAGGAGCAAAGAAGTAAGGGAGGGAGGGAGGAAGAAAGGAAGGAAGGAAGGAAGGAAGGAAGGAAGGAAGGAAGGAAAAAACAAAGGGAGGGAGGGAAGGAGGAGAAAAAGGAGGGATTAAGGTTAAATTAAGGTTCTCAAGCAAGTAATGCCTGACATCAAAGTTAGAAAGACTGGGGAATCATCACCTGAGAACTTCAGGCAGATTAGATGAGTATGCAACAAAATGTCTTTTTATTCTTGATGTCCTTTCTTAGATTCTGTTCCTCTATTAGGTTTTGCTAACACACTGTCTAGGAGAAATATTTTTTTAAGGGCCTGGGAGGGAGGCCCAAAATACAGATTCAAAATACAGATTCCAAAATACAGATAAAAAACTGCTCACGACAACAAAAAAGGTAATACATATTTAATTATATATCTACACACTATTTTGTGATGTCAACTAGTTAACTGCAACTCAATTGAACTCTTAAACAGTAGCATATAAATTATAGTTGTATATGGAATAGCTCGACTTTAAGTAATTTGATAACATGGGGATGAGCCTTTTAAGAGAAAGAATCAAAGGCCTAAAAAAATATTTTGGTTTTATTCCAACTTAGAGAATAACACTTCTGGACTTGATCCTGCTGCTTTTCTGTATGTTTTTACAAATTTAACTCCTTTTAAATAGTAATAAAATAAAAATTTAAAAGAAGGGAAAATAATACTTTATTTTAAACTATATAAATCAGGGCAGGGTTTTTGTTTAACATAAATTTCTAGATCCATTTGTGTTCCTTCAAACTGTAAAATACCTTAAAGTTTAAATTCCACATTTTTCACATGAACTTTAAACCTTTAAAAATGTCCTTTGTGTAGAGAATCCATGGGTAAATTTGAGAGAGAAATCAGTTTGTCTTGTTTCCTGAGTTCCCAGATGGAAGCAAACGAAAGGGAGCACAGGATGAAGAAGTGGCCACCATTGTACACACACAGGTAAAAACGAATCCAGGAAGGTAGTGGATGAATGTGCTGCTGATTGCCCAGCAGGACAAGCAATTTTGTTTTATTTGATAGTGCATACAGAATGTATTTGCCTTTGAAATGTTTTAAAATGTTTTTAAATTTTTGGCAGCTGAGGCTTCTGTTTCGTGCTTCTAATCCCAAACATTTGAATATGACATTATTTAAACATGGGAGCCAAGATAAAATAGGCATCTTTGGGATGAAAATTAGCCAGCTGCCAGGAAGTAAGGGTTGTGCAATAAACAACTGAGATTGCTGTCCCTTGCCCAGCCTGGAGACTTCGCAGGAAGCCCAGGAAGCATCTGTTCTGCATCTCCTGAGAATGTTCCTTCCATGCAGGGTGACCATCGCTGACCTCTTTGTGGAAAGGAGATAAAGCCAACTTACAAGCCTAACATTGCTCATGTCCTTTGGGGTAAAAATGTTAAGATTCCAGTCACACTTATATTAATGAAAAGCATAGCATTTAACATCACTATTGTAACTTCATTGTTAAATAAACAATTGTATTAAAGTTGAAATAATAAAATGGATCAAGTAACACAAAGTGTCAGTGAAATTATGTGATATCTGTCAAGGTAGTTTAGAAACTATAAATCATTAAAATATTTCCTCAATACCTATCCTACCATTAAAAGTGATTTTTCTATTTTGATAGAATCAAACACATAAATGACATAAGCCTTGGATTTTGGTTTCAATACTATTGTTTTTAATTGCATCTATAGCCATAATATATTGACAGTCACAGGTAGAATAAACCATCACCATTGAGGACCATTACAATAGAGTATAAAAAATAGCTCAATGAGAAGGATAAAGAAATATTCCTAAATTAGCAGCATTAAGGACTTTTACATATAATATTAAATAACCTTTAAAATAAACAGAAAATTTTCTAATTTTTTACACGATTTCATAGAAATGTTACACATGATAACCCAGAACTGGAAAAAGGACAAATGTTCATTAATAGATGGACAGACAAACAATCTGTGCTATAAATATGAAATAGAATGATACTCTTCAGCAACAAATGGGAATGAACTAGTGATTCACATGCACATGGACAGAACCCAAAACATAATGCTTAGTGAAATAAACCAGACCCAAAGACTACAAACTATTATTTCATTTACAAATGATGTTTTCATTTACATGAAGTTCTAGAATAGATAAAAGTAATCCATAGTGACAGAATTCAGATGAGTGTTTGCTTGAGGTAAAGAGTGAGGGTTGATTTCAGAGAGGCCCAGGGGACATCTGTGGTGATGCAAATGTTTCGTATCTTGATGGTGGTGCTAGTTTTGTCAGTGTACATATTTATATTGCTATGGGTAATTGCATGTTTCAGTAGTTAGATAAACAGTCGGCTTTGTACTTTTCAATGAATTTTAAAGGCCATTTCTGTCCAGAGCTACACTGTTCAATACAGTAGATACAAGTCATATGGGGCTACTTAGTTTAAATATAAGTAGCTAAAATTAAATAAAAGTTCAAATTTAGTTTCTGAGTTGTCTTTGCTGCATTTCATACATTCAATAGTCCTATGTGGCTAGGAATTATCATACAAGATCGTGCAATATAGAATAGTTTCAAAATTGTAGAAATTTCCACTGGACAGTGCCAGTTTAGAACATACATGAAGACTTTTCAAAATGTATTTCACTGTAAAATTATCATCTCACTAAATTGTGTATCTAAGCTCAACATTTGGGTAATGATGTTCTAGATTGTGGATTCCATCCTTTTTACACATCTGAGAATTGATTCTAGATATAATGTCATACAAAATGAATTTCTCATTTCAAATATTTTGTCTTAAATCTCATATTACCCAATTCAGTGTATAAATAATTTCTGTATAATGATACATTTACCAATGCTCAGTCTGACTGCTTCCCTCTCATTTGTGAGACAATAAAAGTCTTAAGGCAAGACAATTCTCTGGATGTTCAATACCAGCTGACAGTCAAGAGCTGGTGTATAGAACAACCTAGTTTCCCTTCCAGTTTATTACAATTCCAAAGAGCCTTTGCGAGTTTAGGAGCATAGGTAGAAGACGCCAATTGCACCAACCACAGTGGGTGAAAAAGAACAGAAAATAAGTGATTTATTGAGAAAAAGAATGAATGAATAAATGATGAATTCCTATAATGTGTTGATTAAAGTTATCTGAGATATGTGATAAGTTTCAAAGATGATCTTGAGAAAATCTTTGTTAAAATCCTGTGATAAAAAAGTGGAAGCTTTTCAAACTTTACAAACACAAAGATAAATGGAACCTATAAACGCTTTTTTTATGGAAAACATGAAACTAAGAAAACTTCCACAAGTTGGAGGAAACAGTACTAGATTTTCCCAGGAAAACTCTTATCCTTGAATGTATTAAGCTGAGCTACTAATCAATATTTAAGCATGCGTAGCATTGCAAGTTCAAAGTATCTTGACTTCTGGCTTTTGTGAATGTATAACTATAATTAATACAATGCAATATTTAAAAATGTGTTAAAAGTTTAAAAGGAATATTTCAGTTTAAATGATATTTTCGCAACTTGGTCATTCATCATATGGTATGCAATGCCTGTTGCTTGTAGGTTAGCTTTGCCAGTCTATCAGATAGTAACGCACGTTCCCTTTGTATGTTTTATTAATACTTAAGTTAATCCTGATGTGGTCCAAATTAGAAATCTTGAAAACACAGAACTTCAGAAGAAAATATGACATTTTCAGGTTAGGCTCATGCTATTTGAAAAATGTTAGCTAAAACTCAATTATGTGGATCAACGCAAAGACAGCTTGGACGGGGACTGTGGCTCATGCCTGTAATGCCAGCACTTCGGGAGGTTGAGGCAGGTGGATCACAAGGTCAAGATTATCAAGACCATCCTGGCCAATATGGTGAAACCCCGCCTCTACTAAAAATACAAAAACCAACTGGGCATGGTGGCACATGCCTGCAGTCCTAGCTACTCGAGAGGTTAAGGCAGGAGAATTGCTTGAACCCAGGAGGCAGAGGTTGCAGTGAGCCAAGATGGTGTCACTTCACTCCAGACTGGTGACAGAGTGAGATTCCGTCTCAAAAAAGAAAAAACAACAAAAAAGACAGCTCTGCATACACTTGAAATAGTTGTCACAGCAAAAAATCTTATAGCTAGACTGATAAATTCGTGGTTCATAAATATACTTTGTAAAATATTATAATATATAGATATATAAATTCATCAAATTATTTTTAATGTGCCCATGTTTTTCATTATTAAGAATTTGCAAATTATAATATGTTTAGTTAATACATTTTTTGAAGCAATTATTTATTGCATGGTATTGCATAGATCTTGAAGAAGAGACCCAGTAAATAATACAAATCTTTTTCAGAGGCATCTGAACTTCAGTTGGAAGTGATTTGGAGGAAGGTTGCACCCAGATGGTTAAGGATTGCTTATGATGTAATTTCATCAATATGTCATATCTTTCATAAATATTATTTTAACATTTTCTACTTAATTAGAAAATATAAAGCTTGCTACTTCTTGTTTAAAAAGCAAATCTCTAAACAGTCTTCTATGGAATTCAAATCTTATTATTAAAATTGTATTTGCTAAAGCTCACTGACTTCTGGATGACCCCAGCCCTGTACTGATCAGAACAGGGAGGAGAAGAGCTCATCCCTAAGTTGCCTCCATCACTGCACAATGTCTGACATCCTAACATTTTATAACTTCATTTCTTTCCAGCGGCCTGGGCTTGCTGTGCTTCCATAATGCAAAGAGTTGGATAAAGTAAAATGCCACTCAGTAAGTGTCATACCTCTGAGAATTGTAAGGGTTAATTAAATTGTGACATGATAAGACAAAATAAGCAGATATTAGAGAATTTTAGAACTTTGTTTTCAACACAGTGTGAACTTAATATTTAATCTGCAATAAATATTATTTCAAAAATCACAGAGGCTTATCCCCCCTGGGCATGAAGTCCTTTCACATTGAGACTGTGTTCTTCTTCTGATGGCTGACACTGATGAACTCTGACCATAACATACGATTTAATAGTATCTGAAAAGGGATTTCAAGAGACAGCTTGGCCATTGGAAATATCACTGGCTGAGTAACTTTTATGGTGATCTAATCATATGGGCTTGTTGACAATGTTTACGTACCAAAGTATTGAAGACTGATATCAGGACACTCTGTCACAAGCCTGACTAAAATTGAGGTGTGTATGCTTTGCCAAAGACACTGTCTGTTTAAATAATGTGATTTCCAAACCTATGACTGAGAGTTAGATTTGATGATTAAAAGTTGTTTACAAAGATTCCTCTTGTCAAATACATTCATTGTCTTTTCATTGAATTCAGTATTACATGAAAGCGTTTTGGAATATTCTGCCAGTAACTCGGCAAAAATTCCAAATTCTTGTTTAGCCACCATCTGTGCAATAAAAGTTAAACAATGCACATTACAGGAAAGTTTTATGGAAGTATTTTCCCTGCTGCCATTGTTACTTCATTCAATAACTTAGATTTTTAAGTCTTTGAAGAGGAGTTTCATGTTTCAAAGTGTTAACCTTGCTGAAACAGTATTCCATGATACAGCAGGTCTCTTCACAATCTGGTCCATTGTCTAGGAGCATCAGCCTCACCTGGGTCTTCAGAAAGTCAAATTCTCAGGTCCCGGCATAGATAAACTGAATTAGAAAATGGTTGGGCATAAGAATGTATGTTTTTGCAAGCCCTGCAGGAGGACGACTCACTATACAGATGATCGTGATGCCCATTTACCTGTGAGGAGCTCTGGACTACAGCACTGCAAGAACCTCAGGGTACCGTGATCTACCTAAAGCTGGAATCTCTTCGCAACAAGGCACCCTATGCACCATTGCTGAACTTCTCCAGAAACATGGAACTCAGCACCCCAAAAGTAACTCATTGAGTCTTCAGAGTTCTTAGAAATGTTAAAAAGCACCTTCTGATTAGAAGCCAAAAATCTTTAAAACCCAGGTGATGGCCTACTCAGTACAGTTTCCAGTCTTAGGTGCTTAAATCTGAACAACATGTTCTGAATTTTAGTTGAAAATAATAAGCAGATACATCATTTTATGCAAATTATCTTTCTCATATCTTAAACAATTTCTCCTGTCAGCCAAAATTCCATTATAAAATGTGTTAGAAATTCATTCTTCTAAGTTGCAAATGAATTCTGGTCCTCACACTTGACATGTATGAGGCCTTAGAAAATAATAGTCTTGGTGCCTCCACAGGAAGTGTGGAAGAGGGTGCCACTTTGTAAGTCATCTTTGAAAGTCAGTCTTGACTCACTGACATTAGTCATTGGCTTGAATCATTTCAAGCAGCATTCCTCTTCCCTGCTGGTGTTACTGACAAAGGGTGTTTTTTACTTGTTTATTTTTGTTTGTTTGTTTATTCATTTTTGAGATGGAGTCTCACTCTGTTGCCCAGGTTAGTGTGCAGTTGCAGGATCTCGGCTCATTGCAACCTCTGCCTCCTGGGTTCAAGTGATTCTCCTGCCTCAGCCTCCCAAGTAGCTGGGATTAGAGACCCACGCCACCATGCTTCACTAATTTTTGCACTTTTAGTAGAAACAGGGTTTTACTATGTTGGCCAGGACAATCTCGAACTCTTGATCTCAAGTGATCCGCCCACCTTGGCCTCTCAAATTGCTGGGATTATAGGCATGAGCCACCATGCCTGGTCTAACAAAGAGTTTTAAATTGAAAAAATAATGTTTAAATAATTTACTAACATCAAAAGCTTTAGAATAAATAATGTTTTTACTGGTTCACGGGCAAGTATACTTGATACAAAGGAAAAATTAATTGGAAATCCAAAAACATACAAGTAAAAATGATGATAAAACTTACGTTAAACCTTTTTAAATGCAAGAGTGAGTGGAACCTCGAGTGAGCAGGGGCTGGCAGCCTGGAAAGTCCACCAAGAAGCCCCTTGGTGAGTTACCATCACTGCTTCTGCATGAGCTTATTTTCTTCACTAGGATTTTATTGTCCAGTCCATAAATATGAATTTTACATACAACAATAAAAGGAGCCATAAATAGAAAAATATTTCTATAAGCAAAATAAATGGAAGTAATTTAAATGTATGCCTACTTGATAGAATATTTTGTTGTCCTTAAAAGGAACATGGGGAAGTGGCAGACACTCTCTTTGGACCACATTTGAGTCAAGGTCTTCTGACTCCTTTCTGACTAGGCCTGACCTTGGCTTACCTCATTGTCCTTGTAGAATCCAGTTTCAGCAAGAATCCTGCTAATATCCCTCATCCTTAGTATGTAACCTTCCTCCATATCCTATCACCTTGGCCTGACTGCAGCAAGGAGTCTGTCGAGTGGGACTGACAAGAATCCCCCTTGAGTGATGACCCCTTTTAGTAATTTTCTACCCACTGACCCTACCCTGCTCCTTGGCTGTAAACCCCCATTTGTCCTTGTATCCAGAATTCAGCTCACTTTCTCTCCTCCACTGCAGGACCCCATTGCAGTGTCCCTGCCTACTGTGATGCTGCCCCTTGAATGAAGTCCACCTGACCACCTTTAACAATGCCATAAATAATGTCTCCCACACTCTTGGTGCTGTGGCTCAGCTAGCATTGGATTCATCACAAGCCTACCTCTGGCCCTGGACCTCTCATCCAGGACTCGAGTACTCACCTTTGGAAGCCTCGACCTCCACAACTGAATGATTGATTCACTAATGAACCTAAATCCTGAGCCAGTCCTCTGGGTGATGGCCCCTGAAGTGCAGTGAGAACAGATTTGCTTCCCAACTCTGTGTGCTCTGGAGCAGTATCCGAGTCCAGTCCCAGGCTTTTGGGAAGGCACCTGCTGGGCTGGAGGTCTTTCCTCTGGGCTCTTTGCTTCAAGTGGGGTTATATGCATTCCCCACCTCCTAGACCTGGTCCTGGTCACGGAAATTCTTCCTGGGTAACTTTTCTGTCAAGAAGAAATTACTCCCAGAGTCCCTCTCCCTGGGCTGGAAGATTGTCCTGATTTTTTGTATGTGTCTTGAGTGGGAATCTACTGTCCATTGCCTAGGTGGACTTTATTTTTCCTGGCTTCTCTAGAACACTTGCTACCTATATGCTCTTCCATTTCTATCCTCTTCAGTTCTTGCTAGGGCAATATTGCTGAGCAACTTCAATGGACTTTTTGGGAAACTTAAGATCTCCCCAGACTGACTCCCCTGGGACCTCTCCTTCCTATGTTTCCTCTCCTCCTTTCTCCTCTCATCACCTTTAATCATCCCATCCACTCCCTTGAATCCCTCCAGGTGCCCTCAAAACCCCTGCCTACTGCACTTCTCCATGCACTCCTGCCAGATCTTTCCCTACCTCCTGTAGCTCCTCAATTCCCTCCTGGGGATTCTCGAGGGACTCAGGAACTCTCAAAGGCACCTGAAACTGAAAAGAAAAACAAAAGAGCAATTGAAAATAGACTGAATATTTTGTCTACCCACCATGACCTGTCTTAAACAAAAATACTGTTGAGTTGGTCTAGCAAGAATCTTCCCATTGGCTGTGATGTTTCTGCTTAGTAAGCTTCCATCTACTTACTCCCATTGGTTCCTTTGTTGTGAATGGTCACTTGTCCTTGTATTTGGAGTAAAGATCAATCTTCCCTCCTCGCTGGAACCCACTGCAATAGGTCCAGCACCTGTTGCGATCATTTCCTCTTGAATGAAGTCTGTCTTTTCACCATTCACAAGCGTCATTGAATATTTTTTTTTTCTTTAACAGATGGCATTACTTAATTTATGTATTTATATAGTTATTTATCAGAAAAAGCAAAACCCTATGTAAATTAGTTTTGATTACATCACTATAAAATGGAATTCGTGTATAGAAAAGGATAGAAAAAATCAAGGATGTTTTAAAAGTATTTATTAGAACAGTGAAACTGGGATTGAACTTATGTTTCTAAAAATAAAAATGCACAATCCCTTAGCGCTATGTTTTTTTTTTTTTTTTAGAACTATAGATAGATACACTTTCCACCTTTCAGGTCTTCATGTGTTGATTCTTGTGTCAGGCCTTTAGGGACTATTAGAGATCATGTGTTCAGTGTTTTTATAGCACCTCCACAGTGAGACACTTCCTGATGGAGACCAAGATCCCAGCTCAGAGTACAACACAAAAGACATGCAGAGGAGAGGAGAGTCAAGTGTATAAAATCTACCCTTGCCATGTGGGGGCCACATGAGATGGTGCACCAAGACTGCAAAAGCCACAACGAAGGCTACCCGCTGTGGAAATGAGGCCCACCTTGCAATCTCATTTTATGATTCGAATTCACACAACAGCTTGTATGAATTGCACAACAGCCTTGTGTTACCACACTTAGCGTATTTTTTCCCACATCTCATTAAATGTTGTTAAGTGTCCTCTTTGGGTAGCAATTTACATGAAGTTTAATTTGTGTGAGTGCAATATTGTATAACCTTCTCTATAATAAATAAGAGAAGTGTCTCTGTTTATTATCTAGGTCTGTTCTTCATGTGCTGATCTTCAATGTCTAAAACGTTAGTAAGTAAATCATGTGTAAGACCTACATTCCCTAGACCAATTATCTGTTTCCAGTTCTGTGACTTTTGTCCCTATTTTAGGTGACACTCACCTGCATTGCTAAACCTGCTTGGTATTCTCACTGGAGGCTTCAAAGTATTTCGCTCAAACTGTTGTCATCTCTTCTCCTCTGTACTCTCCCGTGGCCACCTTTCCCTCCAGCACTTTCCATCTTTCTAGTTGACACAACATCTACACAGCTGCCGAAGGCAAACCCTGAGTCATCTTTGATTCCCTTTTCTCAAAATTGACACTGAATCACTAATGAAGTGCAGTAAATTGTATCTCCTTAACTGATTAAATGTGTTTCATTCGTGCTATTCTTAAGAACACCTCCTTAGCTCAGAATCTAATTGTCTCTTTCCTAGATTGTCAATACCCACAAAAGGAAAAGTGATGATCATTTTCATGAATGGCACTGGAGAAACTGATTTTCCCTATGGGAGAACAAGAAACTAACCCCTAATTCACACCATGCTCAATTTGATAATCAATTAGTAATTAATTCGAGATAAATTATAGACTTCAATGTGAGACTAAAACAATAATGCCTCTGGAAGAATGCACACAAGATATTTTCATAACTTGGCTGGATTAAAATAAGACTAAAAAAGGGCTCATTACAATGGATTTGTGTTCCTAAAAAAAAAGAAAAAGAAAAACAAACAAAAACAGTTAAGAAAGAATAAAAAGGTAAGCCACAGCCTGAGAGAACAGATTTGCAATATTTGTCCAAGCAGTAGTGCCCAGACTGTATATCTCAAGGTCAAAGAAGACAAGTCAACCATATTTCAAAAAAAGATAGAGGAAATATTTGAATGGGCATTGTACAAAAGGAGATCTCTAAATGGTAAATAAGCATAAGAAAGTGTATGCGGTATAATAATTCACCAGGAAAATGCAGAGGATATTCCCTGATATAAAAAGATATATCACTACACACAGATCAGAATCAAAGCTTCCAAGACTGTCAATACAAATATTGACAAGCTGCGGAATTTTCATACATGTGATGGTGTGTAAATTGATTAAACTATTTTAGAAAACTAAAATATCAGGTCCTATTTTCTAATGTGAAACAGTTACTGACTCTATAACCCAGCAATTTTATCCCTAGGTTTACATCCAAGAAAAATTAAAGTATATGTCCATCAAAAGATCCGTACCAAAGTATTTGTTGCAGCTGTACTGATAATAGCCAAAAGCTGAAAATTAAAAAATATCGTCAAAAGAAAAATGAGTTTAAAAGTGGTGCAATATAATTAAATTCCATATAGCAGTAAAAGAGAACTACTGCTACATGAAAGGGCATAGATGAATTTCACGGACATAATGTGGAGCAAAAGAGGTCAGACATCAAATGATACATTCTGGCTTTATATGACTTTCAGGATCAGGTATTAAAAATAGAAGATAAAGCCAGAAAAGTACTCATCTTTTTTCTCTGCAAGGACACTGACTGAAAGACGTACACTGTACAATTCTAAATGCTACAGTTGTTCTGTACCTAAATCTGGTTGGTGGATATACTAGGGTATGCACGTGTAAAAAGTCAAAACATTTTACATTAAGATGTGTACACCAAATTGTATGTATATTATATCTTAATAAAAACTTATAGCTGTCTAAATACATAACAATTTTAAAGACCTTCCTACTTAACTGCTCATTCCTCATTCTCTCACCAAGGAAATCTTTCTAAAATGCAAATCTGATCACGCTGGCCCTAGAAGTGTCTTCCTTTGCTTGTTCTTCTTTGCTACTTTCAGATAGAGATTTTAATGAATTGGCTTCTGTCTACATCTCTGTACTGCCCTCTGCCACACCCGCTTTGGAAACCTACTGTGAGTTCTCTCAACGTAATTGCAGGTCCTCTCTTTTCTCCTGAGTCTGTGTCTTTCCAAAGCTGTTTCTACCTAAAACATCTTTAAACCCTTTTTCCAGCCAGAGAAGTCTATTTATCTTCAAATTCAGCTCAGGTGTTGCCTTTTCTAGGTGGACTCCTGGTTACCCTCCCTGACCATGGGTTAAGTACACAGGTTGATGCACATCTTACTTCTCCTATGACCTGTGTTTTTACATCCATCATCTGAAAACACAGAAGATAAGAAAAACTTCATTTCTTATAATGCAACTAGAAAGTACTTTGATAAATGCCATGGATTACGGTACTCTGTGACTATTCAATGCTCCAAGTTCTCATACAATATCTTTTACCTGTATCCACAAACCTTCTCCTTCGTCTTTGTAGACAGTAGGCATGTAATAAATATTAACTTACATAATGAGAAATTAAATAAATTGACAGTTGAATAAATAATTGATTTAGTAACTTTCTAGCCTATCTCCCCATCTAAAATTTCTCTCTTCTCCACTTAATGTCTTTTTCTTTTTCTTTTCTATTTTTTCTTTCTTTTTTTTTCTGAGTAGACATCTTGCTTTGCTGCCCAGGCTGGAGTGCAGGGGCACAATCTAGATCACTGCAGCTTCTGCCTCCTGGGTTCAAGATTTCAAGTGATTCGTGTGCCTCAGCCTCCCAAGTGGCTGGGGCGACACCAGGCATGCACCACCACGCCTGGCTAATTTTTGTATTTTAAGTAGGACGAAGTTTCACGCTGTTGGCCAGGCCGATATCGAACTCCTGACCTCAAGTGATCCGCCTGCCTCGGCCTCCCAAAGTGCTGGGATAACAGGCGTGAGCCACTGCACCTGTCCCAAATAATTTCATATAGCTGTTTTAATTGTTTCTAAAATTGCTTGTTCATCACAACTGTATTGACCATTTCGATGCTAAGAAATACTGCCACACTTAGTTCTTTTACATAGCTCAAGGCCCTTCTGTCTGTCTTTCTTTCCTCTAAACTCCAGCAAAGTGAATTACAGGCATTATTTCCCATATTCGGGCTGGGACTGTCCAGGTTCCTGGTGCACCCACTGCTTCAGTGCCTTTTCCTTCTCTCCTTTCCCAACCACATCATGTATCCAAACCCTTCCCACTTTATGTGCAGGACAGTCTCTGGTCATGGTTAAACTTTTCTTGCTTCCCAGTAGCTGAATAGTTTATGTCTGTGTGGTTAATAATGTGACTGTAGCATTATAAGTAGTTAAATGCCTGATCTTTTATACTAGTTTGTAGGCTGCTTAAAGGCAGGGTCTCCATAGTTTACCCTTGTATCGCTTCGCGATGTCTACTGAGTCCCGCATCTACAGCGCACGAACTTCAGCACATGCAGTGCAGAGAGCTGAGCACAAAGTGCAGTACTTCACGGAACCGTCACGTATATTTTTCAAGTAATACATCAGTGGAGGCAGAGTGGTTACTTTTCAGAGAAAGTAAAGGCTGAGTGTTGAATCTCCATGGGTAAGCATTGATTTGAAGAAGTGATCTATAGATGTCTATGGCTATGAGGTAATAGCACAAATATCCAACAAACAAATTAACTGCCTTGGGGCAAGTTGATGATGTGTATTGCACTTCTCGCACTTTCAAATCTTCAATGCATCTCGCAAACACGAATTAATTTCCCAGCACCCCAGCCAGGTAGGTGTCAGCATTGTGTGTCACTTCAAGCAGTGAATACAATGGGTTCATAATTAACCTAAGTTTGCACAGGAAACATGCTAGAAGATTGCAGCAGGTGTAGGTCACTGATGATGGTGGTAGCACGTGGAGAAACAGAGAACTGTTTCTTGTTTTTATTTTTATTTTTTCTTAGAGATGAAGTCTCATTCTGTCACCCAGGCTGGAGTGCAGTGGCACAATTACTGTTCATTGTAGCCTCAAAATCGGGGCTCAATTGATCTTCTTGCCTCAGATTCCTGAGTAGCTAGGATGGCAGGCAAGTCCAGCATACCCAACTTGTTTTTAAAAATGTAGTTTTGACTAGTGGTTCTACATTTCTTATAATGAAATTAGAAAGACTTTGAAAAATGCCAGTGAAGGCAATTATAATAAGAAAGGGAAGCTTGCTCTTTAATTGCATTATTAATAAAGATATTTGCATATTATTTGTAATACTGCTTTTTGTCTTCTTATCTTTTTCCTTTGATCCTTTCAATAACCTTAATTTGGACTATCTACCATAAGAATGTAGAAGTATGACTGGTTCTGATCCAAATATTGATATAATTTAGACAGCCTTTATAGGTATCGAATCTATCCTTTTCATTTGTTTTCCCAAAGCAAGTCCTGCTAAGAACAAGAAAGTTTTTTTTTTTTTTTTTTTTTTTAAACTAACTTCTTTCTTTGCCTAATTTTTGTTTTACCAGGGAGGAAAATTTTTAACCTATAAAAATTGACCAGTTCTTACTTACACAAATTTCTTGACTGTTCTAACCATCCTTCACAACAAAATTATCTTGTATTTATCTCTGGTTGAGGCTAACAAGGACTAGACCGGAAGCCTCCCTTCCTGTCCCCTGTCCTCTCCACGAGGCATCACCCAGCATCTCGGCCATGTGCGTGTCTTGTACTCTGCCTGTCTAGCCAATACTGCAATGACCTGTTCCTAAGCTGTATGCTAGAAAAAGACTCATGCTCACATTCTCCCATCATGCATCTATTCTCTAACCCAGTTGTGGCCCATAATATTAAATGAGACTCAAACACTGTCCATTGACAAATCAAGTCAGATTATTGATTTCGCTTCTTTTTTTCCTGGAGCAACAGAAAACAGAAGTTGAGTGTCATGAGATGTTTCTTAGAGAACAGTTGGCTTCAGTTCATGTCTCAGCCCCAAAGGAGGTTGATCAATTTTACTAATAAAACTTTGGCTGAATTCCATAGATGTGAAAACTGTAGTAAGGGTCCTTTGGATATTTAGAAAAGATCCTGTGATACTGAGAAACACACCAGTCTATCAAATAAACTGTCACTGAAAGGCAGAATGGGGCATTATTTATTCTGTTGTGACCTTATCTGTCTAACAGGAAATGGATTGTAAGGGGAAACACTTTCAAATAAGATTTTATAGCATCCTGATTTTTAAAACCCCAGTAGCAATACAACAACCTTATCAAATTTAGGTAAAGCTGTCAAAACTCATCATTTAAGTGGGAAACTTGTGATAGCAACTTATTCCCAGATGCCATCCCCACATTCCTAAGGCTTTAGCTTCCCACCTTACTGGAGTGTGAATATTCTTTGTGAGTTCATTAAGGAAGTTCTGGAGGTCTGAAGATGTCATTTTGGAAACGTAGCTTGGCATGCAACTTTATGTTGACTCCCAAAGTGTTGATACAATTTTCAGGGTTGTGCAGAAAAAGAGGTGGCAGTACAAGATGTGAACTGGAATCACAAAAAGGAGCCCAATCCTGGCTCGGGGTCTCTGTCAGGTGACCTCAATTGAGTGGTTTAATCTCCCTGGAGACTTGGGTGCTTAATCTTTAATATGAAGGTATGAAATTAAATTATATCTATTTATAATTACATAATTATTGTATCATTATTACTGCTGGTACTAGTATCAGTACTACATTGAATTGATTATCAAATAATTTTAAATTATTAAAAATAATTTTGAAACTTCTAGATGAACTTTGTGTTAAATTTGTTCTGTTTTTCAAGCAAATTGACATTTTAATTGAGAAACTGCTTACTTTCAGAAAGGATCTGCATGGGCTGATCTGGCATAAATTAATTATTTAATATATTGAAATATTGTATTTAACCCTATTGGAAAAATAAATTTGCCGACCAAAAGATTTATTCCTACCAATATAGAAGAGAAAGTGAACACAAGCACAATTTATTACTGATTAATTGTTAAGAAGATTCACATGCCTATGAGGTAGCAGGAAAGGAAATAGAAATTTAGAACAAAATCTCACACAGTTCATATAGCAAAGCAGAAGAAAAACAATGGCTTCTTTTGTCTCTTCATGTATGTATCCTATACATGTTTTCAGATACTGCCCCCTCGCCCCCCGCCCCTGCCCTGATAACTCCAGAATTTCATTTTTACTCCATGTAGAGGAATTTGGCCTCTGACCTTGGAGATATCGCTACATTATAAAAGGTGGAGACTGGACTTAATCCCAGGAGAGATTTATCTCTATTGCAAAGGTTACAAATGGGCTCAGTTTCACTATGTCTTCATTAAAACACTTGAATAAAGGGGAAAGGAGTTTTTCCCTTTTAAACAAAAGACATTTATATACACCCTTAAACTCTCAGAGTAGTTTATTTTGTTTCTTTGTCAAAATGTCGAAGAGAGTTTGTGATGGTTAATATATTAGGTGTCAACTTGACTGAGTTGAGAGCTGCCTAGATAGCTAGGGCAGTGTTGTTTCTGGGTGTGTCTGTGAGGGTGTTGCCAGAGGAGACTGACATTTGTGTCTCTGGACTGGGAGAGAAGATGCCCCCTCAACGTGGGTGGGCACCATCCAATCGGTTGCCAATGCAGTTAGAATAAGGCAGGCTGAGGAAGGTGGGATGCGTTTTCCTGCTGAAGCTTCTGGCTCTCTTTCTTCTTCCTGTGCAGGACACTTGCTTCTGCTCCTCCTGCCCTTGGACATCAAGCTAAAGGTTCTTTGGCCTTTGGACACTGGGATTTGCACCAGCAGCTTCCTGGGGGCTCTCAGGCCTTCAGACACAGATCAAAAGATGCACTTGGCTTCCCTGGTTTTGAGGCTTTCAGACTTAGACTAATCCACTACTGACTTCCTTCTTTCCCCAATTTGCAGGCAGCCTATGGTGGGATGTTGCCTTGTAATTGTGTGAGCCAATTCTCCCTCCTCAATAAACCCCCTTTTATATATACATATATTATATTGGTTCTGTTCCTTTGAAGAGCCCTGACTAATACAAAAAACAGGTACATAGGAGTGGAGCTTTGCTATAAAGATACATGAAGATGTAAGTGTCTAGGAAATTATCCATTTCTTCTAGATTTTCTAGTTTATTTGCATAGAGGTGTTTATAGTATTCGCTGATGGTAGTTTGTATTTCTTTGGGGTCGGTGGTGATATCCCCTTTGTCATTTTTTATTACGTCTATTTGATTCTTCTCTCTTTTCTTCTTTATTAGTCTTGCTTGTGGTCGATCAATTTTGTTGATCTTTCAAAAAATCAACTCCTGGATTCATTGATTTTTTGGAGGGTATTTTGTGTCTCTATCTCCTTCAGTTCTGCTCTGATCTTAGTTATTTCTTGCCTTCTGCTAGCTTTTGAATGTATTTGCTCTTGCTTCTCTAGTTCTTTTAATTGTGAGGTTAGAGTGTCAATTTTAGATCTTTCCTGCTTTCTCTTGTGGGCATTTAGTGCTATAAATTTCCCTCTACACACTGCTTTAAATGTGTTCCAGAGATTCTGGTATGTTGTATCTTTGTTCTCATTGGTTTCAAAGAACATCTTTATTTCTGCCTTCATTTCGTTATGTACCCAGTGACTATTCAGGAGCAGGTTGTTCAGTTTCCATATAGTTGAGCGGTTTTGATTGAGTTTCTTAGTCCTGAGTTCTAGTTTGATTGCACTGTGGTCTGAGAGACAGTTTGTTATAATTTCTGTTTTTGTACATTTGCTGAGGAGTGCTTTACTTCTAATTATGTGGTGAATTTTGGAATAAGTGCAATGTGGTGCTGAGAAGAATATATATTCTGTTGATTTGGGGTGGAGAGTTCTGTAGATGTCTATTAGGTGTGCTTGCTGCAGAGATGAGTTCAATTCCTGGATATCCTTGTTAACTTTCTGTCTCGTTGATCTGTCTAATGTTGACAGTGGGGTGTTGAAGTCTCCCACTATTATTGTATGGGAGTCTAAGTCCCTTTATAAGTCTCTAAGGACTTGCTTTATGAATCTGGGTGCTCCTGTATTGGGTGCATATATATTTAGGATAGTTAGCTCTTCCTGTTGAATTGATCCCTTTACCATTATGTAATGGCCTTTTTTGTCTCTTTTGATCTTTGATGGTTTAAAGTCTGTTTTATCAGAGACTAGCATTGCAACCCCTGCTTTTTTCTGTTCTCCACTTGCTTGGTAGATCTTCCTCCAACCCTTTATCTCACAGATAATGGGTCTCCTGAATACAGCAGACTGATGGGTCTTGACTCTTTATCCAATTTGCCAGTCTGTGTCTTTTAATTGGAGCATTTAGTCCATTTACATTTAAGGTTAATATTGTTATGTGTGAACTTGATCCTGCCATTATTATATTAACTGGTTATTTTGCTTGTTAGTTGATGCAGTTTCTTCCAAGACTAAAGCAGGAAGAAGCTGAATCCCTGAATAGACCAATAGCAGGCTCTGAAATTGAGGCAATAATTAATAACCTACCAACCAAAAATGTCCAGGACCACATGGATTCACAGCTGCATTCTACCAGAGGTACAAGGAGGAGCTGGTACCATTCCTTCTGAAAATATTCCAATCAATAGAAAAAGAGGGAATCCTCCCTAACTCATTTTATGAGGCCAACATCATCCTGATACCAAAGCCTGGCAGAGACACAACAAAAAAGGAGAATTTTAGACCAATATCCCTGATGAACATCGATGCAAAAATCCTCAATAAAATACTGGCAAACCGGATCCAGCAGCACATCAAAAAGCTTATCCACCATGATCAAGTGGGCTTCATCTCTGGGATGCAAGGCTGGTTCAACATATGCAAATCAATAAACATAATCCAGCATATAAACAGAACCAAAGACAGAAACCACATGATTATCTCAATAGATGCAGAAAAGGCCTTTGACAAAATTCAAGAATCCTTATGCTAAAAACGCTCAATAAATTCGGTATTGATGGAACGTCTCTCAAAATAATAAGAGCTATTTATGACAAACCCACAGCCAATATCATACTGAATGGGCAAAAACTGGAAAAATTCCCTTTGAAAACTGACACAAGACAGGGATGCCCTCTCTCACCACTCCAATTCAACATAGTGTTGGAAGTTCTGGCTAGGGCAATCAGGCAAGAGAAAGAAATCAAGGGTATTCAGTTAGGAAAAGAGGAAGTCAAATTGTCCCAGTTTGCAGATGACATGGTTGTATATTTAGAAAACCCCATTGTCTCAGCCCAAAATCTCCTTAAGCTGATAAGCAACTTCAGCAAAGCCTCAGGATACAAAATTAACATGCAAAAATCACAAGCACTCTTTTTTTTTTTTTTTTTTTTTTTTTTGAT